>NC_141667.1:75187931-75612931 GCF_028749965.1 Puma concolor
TTGGAAAAGTATGGCACTTCTTCCAAATGTTAAACATTGAGCTACCATATGACACAGGAACTACACTGATAGGGCTATGTCCAAGAGTAATGAAAATATATACCCACAAAAGATTCTTCACCAATGTTCATGGTAGAGTGTTCATGTTAGCTAACAAAACAAAACAAATAACTCAAATGTGCATCAACTGATGAATAGATAAATAATTTGTGGTATATCCATACAATAGTATATTACTTAGGAAAAAAAATCAATGAAGTACTGATATGTGCTACAACATGGATCAACCTTGAAAACGTTACATCAAGTGAAAGAAATCACTCATAAAAGACCATATGTTGAGTGATTCCATAATATGACATGTCCGGGATGGGCAAATTTACAGTGGCAGTGAGTAAATCAATGGTTACCTAGGACTGGGGTGTTCAGGAAAATGGAGAGCAACTGCTAATACATGAAGAGTTTCTTTCGGGGATGATAAAATGTTCTAAAATTGATGGTATGTATGGTTGCACAGATCTGTAAATATATTAACAAATCATGAATTATATACTTTAAATGGGTCAACTGTATGTTATGAATTATATCTCAACACAGCTGTCATAAAAAAAAAAAAAAAGCAGCACTTCCATGCTTCCAAAGCATTAAACAAGCCAGGAAAAATTGAAAAACATCCAGATATAAAGTGAGCTTGAGAAAAAACTAAATTGCTCTAGTACCATGCATGTCTAAAGCATCCTACTTATTGGCTTCAGTTTTCTTCTCAGCTAAATGTCTTTAAAAAATACAACTTCTGCCCCATTCCATCTTGTCTTTCTAATTTCCCTCTTTCTTCTACTTCTGTCATCAACCAGCTTTGAAGTATTCATATTGACCTTGAATCTTCCCTCCCTCTCTGTTCTTTTATTCAATCATCTACAGTGACCTACTTATTGCTTCATTTACTCCTCTTGTGGCCTTTCTGACAGGAACCTAATCGACTCACACAGTAGAATGATATACAGAGTATTCTGTGAAAAGTATCATTGTTTTGTAAAATGCACCATGTCCGATTGTGTAAATTAATTACACTGCATCTCAGCTATGTTTTCTTGCATTTGAAATCCTTTAATATTCCACCAAACTGTGAAATGGTATTTCTCATATAAATATTCTTAATGTGTTCTTTCACATGG
Source organism: Puma concolor (assembly GCF_028749965.1). Lineage (NCBI taxonomy): Eukaryota > Metazoa > Chordata > Mammalia > Carnivora > Felidae > Puma > Puma concolor. The sequence goes on from NC_141667.1 coordinate 75,189,107, forward strand.
CTGCAATTTTATTGTTTGGGAAGCAGCTATCATGGAGAAAAAAATCATACTTGGACTTTAAAATCTATGTGTATATGGGGCACCTGGGGTGCGACAGCTCAAAGCCTGGAGCCTGCTTCGGATTCTGTGTGTGTCTGTCTCTCTCTGTCCCTCCCCCACTCATGCTCTGTCTCTCTCTGTCTCTCAAAAATAAATAAAAGTTAACAAAAAATTTTAAATATAAGTATATCATATGGGTATATTTTAAGCTGATCCTACATTTGGAATGTACAAAATTGATAGTTAATGATCAAAACATAATTAAAAATTTTGAAACTATAAATGTATACCAAGGAAAATTTAGTAACCAATCTTCTGATTCATTAATCTTTATCTTCTCAAATTATTATCTCTTCCAGAACTACTCATTGTTTCAATTCTTTGAAGATCCTTAAGGGAGACATTTTAATGTCTTTTTCCTCTTAGAAATAGAAAGATACATCTTACAGAAATTAAACTGAAGCATAAAATATTAAAGTGTGTTTTAAGAACTTGGATCTCAGTGTGGATTTGATTTCTCACTCTCATATAATCCCACAAAAGGAAAGCACATAATGCTATAATTTGCAATTCACATTTCTAGGCCTCTTTTTAGGAGATATACTGGAAGGCAAACATCTTCAGGTTAGCATTGCCATGAGTATCACAGCTTGAGTTTAATAAATTTGGAAGAGTTTAGATTGTCAAAAAAATTGAATATCTGACATAAGGAGTTTTCTTAATTAAATGTTTATGGACACATACTTTCAAATAAATTGTTGAGGTAAAAATAATGTTAGGGCAATACTTTTGACTGTATAAAATATGATAAAAAATAATTCAGGGGGGTGCGTGCGTGGCTCAGTTGATTAAGTGTCTGACTTCACCCTAGTTCCCAAGTTTGAACCCCACATCCAGCTCTGTGCTGACAGCTCAGAGCCTGGAGCTTACTTTGGATTTTGTGCCTCCCTCTCTCTCTGTCCCTCCCCCACTCACGCTCTGTCTCTATCTCTCAAAAATAAATAAACATTAAAAAATTTTTAAAAAATAATAATTCAGGTTTTACCTACTGTGACTGAAACATGGTATGTTGGATACTTAAACCATGACATTAAAATGAACTTATAATAACTTCCTGAATTTATTTTTGGTATGAGTAAACAATGTACTTTTTAGACTTATTGCTATAAACTATATTCAGTTCTTTTTAATGTAAGCTTTCTATGATGCACAATGAATAATAAGAGTTTGCTTCTTCAAATTTACCCATATGGGTGTTACCATCTATTGTGTGAGTAGTTACGGGTGTTTTCACCACTCTAGCGTATCTTTCTTTTTGATAGTAAATAGCAATGAATATAAAGCATCCTTTAGTTTGTTAAGCGCTTATATGAAAGTCTTCTCCTAGGGGCGCCTGGGTGGCGCAGTCGGTTAAGCGTCCGACTTCAGCCAGGTCACGATCTCGCGGTCTGTGAGTTCGAGCCCCGCATCGGGCTCTGGGCTGATGGCTCGGAGCCTGGAGCCTGTTTCCGATTCTGTGTCTCCCTCTCTCTCTGCCCCTCCCCCATTCATGCTCTGTCTCTCTCTGTCCCAAAAACAAAAAAAATAAACGTTGAAAAAAAATTAAAAAAAAAAAAAAAAGAAAGTCTTCTCCTAAAAAACACATTCAGTTACTAGTAGTTATTCATAGATGCAACACAAATGTAATTTCAGGATGATTTGATGTGGTGTTCAATGAAAAGGATTTATCAAATAAAAAGTGTCAGGGAAGGCTACTCTAAGTCTTGTTTCAAACTAGCTCTGTTACAGTGGCAAGTTACTTCCCATCTCTTGCCATTTCATTTTGCTCTCTATAAAATGAAGTTGGACAACATCATTTCTAAGGTTGCCTTCCAGCTCTAAAATTGCGTGTGCTTTTTTTTTATGATTTGTAATTAATTTGTAAATTGAATGCAAGGTACTGCGGTAAACTAACAGCATAATAAATTGTGGCATATGATTGTATTTATTTTCAGAATGGCTAAACATTTGAACATTTGGAATTTATCCTATTGATGTAATACAACTCTATTCATTTGCTGTTGAAACTCAATATAAAATAATATAAATATACAAGGAATAGGTTAACTAATCACCTGGTGTGACATAATGGGTAGACATTGTAAATTCATTATATGTTCAAAGGCCTCACTTGCCAGCCTGTTAGCAAATATATGAACTATGATAAATCAGCCTAAGGCGAAGCCTTGATCTTATCTACCACTGTAAATTAGCTTATCAACAACTCACACTAATAGAGTAATGTCAGTGAAAAATAAATAACAGTCTATGCATTTCATTTTGTTAGGAAAAAAAATTAGATACTTTTTAATGCTGACATTATGCTTGATTTTTTAATGACACACAAAATAAACTGAAAGAGTATGTAATGACTGAGTAAAAATATAATGGTTTATGTGTTCATATTTTGGGTTTCAATTACTTTATCACTGGACATAAATTGACTTTAATCCCAAAATTTCAGATTTCAAAACTCACCTTTAATGAAGTGAGAGTCATATAAAAACAACGGAAAAGTAAAGAAACATTAGAGAGAGTAAGAAAGCACTAGAAAGAATGGAAGAAAAGAAAAAGGTAAGCAGTACGATGAAAAAAAATGTTAGCATATCAGTGGAAATGAAGTGTGTGTATATTTAATTCACATGTTTATATTAGATTAGAGTAACTATGGTGGCACTATCAGGTACTTAAAGCAGTCTCTGATAGGTTGTACAGAAAAGATACCCAGAACTAGGGTTCACAGGGGAGTTTATTCCAAGAGTCATATCCAGACACAGAAAAGAGAAACTATGAGTACATATTCAGTCACTGTGAATCCCAGTGGTTCACAGAGTAGGATGTATTCGTAACCCCATGGACAACCAAAGGAATATCTCAGCATTGTTCAGAATAAAACCTGAGCTTAAGTGATCCACCATTTCTGTGGCCACCTGCTATTCACATTTCTCAAGAGACAATGTGATTATATCTACTGTAAAAAGAAAAAATAACAACATAGCCAATACTTGTGTAGTGTTTATTGTAGTTTACTGAATAACATGTATAGTTGGAAGAATTTTACATTAATATGTTCACTTAATCATAGCACCACTTGTATGAGGTAGATACTGTAATTATTCTATCATATTGTTGAGGAAACTGGCTGATTAATTCGACCAAGGTCACAGAAAGGGAGCCAGAATGTAAATTCGGACATTTCAGACATTTGGCTCCAGAATCTATGCCCTCAACTTCTATGCTATATTGCCTCTTTGTGCTTAGTCTATATATGCAGTATCTTTTCCTACCCAACCACAGCACAAGGAGTTAAGAGGGCAGGTAACGTACTTGTATTCCCTGGCTTTAGCTCTTAGGTCCCCTATTCATTTGCTGAGTGTACATAGATGTTGTAACATCTCTTTGTGCTTCAGTTTTCCAGGTATTAAAAATGAGAGGTGATAGTATTATACAGAACTGTAGGAATAATTAAATGCCATAGTGCTTGTAAAGAACTTGCATGCCCACTCCTTCAATAAATTTTAGCCTATGTCTGGGATATAGCATTGCTTTTGCTTAACATATCTTTTATGCATGAGATAAAGCAACTGCATGAAAACAAAACAAAACAAAACAAACAAACAAACAAAAACACCTTGGTTATTGCTTTCCTCAGATGTGATCTATGAACCTATCAGGTATTCAGAGCTCCATGAGTGCCTTTTCAGGGATGTACTGATGATAATCCAATCCAACATGCCTAGATGACAAGTCCAAGAATTTTGAGTGACTTATTTTAGGTTCTAGAGGCAAATTCAGGACTACTCTCTTTTGACCCTCTTCCCATCCCCATCTTCTTTCCTTTGAGTTCTGTTTGTAACTTAAAGGTAGGGTATTATTATTTTAAAACTTGAAAAGGAGTAATAATAAAATAGCATTTTCAGGGGGGCACCTGTGTGGCTCAGTCCATTAAGTGTCCAACTCTTGATTTCAGCTCAGGTCATGATCTCATGGTTCCTGTATTTGGCCCTGCCTGGGGCTCGGCACTGACAGTGAGGAGCTTGCTTGAGATTATTTCTTCCTCTCTCTCTGCCCCTCCCCTGTGCGTTCTCTTTCTCTCTCAAATTAATAAATGAATTTAAAAAAATAAATAGAATTTGCAGATCTTCCCAAGTGTTTTCAAAAAGGTGGAGGAGTAATAGTGTGTCATTTCAGAATTGGAAGGCAGATGTTGGAGTAAGAGAGAACCAAAGTTTTTGTTTTTGTTTTTTGTTTTTTGTTTTTTTTTTCATTCCATAATGGTTGTAAGACTTGAAAGCCTAGTCAACATCCTGGAAAATGGAGAGTAGTTGAGAAGTACACTAAAATAGGTGGCCTTATAAGCAGTCTAAGAAAATCTCCAAGGCCCAACCTTCTCTACAAAATAAAATCAAGCTCCTAGGGTCAAGGAGTCTAACTGGACAATGATTTGAGATGATGGGGAAGCCAAATATGTGCTTAGACTCTCAAACCATCTAAACCAGATCAACAGCTGCAGGGACTAGTCAAATCTCCTGTGCTCTGGAGCTCACTGTCTGGGTCTAAGGAGCCTTGGGAATAAATCAGGATAGTCAGTAAATGAGAATTAGGCATGTATTTATCCATTTATTACTTATTTATTTGAATGGTAGGTTTTATCTATCCAACTACAGTATTTCTTTGTTGCAGTGGTTTTCTTCTTTCAAAATATCTTTATGGTGTTGTGTTTTCTAAAGATGGCCACAATGATATATCTCATGTCTTCTTCAGTGTGATCTTGTCAGCCTTCCTCCCACCCTACAAAGAGCTGAAGGCCATTCCTCCACCCCATTGAGTCTGGAAAGGCTCTGTGACTGCTGTGGTTGATAGAACAGGCAGAAGTGATGCTGGTGCCCGTCTCTGCTTCCTGCCTCTTGGAAACCACCTACCCTGTAAGAATTACGGTTTCTCTGAGAACTCATATTCTGCAAAGACTGTGCAAAAGCTCTGGAATATAAGATGCTACAGAGAGAGAGAGAAAGAGAGAATGAAAGAGAACAACACGCCAAAGAGAACTAAAGTTTCAGATATGTGTGTTGCAAAATAATGTTAGTATTTTCATAGATCTGCTCAGTCAGGGCTTTATGAGCAAACTGCTGGGGGTGGCAGAGTGGGATAGCAACCCTAAAGAAAAAGACCTTCAGAGAGATTTAGAGATTTATTCCCCCAGGATCATTTCTTTACATTACAAACAGTAATGGGCTGAGAAACAGACCTAAGACCTTCTCCTCCTCTCCCCAGAGAGAATTTTGTTTCTCTCTCTCTCTCTCTCTCTCTCTGTCTCTGTCTGCAAAAGGGAAGTGGGGTAGATATGCCAGCTGTTCATAATAAGCTCCAATAATTTATAATTTCAGTTTCCTCTCCTTTAGTACAATCCCCTTTACACACAGATTACATCTCACCCACACTGGGTCACCTGGTAGGAGACTGGGATATGGTGAGCTAGTACCAGGATCAGCATGTGAGTAAATAATCAGTCTGTTCTCTGATCTGGAAACCTGATGGTTGCCTATAAGTATCAATAAATAAATGATGGTATAAAAAACTAACAATGTGAAGTCATTTTGGAAGTGGACCCTCCAGTCCCAACTGTCCCAACTGCCACTACCTGGATCAGAGACAAACTGCCCAGCTGAGCCCTTCCCCAATTTCTGACCCACAATACCATGTATAAAACAAAATGGTTGGGGCGCCTGGGTGGCGCAGTCGGTTAAGCGTCCGACTTCAGCCAGGTCATGATCTCACGGTCCGCGAGTTCGAGCCCCGCGTCGGGCTCTGGCCTGATGGCTCAGAGCCTGGAGCCTGTTTCCGATTCTGTGTCTCCCTCTCTCTCTGCCCCTCCCCCGTTCATGCTCTGTCTCTCTCTGTCCCAAAAATAAATAAACGTTGGAAAAAAAAAATTAAAAAAAAAAAATAAAACAAAATGGTTATTTTAAACCACTGAATTTTGGGGTAATGTTACACACAGGAGTAAATAATTGGAAAAAAGTGACTGGTTTATCTAAATGTTACCTTTCGTGTATTGTCCTGTCAAAAATTCCTTTTTACCACTTATTTTAAAATACTGCACAGTTTTAAAAGTTTATTTATTTATTATTTGGAGAGAGAGAGAGAGAAGGAATCCACGCAAATGGGAACGGGGTAGACAAGGAGAAAGAGAGAATCCCAAGTAGACTCTGCAATGACAGCACGGAGCCCGATGTGGGGCTCAAACTCATGAACCATGAGACCATGACCTGAGTCGAAGTTGAATGCTTAACCAACAGAGCCACCCAGGTACCCCATAAATATTGCACAGTTTTGTATAATCATGACCAGGCTTACATATATGAGATATTTTGTATTGAAATGGACAATTCCACTCCACTTCACTTATTTTATTTTTTAAGTATGTTCCATTTTTTTTTCTTTCAACAGACACTTTTGATGTTTAGGTAAAGTTGCCCTCCTCCTCTCTCTAAAATTCCACACCTTCCATTTGTGTTAGGTATGCATGTGTGAATGTTTATATGTATGAATGTATAAAAGTATATATTCATTTATTCAGATGTTTATTTATGAGTTTGTTTGCTTATTAATAGAGAAACACCTATGACTTGCCATTCCCAAAGTGAGGGAATGTAAAGAGGTTATGTAAAGAGGTTACATAGAGTATTATGACATACGTTTCTGAGTTCAGGATGAAAAAAAGGCCATCTTTGAGTAATGGAATTACATGCACACATATTTACACAAAATATAATTGGGCAGGTAAATCTACTAACAGAACTAAGAAAATAACTGGAACAACATAAATGTCAGTTGCCATCTTTTCCACATATGAAATCTATATTAACCTGGTTACCTGACCAATATGCCATTATTATAGTGCTATTCCACAATTAAATCAATCGCATAGGTTAAAAACAAAAATTAAAAATTGTAAGTCTCATCAGTGAGTTTAGCAATATTGGATTCTTGTCCTGATTCTGCTTGCCTAACCCAGAGACTTTGAGGACATCACAAGAAAGTCATTTCAAAGTTTCTTCACCTAAAAACTAGGAGAAAGGTTTATGCAGGAATAAAATTCTAGCATTCATGAATTTACTTCCTGAGAGTGGACTTACAGAAAAAGAGGATGCACAAGAGCCATAAGTAGAAGTAGATTCCTGAGAAAGTGATAGAGAAAAACTGAGTGGGGAAAGACTGGGAAGTGTGGTATTTCATACCTTCATATTTCATATTTCAACCTAAAACTGACTTTGGGAAAGATTCATTCTCAAAATAGATAATCCCCTTGACAGAGTTCTAACATTTCGCCTCAGTGAGTGAAAATAGTATGAAATGCCTGATGATCACCTGGGATTTTAAAGGATAACTTTAAATAAAGAAATATATTTTGAAAAGGGATGGTAATAAATTCAAAATGGAAATGATATAATTTCAGAAGACCTGCTTTCAGATGTTCTTAACCTCGAATTCATGACTCCATGAACTTCAGGTTGTCCATTAATCTCCTGAAACTGCATGCAAAATCATGTGATGTATCTTTTTTTTTTTTTTTTTTTGGAGAAACTTTATATATCTTTCATCAGATTCTTGAATAGCCTGAGTCAGAAATGACTCTCCACAGGTTTTTAAAAAATAATTCAAAGTCAGTGAGCATAAACATGATAAGCATGGGGGAGGCTTTGTTAATAGGCCATATCCCTTTTACCTCCATTTCCTAATGCTGAAGATCAAAATAGGCACCTCTAAAGCTCTCAAGTAAACATACTTTAAAATTATATAAACAGGCTTTTGTACTAACCGAATGGGAGTCATTAGCCAATCCTAATTGTATCTCACCTTTGCCTCTGCTAGGAAGAGTCTGGAGTTTTAATGCAATATCATCTCCATTGCTGTACCAGTGGAAACAACAATAGAGAGAAGCCCCAATTTAGTGGGATGGTCCCCAGGTGAAAGTGTTGCCTTAGTATAAATAGACATAATCTTAGAAAGATTTATCATGGTTTCTTGATATAGGGATATGACAACTGAATTCTGTTGACAGATGTGCTGTCAGATGAGTTACTATTACAATTAGCAAATGTGACAGGCTGCTCAAAATTTTTGATGGAAAAAATTAGTTTAAAATTTATTTTCCACAAAATATGGATACCAAAACGTAATTTCAATGAGTGGATATACAACCTTAATGTTAGGATGCTTTTTAAAAGGCCAGATGTCTCCATTAAAAATTAGTAAGTTATTCCCAGAATATGCTAAATTTGACTCAAAGTCCAATTTGAGTTACTGGTCTCTTCAAAAAAAAAAATAACAAATTAGCTTTTAATACATAACTACAAGCATGTTTTTTACAAGGCATATAGGAGATAACTACAGTATGTGCAAACGTTAAATAGTTAATACATTTTTAGTAAAGACACTGACTGTAAGAGCCTAGCCAACCGATATTGAGTATAGAGAATTACTTGGATATTTTAATAAGAACATGTTGTTAGGTTTAATATTTCTTGTCCAGGCTAAATGGAACAAATACTACCTAGGTACACAGAATGTTAGACTTTTATTACTTGATTAGAATAAATAGATATTTTGTCTCTTCTGTTCTTTTTTATTGTGATCAAAATTTTGCTTGCAGGAACATTTCATTTACCTCATTTTCTTTCGTAACTTCAGGACAAAACCAAAGTTGTTTTGTGTGTAATGTTTTCTTGTAAAGTAATATTATTACTCCATCAGCACTCAGTGGGCAAACATATTTTTCAACATTCCTCTTTTAATTAACTTGTCTTACAAACAAAGGCTACCAGATGAACACAATTTATCCACAGCATGTATTTTCAGCTAGGAGGCAGATAATTATTGCTCACTGCAGAAATAATGTTCTCCTACTTGCTCATGTAAAACAAACTTTAAATGTCATTTTACAGCGATAAAGATTACATAGCACAGGGCTGTCTTAAGGGAGGACAATTACCCAGAGGAACTTCTCATTAACCTGAAGGTCAGGGGTGAGGGATGATCACTGGCTCTGGCTAACGCGAACTTAAATTGCCCTACTCTAAATGTAATGTCCTCATAATCACAAAAGTGGCGTCAGTAAAGACTAAACAGTTATTGTGATACATTTCTATGTGAAATTATACATTGTGGAAAGTGACTTGGTACCTGCAACCTTGTCCCTTCTTTCTGGGAACCAGAGCTTGGCAGCGTTACGTGGAATAAAGAGTCTCTGGAAGCGAATTGCCTCCTTTAATAAACTAGTGGCAGCTCAGCAACATTTAAATGTATTGTTTCAATTAATCACAGCAATTGCAGAGTGATCCTTAAGCATTAAGAGAAAATTGTGCTTTCGAGCAGAGTGCCTCAAGTCCGCCAACCGCACTCAGCTGCACTGTGGCATTTCAGCGATGTATGTGAGCGCCGGAAGCACTAGAGAAAATCATGCTTACTCATTTTTAAGCTGTAAATTAATTTTCTAAGCTGTGATGTTCTGAAACCTCTTTCGTAAAGCTAGATCATTTGTTTTATTAATCTAAACATCCAACCTTTCCCTAGAGCACAAAAGTTGATTTTTGTTTACATTAAGTCCTTCCCAAATTCGTCAGACAAGAAAATATGCTGCTTCTTTAATTCTAATTCTCCATAAATGGTAAGCCCAACAATAATTTTAGTAATAGTTTTCCAGGGGAACACGAAGAGAGAAAGAAATACAATCAAACTACACACATTGATTACTGTTTGAACGAAAGATTAGTGGCACGCAATGCATGCTTTATGGAAGCTTGGGAGAGCCTGGATATTGTCTAGGAGTCCAGTCAGAGGGAAATGCAACACAAGCATTGCCGGACTCTCTGGAATGGTGTTACACATTGATCCGAACAGGAGACATGCAGCTCCTACATGGCAGGTCATGTGATCTGCTGGCCAGTGGAAAGGAGGATATGGATTTGTCTATTAAAACAGAAACAAAGTACCTCTTGGTGCAATGAGAAACCTAGAAAAAGAAAGTCATGGAGTTGATTAGCACATCCTGGAGAAGGATAATCTTCTTGGCTGAAGAAAGGTTGAAGAAAGAATAAAGAGATATTTTCTGCTTAATGTGAAATTGGCAGTCACCCTGGAAAGGAAATGAGAAAAAGCCCTAAAATTGGCTTTGGGCCTTAGGATCTTTTGAATGGCAGTTCACTTACAAGGGTGGGAGTTTTTGTTTGTTTGTTTGTTTGTTTTTCATTCTTCTGCTTGAAAAAATAACTAATAGGAAAAGCATTTAAAAATTAGCTTCTGCAGAATATTCATTTGATTGTACTCATATGCGGAAAGGGTTCAGCTGAATAAGGAACACACTGTTCAATGTAAACATACTTTTAAACCATAAATACAGACAAACAATCAGAATCTAAGGGTGGGGAGGCTTTTATCCTGTGAAGAATCCTATGAGGAAAAACGAATAAGGGCAGAAAGCAGTAACAAGCTGAAGAGGCAGCTATAGTGGTTTGCAGATTAATCAATTGGTCCTGGTTTTAGAATATTTTCAAGGCAGTAAAGATACATGTCTCCCCACACCCTCCTTTTTAACAACAAACCATAAATTTTATAAGGTAGTAATTATGTCTGCTTTTTAAGCTCTAAGAAGGACTTTCTCTTTCTCTTTAAGCTTATAAAACTGCCTTCTGGAGGATGAAGTAACAAAGTAAGAAGTATAATCTTCAAAAGAGGGAAGAGGGACAGGCCCTACATAAATATGATAGAGGATTTGCCATGAAACTACAGCTTGGCATGAAGTTAAAGTGAAATACAAGTTGACCAAGTTCTTCCCTTGAGAAAAAGTTTGTTGTTCTAGGCCTTCCAGTGTGATGATGGGTTGACTTTTAAGCAAGGTTGTCCTGGTAAGGTGAAAAGAAGTGACAGGAGAATCCATGTGGCCCAAGTGACATGTGTAATAGGTTAACTATAACTAGCCATCAATACTACCCCACCCGAATAACCTAATTTATGGTCATGAAAATGGGGGCTTGGGAACTCAAGGAGGTGCTGGCAGAGCAGGTGTTTCATGCTTTTGGGACCTTCAGCTGTGGGCACACAAGCCACAAGCATCAGACATGCTCCTTTATCTTCATTGTCCAGAGGCCAAGGACACTCAGAGCACACTGTTATCTTCTGACCCTTGCCAAGAGGGAGAGAGGACATTTTACAAAGGCATCCTAGTCCCTTCCAAACATTTTAGTGGGTTCCAAATTCCACCCTAATTTAACTGTTGTGGATGAAAAAATAATTCCTATGTTACACAGGGGTATAAAACAAAGATTTTTATACATAAAATATGAAGTCCTTTGTATTTTTATGTAACTTCGAATAAACTGTGTAGTAAGTTAAATATTTAATAAAAAGTTCCAATATGTTAATTTAGCTTCTCATTGACCAATTTTAGTCACCTTTGGAAATCATCTCAATGCAATCCAAAGTAACTCAACATGAGGCTAAATCCTGTGGAAACATCAGATTTCAATTTGAAATAAGCAACACAGAACGTGATAGAGAAATAATTATAAAAATATTTCTATTTCTGTCTTCATGTCCCTACACATTAAAATACCATTATTGATTTAAAAAATAAGGCATGTAACTTGATGAGACACTAGAAGGTATCATGAAGTAAAGACAATTAAATGTAATCCAAGCACATCTTTGAGCCAGTTTTGCTTAAGCACATCTGTACTTTTCTAATGCACATTTTTACTGCTCTTTATTTAAACTTTCCAAGATACGTTTGTATGCTATAGCATGGGCTGAATCTTTTCACTGTTAAGTTAAAATACACTGAAACAATTTCACATTTAAACAAACTTTTTCTCATACCTACAGAGGACAAAAAGGAAATTATTTAACTAAGCAGCAGATGAGAGATATAAAACATAAAACACGACCAGATAACACCATCCCGTGGTCATGCCCTGTAGCTCACGCTCAGGATGGTTTGGGAAATTGTGTGCTTTTGTCTCTGATGATAAAACTCTGCTGTGTTTCTGCATTTAAGGGAAAAAAAATGACTGAAAGCCAGCAAGGAAAAGGGCTTGTTTGTCTGCTTGCTTGTTTGTTTTGTTTCTCAGTAGTGCTTGTTTTTAAAACAAAGAAATTTTAGTAAACAGAATAATTTTAAAGAAACTAAGACACCAAAAATAAATTAACTTAGTTTATAATGCCTGATTAAGGTATCCCCATTACAAATAAACAATGCTTTGCTGATTATGCTAAGAATAAAATGTATTCTTCCTTCTTTCTTTTAACTCCTTTCCTTACTCCTTTTCCTTCCGTTTATCTTTTATTTTTTCTCCTACACTCAATCTCATCTTTCTTTTGTCTTTCTTTCCTAAAATACAGGAATATTTCCTAAAATATAAGAATAATCCTTAATCTGTTGTAATAATTTAAAGTTAGCACACTCAGAAAGGACAGCAGCACAGTGTAAACTTAGATTTAAATTAAATAGGAAAGCAGATTTGTTTGTTCATGAATAGCGGAAGACAAGATTTTTTCTTTCCTGATTATTCAAAGATAATTTTAAGAATAAAGATAATTTTAAAAGTTCAAGAACATTTGAGATATTTAAGTTCATGGATCTGTCCATTTCAATACTGTGTTTTTGTGCACTCATTAAGAATCAGTGTTTTGAAATTGCATATTGTGATTCTTCTTAGTATCTTATTATTTTTGAAACTTGGAAAAATAATGGAATAATAATAAAATAAAAGTACTGATTAAGAAGTCATCAAGTACAGTGTGTTGTGAAAATTCTATCAACTAAAATAACATATTATAGCATTAAGTTCGCAATTTATGTTAGTCATTTCCAGCTGCTATAACAGAAATACTATAGACTTAGTGGCTTAACCACACACATTTATTTCTCACAGCTCTGGAGTCTGGGAAGTCTGAAATCAGAGTGCCATCGTTTGATTCAGGTAAAAGCCCTCTTACTGGTTTTCTCACCTTATGGAAAGAATGAGATCTGTCTCATCTATTTATGGTCATTAATCCCATGAGGACCCCACCCTCATGACATAATCTAACCCTAATTACCTCCCAAGGCCCCGCCTCCAAATACCATCACATTGGTGATTAGAGTGGCAGCGTATGAATTTTAGAGGAACACAAACATTCAGTCCAAGCACAAATATTCCCAGAAAATTTATTAAAAATTGTAGTAAACTATTATTACTATTATTTTGCTTCCATTCTTCCAGGAACAGTCTCTATTTTCTTTTGTGTATTTTTCTCTACTAAGTCCCAGATCATAATTCTAGGTGAGGCTTTACCTTCAGCTTTACCCTGTAGCTATTGGTAGAGTCTGGTGAGGCTACAGGGGTGGTCATGTGATACAGACCCAGGTCAGTCAACATATCTTATAGTCTTGGCTGCAGCCATAGACTCTGTGATGGGCATGTGCCTAATGGAGGATATGCAAGCACATATTCCTACTAGATTAGATTTCATATCTAATGAAAGGAGTGGGACCTCCACGTGACAATGACATGACACCTAAAAGTAGGGCCTGTTCCAAAAAAGGAAACAGAGATGGAGATAGAACAACTGAGCCTGATGATCTCACTGAGCTCCTGTCTTCTTGTCCAAAGCCAGACAGTTTATGAGTTAATACAAGTGCTTTTCCAGTAAAATGACCTAATAAATTCTCTTTTGGGTAGAGCCATTTTGAATTTGATTTTCAGTCATTTGTAACTGAATTCTAATGGATAGATTTGATTATTTACTCAATCCAGATCCTCATTTTTTGGATTGACTCATCCTCTATCGTAACAGTCAAGGATTGTTAGATATTAAAAATAGCATTTCAGACCTTTACAACGTTCCTTTCTTTGAAACACTGAAAAAGTATCCTTTTGAGAATGGCACATCGATAATATTTCAGTGCTATGGTTAGTACTTTGATTTTTAAACTTGTAAGAAGTTCAGGGGGAGATTGTTTTCCAAGACTTTAAAGAAAAAAGGTTTTGAGTTTTTGATATGTTTTTGCCTCTTGAAATGTGGTGAATAGCAACTACTGCTGGGCTTTTCCTCTTGTGGCCCCTTCTATGAATGGACTTTCAATGAATATGATGAACCACATAGGCAGGAATGATTCATACGTTGTCTAATATTCTTTTTTCCTTTGTACCCAGGCCTTTTAAAGATTATCAAAAATTAGCCATTCTTTCTCATCAAGGTCAACACAGGAAATTGAAATCAAAAACCGTATCAATAATACTTTTATCTGTCCAAGTATCGTGCCAAATTACTACATTTACTTTATTAATTGTTTCAGTAGGTTTTTCCTTTAAATGGAATTTAACTATTTGGGTGATAAGTTTTGCATTACCCATACATAGTCATAATTTCTCTATTCAATTTTCTTCTTTTATTGTTGGAAATGTTAGAATCAGATCCCTTCAACTTTGTTTTTTATCTCCTCTTAAGAAAAAGTGAGCTTGTGGGATACCTCGTGGTTCAGTCAGTTAAGCATCTGACTCTTGGTTTTGGCTCAGGTCAGGATCTCACGGTTTGTGAGATGGAGCCCCACATTGGGCTCTGTGCTGACAGCGTGGAGAATGCTTGGGATTCTCTCTCTCTGCCCCTCCCTGCCCCCAAACTAAAGAAACTTAAAACAAAAGAAAGAAAGAAAGAAAGAAAGAAAGAAAGAAAGAAAGAAAGAGAGAAAGAAAGAAAAAGAAAACTTGAGCTTGAACCTAAAATAATTTATAAATGAAATTCAAATAGAGGAAACTATGCATTAAATAAAAGTTTTTACACTAAAACAATATCCTGGTTTGACTGGAATTTCTTTTACTATTTAGTTGATAATCACATAATTGGTTATAACTTGTGACTGTATAGAGATATTATGTTGCTCTAGCCTAGGTTTATTGAGTTAAGAGATTCAGAAAGGACTTCTCATTTATATTTTTATCACTGCACCTTTAAAAGTCATTTTTATCAACAACTTTATAACAAATCACTAGTCTTCAGAATTATCTCTTGTTTATACACTTCTCATCAAACTATATTTTTGAAATAGCTTTATTTTCATGGGCTTCTGATGGTTTTTGCTTTTAGCGAGGTCTGAGGAAACTATTTTTCTTCCTCTACAATTATTCTGCTTTACTAAAGCATACCAAATTTCAAAAGTTAAACATTAGTTTTGCATGTAGAAACTTTTAACATTGGCAAAAGATGTAATCGTAAATTGATAAGTAAAATAACAATTAGTAAAAGGTGGATATTAAATTAATATTAATTAAATTAAATATTAATTTAAAAGACAAGTGTAAGATAACTAGGATATAGTTTCATACATCCCAAAAATCTACATTACCAGGGAACAGGGGCCATGCATCTAGTTTCTCATGGAATGAGAGCAGCAGTTATAATCAAGTTGTCAGTTTACTAACCCTGAGATTTCAGTCAGAATTAGTTATTGGACTTCCTCTAGTTTACATATTAGGCTTTTACCTGAGATTATGTTTGTATGAGAAGGCTCTGTGGAAAATTAAACGAACAGATAAAATAAAAGTTCTTAACCTAATGTGTTAGAAAACTTTTAAGGCCAGCAAACCTGATCCAAAAATGACTGATTCTAAGGCTTCTTGTTTCTTCTCAGCTAGTAACACAACGCTGCAAATATCATAGGTGTTTGATAAAGATCAATAAATCCTCCAGAAGATAATAAGACACAGAAACCGGAGTTAGAGAATTTATGCCCCACAGCTCAAAAGTCAGCCCTTCCACCAACAAGCCTCTTCCCATCTCTAGGAGAATTAGACAATGATTCTTTCTGCCTATTGCAAGTTGGAAATACTTCTAGTAGTTGTGTATACTGCTACATTGCACTCATTTAAGGGTGTTCTTCCCATTCAACTGTAAACATTTTGAGGCCAGCCATAATCAATATCTCACTATCTTGTTATGCCATGTCCCTAGACCAGATGCTCTACAGATTTCAGTGGAATAAATGGATATACTCTACAACTCCATTTCCCTTATGTAGATGCATACATCAGTCCTACTCATGTTCCCTGACAAAGAAATCTTCCCCTTTTATTCCTCATCTGTATAACTCTTCCTGTCCATTCTCCAGACCATGACTCAAATGGGATCATCTCCCAATGAAGGATTGCCTCTGAAATCCTATGTCACCCACATATTATTCTCTTTTGTGGAACTCTTGCTTTGTAGAATTATTAAAATTTGTAAAAATATATCTAGTAGTAGATTCACTTATTTTATACCTGTCTCCTATTTATAAAGCATGCTCTTTACAGAACTGGAATATAGTGTGTGTGTGTGTGTGTGTGTGTGTGTGTGTGTGTGTGTGTGTGTATGTGTGTTCTCCCAGGACTTAGCCCAGCATAGAACTCATAGTTGCTCTTAATATTATTTCAAGTCTGAATTAAATTAATGAAACAAGTAATTTAGAAAGGTAAATGAGGATCTTTTGATTTAAGACATATGTGCTTTAATAGCAACTCCTTCAGCACCTCTCATGAAGAAAAACCCTTAAGCATAAAAAGGGGAAAGAAAGGCCTTTGTGCACATAGCTAATGCATCCTTTAGACCTTCGCAGAAATGAAAAATCAAGGTCAAAAATGGAAGAGAATGTCTGAATGCATTATTAAAGATGGTTTTGAGGACTCTTCATAACCTTTCTTTACAAGGAACCAGCTGCCTTAGTCATGAATGACAATACAAATTAAATAATAAAAAAAAAAATGATACCTATTGTTTTAGTTACTGTCATGGAGCACTGTGGCTCAACATCAGTGATTTTTATAAATCCCCTTTGTGTTTCATCCAAGACTGGGCTTGTAACAAAAACTAACATGTTGAAAGACAATTTGTCCCGTTCCCATTTTATTGCCGTGAAAGGGTGTGCCCACATGGAGCAAACAGGCAAAGGAGCAAGTGGATCCCGAGAGAGGGAACCAAGTGCAAAGATCTGAAGGAGTGAAAGAATTTTAGAAAAGCAGTTAAAATGAGGACATTTAGAGATGATAGGTACTTTAGAGATGATAATTTTAGCAATGATTAAAGCCTATTTGCTTTGCTTCTCTTTAGAAATAGAAACTATTTTTTTTTTTTTTCGAGGCTCACAAGACATTTTCTAACTTTCCTTGCAACTAGGTATGTAGTCATTTCTGTAAGTTCTGGCCATTGATATCTAAGTGGGAAGATGTGGGACTTCTTCCAAGAAGAGGGTGTAAAGGTTTCAGGTGCAGAGTCTCCTTTTGTCTCAGTGACTTTACCTCATGCCTGCACAGCCCTGGATTGACGGCTTATTTCTAGACCTCTAGAATTTTTTATGTGAGAGATAAATCAAATTCTATCTTATTTATGCATCCAAATCTAAGACTAATTCATACAATGATGGTGGGGGAAAAAAGACAGGGCTTCTGGTCTCCTGGAGCTTAAACGGCTAGTCAGGAACTATTTCAGTCTTTAGAATGTAAGTGTCCTCAAATTTTATGAAAATCGGACCCAGTAATTTGATAAAGAGTTAAAATCCATTGAGTGAAACTGAACATAAATACTCTGCTTAGCACTCTGCTTAGCATTCTTAAGAAATGAATCAGTAACTCTATTTTTTCCTCTATAAACTTAAAATATTTATCAATTTACTTTTTCTTTGAAGGCACAGTTCTCATTCCCTTCCCCAACATCTCACAGATGCTCAATTTAAGCTGTACTTCAGGTCAGAGTTCGAGGTGTTATGACTGCATTAAGATTTGATATAAAGTAAATCATTCTATCATGTTAAATATTTTCCTCAAAATTCCTAACACATTTAATGATATTTATTGGCTCGATTCATAATATATCAGCTATTTCCTATTACTTTTACAAAGTATCTTCCAAACTATACACTACTTACACAAAAGAGCCAAGTATCATTTGATTTTGATGCTATGACAGAATTTATTATTTTTAGGTATTTAGTAACATTTACAAAATAAATTAATAAAAGTTCTATGCTGCAGAGGGAATGAATTTTCTTTTTGTTAATCAGAATATATGAATACATGTTTCAATGATGTTTCCTTCTTTTGTTATTTTGAATATATTTTTAAACTTTGCCCTACACATTTTCTCACTTCTAGATGGGTTATGACATACCCTGTAAACTTCAAGAGTTTCTGAGTAAATCAAATAAGAGAGCATATATAAAATTCAGGCTTATGTTGTGAAAAGTGTAAGGGATCTAGAATCATGTAGTCCTGAGTTTGTGTCCTGACCTAGCCACTTAATTCTAATGGTTGAATGACTTGGAAAATTAAGTATCTGAGCTTCAATTTCTTCTTCTATAAAATGGTTATATTAGCACACGGCTAACAGAGTTGTTATAATATATCTTTTTGTCTATTAGCTTTCTTTCTTCTCTACGGATCCAGTCTCAACATTCTTGTGCAATACAGTAGTGATGATCACTACATCTCCAGACTGTCAGCTAACATTTCTATGGAAAAGATAATTCCAGTTTTCTAACTCTTTCAAGAAAATTCAATAGCATGGTTCTCATTAGGCTGGCTTAATTATGCATCTATCTCAGATCTCATCCCTCTGTTTAGGGTACAAAGAATTCTGATTGGCTAGGCCAGGTATAGAAATGTAGAAATGATTGGCATCAGCCCTCCCCCCCCCAAAAAAAAAATGGGAACTAATATTGGGGCAAATTCAGTTTCCCAAAGGAAGGTCTGGTACTGAAGGGCTGCAGAAAGTCTAGTATACTACTTTACTAAGAGGACTTCAAACAATTCATCATTTATTTTCAAAGTTAAAGTTGTTAAACAGAGCTCATGTCCTTTACTACCTTGCTTTAGCCCTTAATTTGTTTGAAATTTCTTTTCTGACAGATGTCAAGCAACTTTCCTTTTGATTGATTTTCTACATGCTTTATCTCTCATCCATCTAGTCCCCATTTTCTCCTTTCAAAGTAAGTCCAAAATGTCAAGTTTATTTCCTGATAGCAAACATATATTTTTAATATGACCAGGATTTTGATTGTCCTGTATCAGAAAACTCAATCTATTATTAAGATTTAATTGAACACACTGTATAACAGATAAATGATTACTTCATTTATGCTGATTTGGCTTTATTAAGATCATTACTGCATTACTGCAATTTTAGCCTTTTTGCTAGGAACTCTTCATGAAATGGTAAGACAGTAGACAATGTTTCCAAATCCTCTCTTTCATCTATTCTATTTTTCTAATAACTATAACTCTCACTACCTTCTCAGCACTAAATTGTAAAAATAACAAACTGTGTGATATGAAAGTGATTCAATGGCCATGGGAAATCATTTGCATTTTTTGAAATAGCTTCAATCTTACTTCTCTGAATGGGGTGCTCACATATCATCTGCATTAAAAATTTCAACAATGGGCCCCTTTCTCTGTACTTTCAATTTCTAATTCTCTGGTCAAATAGATGTTTTACTGGCTCCTCTGTACTTGATTTTATGAAGTGTTTTACTCTGCTAATCATCATCTTCCTTATATAACTCTATCTTCCAGTGGTTTCTGTAGCAATTCCATTGGTACCTTTTTTTTCCTACTTTTGCCCTATGATATGCAAATGCTATTCTTTTCAAAAAAGAGATGGAATCTCTGTGCCTGAATGTGCACAACATATATTATGTTATTGATACATTAGCACTCTAAACAGAGGTCCATATGCCTTTTCTCTTTTTAAAAAAGGCCATTTATTTATTTTGAGAGAAAGAGAGATAGAGTGCGCATACACACACACACACACACACACACACACACACACACACACACGTGTGAGTGGGGGAGGGGCAGAGAAAGAGGGAGAGAGAGAATCCCAAGCAATTTCCCCACTGTCAACGCAGAGCCCAAGAGTGGGCGGCCTAATCTCAGGAACCCAAACCTGTGAGAACATGACCTGAGCCAAGATCAAGAGTCTGACATTTAACAAACTGAGCCACCAAGGCATCCCAACCATATGCCTTTTCTTAATCCCAAGATTATCTATTGACATATTCAGTAAACATTTGAGAAAAAACAGGGGGCTGATACAGATTTCTGTATACACCAAGCACATACTGGGACAAGTGAATACAAAACCAAAAGCTATCCACACTTTTACAAATAACAGGTTTGTTCACATTGTCTACTGAACTGAAAAGGCCTTTGGAAAGTCTACCCGTAGTGGCAGCACTGGGTATTGAAGCCTAAAAACTCAGGTTCTCCTACATAAAGAAGAAAAATGGATCAAAGCTTCAGACTTGTCAAGTACATTAGCATATGTTTGACTTGGGAGAAAACACACAAACACCATTTGTGAAACTACTGTGGAGACCTGAATAAAGCAAGTGCTTAAAAAATCAATATACAGTTGATCTTGAACAGCACAGGTTTGAACTGCACATGCCCACTTACATGCAGATTTTTTTCTGACAAATACAGTATAGGACTATAAATGTATTTTCTTTCTCTTATAACTTTCTTAGTAACATTTTCTTTTCTCTAGCTTACTTTATTGTAGCAATACGGGCTATAATACAGATAACATACAAAATATGTGTTAGTTGACTATGTTATTGGTAAGGCTTTCATTCACTAGCAGGCTATTAGATAAGTTTTGGGCGAGACAAAAGTTATACATGGATTTTCTACTGTGCGTGGCTGGGGGGATGTTGACACTCCTAATACCCCCATTGTTCAAAGGCTAACTGTAAATCAGTTTAAATAAGAAATGAGTTCAATATGAGTTGAATATATCAAGAAAACCACCAAGGAAGTACGTAATTATGATTGGAATGAATAGAATTTCCAAAAAGGGAACTGGGAAGAAGAGGTAAAGAATGAAAGTGAATGGTATGAAAAGAGACACAAATCCATTAGGATATATTCTAGGAAACCACACAGTTAATAAGAACATTGGAGGAAAATTTTAAAACTTTGTATTTTTTTCATCCCCTACCTCCATTACAATGATCATTGCTATGGATTGTATTATTGTTAAAAATGTTTTCTATCCCTACCTGGGTGTAGATTATACTTCTTAATCCTGTTGGTATCCAGATTTGCCATGCGATGTATGGTATATCTCCATCCATCTGACTTCAGAGTGGGTCATATTAACTGCATTGGTCAATGACATGGGAATAGCAGTACGTGAATAGCTTTCAAGTTAAAGTTGAAGAGCTAGTTTGAGTTTGCCATGTTTCTCTTGAAACTCTTAAAAAAGACTAGCAGCACCTCAGATATAGGTGTAGCATGTCAGATATAGCATGTCACCTAGATGACACAGAACAGATTTGTAGCTGACCAACAGTGGACATAAAATATGAAAAATAAGCCTTTGTAGTTGCAAGCCAGAGATTTTGGGGTTGTATGTTAACCTCAACTGATTGTTAGAAATTTATCAAGGGACTCTTCAAAAAAGAATTGGCTTGTGAGTGAGATCTTGAGTCACAGATAAGATTTCCTCAAATAGAAATTATAAGATGATGTTGATAGCATGATAGAATAGAAACAGCAAACAGATGTATTATTTTTTTTAGTTTACTGAGTAACAGAGTTTGATAAAAACTTAGATATGTTTTCTCAAACTTCTAAAATTGTTTTCATCTATTCATAAGTAATGTTTTGAGTTAAAAATCCTACTTAAAGACAGTAATCAGTATTAATAATAACCTTGTTATTCAAAATTTTGATAACTTTAGAGTTTAATAACAAAGTAAAGAAACTAGTCATTATCAATAATTACTTACAAGTTCATTGTTCTAAAATTTGAAAAATATAATGCAAAAGAGTTTGCAAGTGGTTTACTAAGGATGAGCCATACACTTGAGAGCAACAAGATTTTTATCCAGATGACTAGAACAGAAGATAATTATTTTAGAACGGTTGTGAAGGTAATTAGTTACAGTGTGAATCAGTAGAAAGAATTGCTCCAAGTGTTAAAAGAAAATACAGTCATAAGCTCAGTATTGTGAAGCTTATGGATCTTTCTGAAGATATTTTCATATTCTTTCAATTATAAAAATAATATATTCCATGGTAAAAATTTAAAGAGGATGATAGGGTGTAGAGAAAAAAAATTTGACCGAACTGCAGCACTCCTAGAGGCTGACATAGCCAAGACTGCCCTTCCCACAACATAAACACTGTTGTGTTGTGGCCTAGTCCTGAGTCAGGATGAGGCAAGCATAAGAAGAAATCAACTTTGGAGGCAAAGCTGGCCCTCAGCCTTAGGCAGGGTCCTGTGTCTGAGAGGAGTCACAGAAATCATAGTTACCTGGGGCCCAGACCATGTTCCACATGAAGTTCCTTTAAGGACCTAAGTTATCAAGCAGAGGGGCATTGCTGGGTGACTGTCAACAGACATACACACACACACACACACACACACACACACACACACACACATATATACATATACAACAGACATATATATACACACACACATGCACACACACACACACACAGAATTTAAGATAGAATATACTATGTGGACCTTTATATGAGATCATTAAGTAACATAATTGCAAATGTTTTCAATGTTCTAGTTACACTAAACATTCATTAAAAGTAGTATACACATATTATATTATCCAGAAACATTACACTTTCAAGAACAGAATTATTTAGGATTAAAGTCAGGATGGAAAGTAAACCAAAAGTACCAGGGAAAATAATTGAAGGGTTAAGTTTAAAATGACCATGAAATCCTTCCTTCAGGAACTCCCCAAAGGAAGGCTCTCTCTCTTTTAAACTTTGTGAATGTTCTCCCTTTGGTTTTAATGATATTCATAATTTCTACATAACATTCTATATTTTCTAATAGAATGTTAGCATTTGGATTTCAAACACCATCTCTCATATTTGTCTTCCTCAGTATAATTAACAGTGGGTTTCACCCACAGTAAATGCTCAATAAATGCTTTTATTAATAAACTTTGGGAAATAGAGGTTAAAACTAGATAGATATTATTTGAATTACAAAAGAGTTAATTCATAAGGCAAGTAATATAAACAAGGGTTGGGGTTGGATTTGAGTGTATGGAAGATCAATGAAGACTTTGAATAAGAAAGTAATATAACTGATATTATTGCAGGAATATTTATTTGGAAAAGAGAAATAGTGGAGAGACTACTGGCAGCTAATACAATAATATAGACTGGTAGCAGTGAATGATGGAAAAGAAAAAAATGATATAGAAATCGAGTGAACAGGCATATAGTTCTATTCAGTCTATAAATTCCAAGAATTTTTTATACCAAGACCTTAACATAGTTTTGCAACATGATAGCTTATGAATAAATATTTGCCAACTTCATGTATGAGTAATGTTTCTTATGGAATAGAAAGAGATGATTCAGGCTCCCTGTTCTCCAGTAACAAAAAATAAACGAAGTTAGAGCAGTACTGATACAGACGTTAAAGAATCATAAGATTACCCATAAATACCCTTGACACAATCCATTGGCAATAGTTAGCAGGGAGGAGAAAGGCTGGACCAGAGTTAAAGGTAAAAAGCAAATATTGGATGTATGGGTCTGAGACTTTACTCTCAAAATTAGGATTCAACAACCACTTGTGTAATGGGAGCAAGTCATTCAACTTCTCTGGACCTTATTTTCTTCTCCCAATAAGGTAAAAGGGTTGAGTTTATGGAGACTTTATAAAAGTCCAGCCATACAAAGATAGTAGTAAGATGTGACATTTAGGGGTCAGTAGAAGGGCATAAACATTTCACTTGGATTGTGGGTTTTAGAGTATGATCACCTAATACTGAGTGCCTAACACATAGTTAACCATTATTCAATGGATTTCATCTTTAGAACTTTAGAGAATTTAGCAGAATGAGAATAACCAGGACTATATACAAAGAGAAAAATAATTCTTAAAGGTGACCCCGAAGTCTAAGTATTTCAGAATGTGGTGAAATTTTAGCTGTAAATTTCATGATTTCCTAAACTCTATAAATATCAACTTAGAATTAATCATTCCAGATTGAAAAGCTATAATATTCCTACTCTACTGTCAGGTAAGATCCTCTTCCTTCACCTATTAACTTTTGTTTCTCTTCTCTAAACTTTGCCTCGTTTTCTAGGGTGCCTTTTCTCAGCTATGCAAATCCAGAATACTCTTGGGTGCAAAATACATATTCCCTCAGCAGAAGATCATATTGTCTAGATTTTCTCAAATACCTATCTTGATGAGGTAGCACTCACTAGGCATTATTAACCACATGGCATGTGATCCTTTCCTGGTTTGTAATGGTTACCTCTCATCACATCGTGTCAGAAGAACAGCATAAATATTTTGCTTGGTACTTTGTTTTTACATGCATATTAAGTTTGATCTATTTTCTACTACTTAATAATATAAACATTATAAACTTGTAGTTCAGTCTTTTACTATCCACAAAATATTAATGGTATCTATAAACTTAATATCTTACCATCTACCATTATATAAACAATCAGAGGACCATAATGTTTGTTTTTTAAAATGTCTTTTTTCAACACTTACTGTATGCTAGGTATTTAAACAATAGTATTGCATTCTGTACAGGCCAGGATGCAACATTAACTTGAGGGTGGGGTGGGGCAGGAAATGCATCCACTAAAACACAGGACACAAGTTAAATATATCCTTTGAAATGGCACAAATGAAAGGCAAAAATTGTGTAAGTCATTTTCAGGAAAGCTTGACTTCATCTAACATCCTCACGGACAGCATTCCTTGACAGCCCCCAATTCCATTAATATTCTGAATAAAATGAAAGGATAAAATGTCTTCAAGACAAATGAAAGATATTAGACTGTAAGTCAAACCATGTCTTCAAGAAAGCCTCTGATAGCAGCTTTGAGTCAATCTGGTGACTTTCTAAACATCAAAATTAGGAAGGAGAGGACTATTTATCATGCCATGGCAGAAATATCATACTCAACCACACCATCCTGCATGTGCCTGCTTTGCACTGTAACTTTGTAGCCCCTCATAAAGAGGCAGAATCCATTTCTCCATTCCTGGAATCCAGACTGGTTTGTGGATTGTTTCGGTCAATAATGAGGCAAAAGGGATACTGATCTAGTTCTAAGCAAAGGCTTCTTTATGTTCTTTCTCTTGAAATCCCATGACCTAATGTGAACAAGCCTGGGCTCCCCTCCTGTAGCAGACACAAACTCCCTTAGCTGAGGCCAATCTACACCAGCTAGTCTCCAGCTGATGTGCCAGAAAACTGCTGACACCTAGGGAGCCTGATATAGATCAGAAAAATTGTTAAGCTAACACATAGAGCAAATAGCCAACCTGTATTATGAGTTAAATAAATGGTGTTGTTTTAGGTCATCAGATTTTGGAGTGGTTGTTACACAGTAGAAATGAACTGGTACATACAGCCATAATCCAAATATTTGGAGTTATTCTATAATTCCATTTCAATTCTCATATAATGTTTTAACACGGGTAAAACCATTGTCCTTGAATAATAGCTAAGTAGATAAATCATAATTTTAAACAAAGAACAGAATAAAACAATTGTTTAAAAAAAACCCTATAATTCTAAGTTGTACAGATGAACATTGTCTCTGCAATAAGGTATGACATTCTCTCTTTTTCTTTGGGCTAGGGAGACATAGCCACAGTCTGAAGTCATGTCAGTCAGCACATTCCTACCTTTCTCCTTTCACTTCCTTTCTCTTTGCAATATATTTTGGATAATTCATGAGTTGTTACAATGTTTCTCTAGTGGTTCAGTTTATAATCTTGATTTACATGATCACTTCCCAAACAGATCAAAATTTTTTACTGGAACACATTTATTTCTGCAAAGTTCATTACACTCAGGTACTCTGCATTTATAAATGACATTTGAAAGACCTATGAATGACTTTTCAATAGACTTCCATGCAGGTAATTAAACATTATAACATAGTAAATAACATGGACTATTCCAGTGGTCAGATAATATTAAGTCAAAATATTTAAATACCCCACATACTTCTCAGGATCCTTATCTACTTGGTCTGACTGGTCATTATCTGTTTGGTAAATCTTCCCAAACAACTCATTAATATTTAAAAAGCTATCCGAATTATAAACTTCAAACAGCAGAATCCAAATGTCATTTATGCATAATTCAAAAGAACTTTGCAGAAAACAATCTTTGGATCACAATTGCTCTCTAATCCACCTCTTGAATTACTACATAAGAATTCAATGCCAATGCAATTCAAATCAATTCATTCATGGTTGATGTTAAATTTTCCTCCATAAGGACAGTATTGCAGAAACAAAACTGTGAATTTAACAAAGTGGGAAAATGTAGAAGGTGACAACTGTTTTCTGTAAGCAAGCTGTACAATTTTTACATTATTTGGTAGTCGCTGACATTATAGGTATATTTAAATTTTTAGTAAAGTCACACCTATGAATCTTCTTAAATAGTTTAAAATAAATTTTCTGATCAAACTGATGCAGTTCACTATCAAAATCTAATATGATTTTTTTTTAATTAGACTTCACTTCTAAGATTAGTGAGATTCTTGACCTGTTATTGACCCCAAAATAACTGGAAAAGAGAAAATTACCTTAGGTCAGCATTGATATTTTTCTCTACTTCTCTAGTTCATATATTTAGTATTAGTTGTTGTACAAGTTTAAAGAATGTTGGTCACAGGATTGAGGTGAATGGTTTATTCATGTGTAGCTAGTGTATTGTCACAGTAACAAATTCAACATAAGAATAAAATCTGTCCTTGTGACATCACCAAAATGACTTTTTGTTTGACAATCATAGTTTCCATAAGGACAGATTATGAATATAGACAAGGTATATAGTTGAATTCTTTGGAATTATGAACTATACTCCATATGAATCCAAAATGGAGTCACTATGATTAATGCTACCTCAGTGAATACAAAATAAATGAATAATTACCTTCCACTTATTTTAAAGTATTACCTTAAGTATATAATACATATGAGTTACATTCAATTCACAGTAATGTGAAGAGCTTAGTTTAAACTGACAAAGAACAGGAAATTCAGAGTCAAAGCTGAAAGTATCTTGAAGTGTTAATCTCATAGCACATATGGTAAAAACTATCTGTAGTATGAATTCACATATGGTAGGTCTTTGAATGGGTTTCATTTCCCTGAGGAAAGGGAGGTTTCCTCTGAGATAAAAGGAAGAAGCTCCTATATTATACTTATTTGAAAAATGGCTATGTGTGAAATTTAAATGCATAATGTGTACCATATATTTCTAAAGATTCCTGTTAACCAATGGCATGCAAGCACAAACAGAAGTTAACAATATTCTCTAACCTCAGCTGTCAGTTCAACAAAATGTGCTGTAAAAAGCAGAAAAGTAGGGATGACTCAGCATAATCTGTCACCACAACCTGAAAAACAATGGAGACTCATAGAGAAAGCAAGTGCATGTTAATACTTAAATGAGCTTGCAATATTTCCTAGCCTACAGATTCATTGTGGAGTATAAGCTTGTGAAGTTTTGAAGAAAGTTCAAAATACTGTTATACTTTAGGTAATTATATATAGTGTACACTTTAAAGATATAATACCAAACATTTTATCCATTATTTTCACTTATTTTTATATTTATTATTTTGATTTTGAATATGAAAGTTTTGGAGAAATGTGTAAAGTTGTAATAACAAGAGCTGAGCATAATCTACACATAAACACATGCACAATATTTTGGAAAAAAGATATGTTAGTGGATAATGAACAGTAGTTTGTAGAAAAGCATTATGCAATCAGAAGAATATTTATATTCATTATAAACATGAAACTAGTAGAGTTTAAGAAAATCTAGTTTAAATTCCAAAAAAAAAAGTGAACGATGGATCAAAATAGCCAAATGTAAGTGAGCTAGTATAATTTTCCGTAATATAGTAGTCATACAATGGGGGTGGGGGTAGCTGATTTTTGAAATAAGAAACACCAATTATTAACTAGTCATAATGTGCATCTAGCCCTGCAAATTAGCATAAGCTTAAAGACCCATTACCTGTGATAAAAAAAAAAAAAAAAAAAAGGACTAGGTCTTAAAGGAATTGAGCTATAGGCAATTAAAAATGTTATTGACAATAAAACACAAAGCTCAGAACATGGGTAATTAATTTGTTAAGGTTATTAATGATATTTCTAATTAGATACAACAAAAATAATTGTCAAAGGGTATATATAAATTAAAAGACTAGTAAAATGTTGATGACTTCTACATTCTAATTTCAGGTTAAACAAAATTAGATAATAATAGGGAATTGGCAGTCTCTAACTACAGATGAGAGTTTGTAGGGACAAATATACTGTGAGGTTCTGGGAATTAGTAAACTATTGTTAGGAAAATTGATGTGATACCAAAATGAAATTCTCAGATAAGACCTAACAAATCATCAAATATTACATGTGAAAAGATCTTAGCTATCATCTGGCCCAATTTCTTCACGTGTAGATGCAGAGAGTGTGCCCCAGGGGAGTTAAGAAACATCCAAACCCATAAAATAGTGAGTGGCAGAGCTGTTTTCCACTGTACCAAGAATCAATTCCTAATAAACCTTACCATTATATTACCACAACTTTCCCAGTCACATTAGTTTTGAGTAAATAAATTCATTATATCATTCAAGAAACATTTATTGTCCACTTTGTTCCAGGCACTTGTTCTAGGTGCAGGACAGAACAATGCCCAGACTAGCTTATATTTTTTAGTGCCTCTGGAAGAGAAAGAAGATGGATACTTTAGAATCTTGACGCAAAGAGACTACCCATGGGGTGCCTAGGTGGCTCAGCTGGTTAAGCATCTGACTTCAGCTCAGGTCATGATTTTGTAGTCCATGAGTCCAAGCCCCATGTCAGGGTCTATGCTGACAGCTCAGAGCCTGGTGCTTGCTTTAGATTCTCTGTCTCCCTGTCTCTCCCCACTCACACTCTGTTTCTCAAAAATGAGTGTTAATTTTTTTTTAAAGAGGCTATCCACATTAATTAAGGAATACGTGTGAAAGTAAGGGTGTGTGTGTTTGTGTGTGTCTATATACACGCGTAAAGAGAAGATACCTCAAAACTACTGGAAGTTACCATATTTATCATGAGACTAATGTATTGCCTAAGATCACTGTAGCAAGGGATCATTGTCAGAAGTGCATTCAACTTACACCTCTATAAAGTGCCAACCCTGTGTCATTGTCCAGATCTTCAGATGTAGCATTCCTTGTTTTTAGGAACAGATCTACCTAGTAGGATTTCAGTTGTTCCTTCAGAATTAACATAACACCATCTATGTTATGAACTATCTGACAAATTGTCTCTTTGTTCTCATTTCAAACAAAACAAAAACAAAAACATAGCCTCACTTTCTTAAAACAAAATACTATATAACAGAGGCTTTCAGATATCCGTCTCAATAGGATATCAGTTTTAAAATTATTTTTATAAAAGCTAAGGCTGTTTTATATAATTTTTGGTATTGTTTTGGGCTGTTTATTTTGGTGAAATTAAACAAATGTTCAATCTCCACTTGAGTTGGTGTACATATCTCTGCAGGAAATATTTATATTCTCCTTTGTTACTAACTGTGGCCCATTAAAAGTATCTTTTGATCAAAAGGTAGAAAAGTTGAGTTTTAATCTACTTTCTTGTGGCCAGAATCATATGTGTATGTCACTAAATAACTGGCAGTTCTTCCCTTCAGAATCAGTATTTCTTGCGATAGCCAAGTTTATTAAAGATTGTTATCAATGCCTATAATGACCAAAATTGACTGACCAACTGTACCTGTGACAGGTACATTTGGGAAGGTACATGTGGAATAGAAAATGATTAGACCTAAACAAAATGTCTTGCATGTGATTAATGAAAACTAGTCTTAAATGGTCATTCCACAATAGATTTATCACTCCCGTCAAGAAACTATGTCACATTTATACTTTGTAAAAAAAAAAAAAAAAAAAAAAAAAAGGTGAGAAAAAACATCTTTACTAGTTTACATTTTTACATTGCTGTAAATGGTGGAGACATTTATTTGAATGTGCTATCAAAGAATGACATACATCTACTCAGTGAATTTGTTTGATTGATTGCACATCATGCAATAAATAAACATGTACAACATGATCTCAGATTCAGACAAATACACTGCATTTACTTAAATGTCTTCACATTCTTACTGGATTGAACATTCAATTGCATTTAAGTCAGTCTCAGAACTGACTCACTGATGTATTGTTAAAAGGTGAACATGATGCTAAACTAATACCTGTCTGTTAGTCTTGCAACATGCAAATTTACCAAGGTGATTACAAATGCAGAGGACCATGTCTATAGTACAAGTTTGGAAAGAACATATCCTGAGATATCTTAGTGGGACTATGTTTGAAATATGGTATAATGCAGAGTAAAATATCAGTTATTTTCAGAGATTAGAATCAATTTTAGTAAAATACCCTGAGAATGTGAACTAAATACTGTAATATAAGAGTTGGGTTTCATAAAAGCATATGCTTCCTCAAGACTTTTGTAACAAGCTGAGGTAACAGTATGTTGAAACTCTCCTTGACTTAAATCATGAGGCTCCTGACTAAACTAATACCTCCCACAGCAACTCTCACACACATATGAGAAGAGAGTGTATGAGTGGACCACAAAATAAAAGACTAAAATAAAAGCTGTAATTACATATTTGATTTATTACCTTAGCTTTTAATACCTTTGCAAATTTCAAAAATGTTTTAATAACCAGATATTGTGGTAGATATTGAATTGCATACAAATTTTTAATTATATAAAATTTTTACTTGGCATCTTAATATATTGAGGGGAAAAGCTATGCACTCTTGTTATTCTAAAATGATCTCTATTAAAATACAACATTCAGGATGAACTTCTATCTTCTACGTATAATTCTTTCTGTCTTTAATTAATGTGGTTTAGATGCACATATCATTTTCTTTTATTTTTCAATTTTTTTAATGTTTATTTTTTAGAGAGAGAGAATGAGAGCAAGAGAGAGAGAGAGAGACAGCATGAGCTGGGGAGGGGCAGAGAGGGAAGGGGACAGAGGATCCAAAGCAGGTTCTGCAGTGACAGACAGCCTGATGTGGGGTTTGAACTTAAGAACCGTGAGATCATGACCCAGCCAAAGGTGCTTAACTGACTGAGTCACCCAGGCACCCCAGATGCACATTTTAAGACTCTGTCCACTTGAAGGGTATGGCTGAGTGGTTCTCTAAATATAGTAGCTTCCAGGGAGGAATCCTCTGCCTTCTTAGGAGGTGGTACCAAACCATAGTTTGACAAATGTAATTCTCATACACCTGTCCTCTTACTCCTCAGGAAAAGATAAGATGTTCCCTTTAGGTGCTAGAGATGTCAAACATCAGAATATATGTAAGTGGGATAAGGAAAGGTTCTAGGATTCCACTAGCCAACATTAGCAAGAAGCCCTATATGGGTACTTTTCTCATGGTATACTTTTCCTCTCCAAAGTAGATTAGATATTTCAAGAGTCCCTTAGGTGATCACCAGGTACTGCTCTGGGAAGTTAATATTCTGGTACTGTGGCTTTCTCTGAAGCATTCCCATGGCCCAATGTGTATCCAGGCTAGTATGTTTATGATGATGGGTGACACCAGAGAAGCCACCGACCCTATCCCCAGGTCAACAACAGGAGATTCTTCCTTAGTGCTCATTGATTGTTGCCACTCTTGCCCTCACACTCCACCTCAAGGGACACTTGTCACTGGTTTCCACTTTTTGGTTCATATATATCTAGTACCATTGAAGAAAAAAAATCCTTCTTTAATCTAAGATAATAAACTGCAATTCCCCTCTATGAACACGAATCAAAATAGCTGTTAACTTTCACATCTTTTTCCTCTGGGACTTATGGATCCTGGGGAGAGGGAAAAAAAAAATGACTGAATCTCCCTTTAAGTGGGGTTGCCAGATTTAGCAAATAATAATACAGATGCCCAGTTAAATGTGAATTTCAGATACGAAAAGATATTTTTTAGTATATCTCATGTAATATTTTATAAATACTTAATACTAAAAAATCATTTGTTATTGATCTGAAATTCAAATACAAATATAACTTGCACCCTGGATTTTTATCTGGACATTCTGCTTTCAATGAAAAAGGAAAAGAAAATTACTTTTCTAATTATGTGTTGACAATTCGTCAGGAGGGTGAGAGAATAACCAATGTTTCAACCACTCATCTTGTTACAATGATGATAAAATTGTATAATTTGTCTCACTTTCCTCTTAGTTTTGGTGATTTCAGATGCAGTTTATGCTTCAAGTTACCAATGTGCTAAATCAAATATTTGCTCCCACTTTTGATTATCTTCCCTAAAATAAAAATGACTGCAAATGACAATAACAAAGCAATGTCTGTCTGTTTCGGTGAAGCCAATCAAAACAGAGCAAATCATGGGCTTGGAGAGTGTGGGAGATAATATAAACCACCGCAAAAAAAACTTTCTCTTTGGCCATGACCAAAATCAGAGGAGAAACTCAGGTCATGTTGCTATCTGAGAAGTCAGAAAAAGTCTGTTGACACAAATACTTTGGTACTTCAAGATACTACTCTACCTTTACTCCTTTTCAGCAGTAAGAAAGAAGAAAAAGTCAAGATTATTTATATTCCTGTGATTACAGCTGAATCATAAACAGAGTACTAACCTGATAAGACAAGGCTTTACTTCGCTAAATCATTTTGTTATAAAAGATAGGCCCTTTCTGAATGATTCCAGGGAAGAGGAGAGAAGTTCTAGAAGATATTCCACTTCAAATTCAATTGTTACAGTTTAATATCCCAGAAATATTACCATTAATTGTAAATTCTAAGTAAAAAGCATAGATTTTTCATTCAAGGCAAGAATATGTGTAGTAAAGAACATAGAGTCTTCATATTTATGCCACAAATGAGCTCAATAAGTTTGTTATTTAATTGCTATTATGTTCATGTGTTCTCATTAGCCAGAAAATTTTATAATCTTTAGGTTTCACAAACTTGGACAAACTGCTCAAAATAGACTGTATACTGGAATTCAGATTCAAATAGAGAGAGACTTTTATATTTTTACACATTGTTTTTTCATGAAATGACATTTGACAGCCCTTAGAATACTTTAAGTATATATTCATCTTTTTTTTGAAACTCACATACTTGTTTATGATAGAATTAATCATCTAAATAATTGACATCCATAGCAGACATTATCTGTTCCATCACCCAACATTTATTCCTAAACCCCTTCTTTGCTAACCAATATGGAGAGACTGGAAAGCTAACTGGTAAATTTCCAGAATTCCTTTGCAGCTAGATAAAGGGCTGTGACATATCTGGCAAAAATAAATAAACACACATATATAGAATATAACAACAGCAAGAGCGACAATGACAACTGTGTGTGTGTGTGTGTGTGTGTGTGTGTGTGTGTGTGTGTGTCTGCAAGTGAGCTAGGAGACTCTGAAAAATCTGACAAGAAACCGAAATATGCTAATACTTCCCACCACTTTGTTTTTTGCTCTGGATACACATACCATTCCTGGAACTGCAAACCGGAGTCCATCCACTAACAGGCAGAGAGAGCAGATCTTTCTAAACCACTGAGTCAAATATTTGAAACCTCAAGGCAAAAGCATTCCTAATATATATCAACCATTGATTCCTTTTTATATTTCTAAACTATGATAATGCATTTTATAGTATCTTTGATTTTGTTCTCCCAGGTTTGCTTACTGCTGACATCCAAACAGATGGTATTCTGTATATCAAACCACAATTTTCCATTTTACTTTCTTAATCCAATACCACTTGTTCCTCAATACCGCTAAGACCACCTGATTCCCCCATTTCCTCTCAGAGTATCAATCCCTCATATCTCACTTCCTACCTAAGTCAGATCCCTTCACTTTTGCTTCCTTTTCCTCCTTCCTTTATCCAACCATAATGCTCCAGTCTTATATTAATTATAAGGTACACCTTTCTTCATTCACAAGGAAACTTTAAAACCTTAAGCCATGTAGATTAGTGCTATATGTATTTTAGTGTTTTATCTCCAAAATTTGACTAATAAATAGTAGGAGTCCTGAAGCAAGAGTCAAAGCTTTGAAAATTTATAGGTGTGCTGAGATTCTAATTGCTGAGGAGGGTAGGAAGTCATTACTGTGGGATAATGACCGAGCACTTGAGAGCAATAGCCGCTCCCTAAATTAGGACTCTCCATCCCAAGACACCTGCACTTAAACTCTCATACCACATACATGAATTGGAAAAAAAATCACTATAAAGGATATGCAAGTCAGCACTAAAAGTACACCACTGGGGGAGGGGAGGAAGCAGCGAGAAGTTTGATTACAGAACTCCATATTGTTCAACTTTCATATACTTCTGATTTTCACGACTTTGGTCAATTCTCAGAAACTTATGTCAGGTTTTTAAATAGAGGAGGAGGGTCTAATCAAGCTAGACACATAAAAGAGTTTATTACCAGAGAAACAACAGGAGATTAGAGCATGCATTTTTCTGTGGGCTGAACACAACTACTCAGAAGAAGATAGATGATGTTTTCCTCTTACTTCATAGTAACTATGAAAAGAATTGGGTATGGGGTGCACATAAAACTGACAGGGACATGAGAAGGGGTAAGGATGTGGAAGAACATTTAGGAACCTTACAAGGGACATCAGTAGCACCTGTTTAGAGAACTGCCCAAAGACATTTTAAGTGTTGACCAAGGACTATCAGTTTTCAAACACTTCAGAAAAACCCCTGAACAAGAAAAAAAGTATTTGGAATTTGCAATTTTAATGATTGGTGCTGGTGGCAGAGCCACAGATGTCTTTCTATGATTATTACTTTGAACCAACTATTCTGGCATGGTCTGGGGAAGAGAAATGCAATATATCATACTTATATTTACTGTGCCTCAATAAACAAGGTAATCATTCTTTAAACATTAGCTTGTGCAAAACTTAACAATAGTCTGATGATAAAGCCTTCCATTTTATAAATATGGAAACCAAACTCAAAATAATTTTGAATTTCCACATCACACAAATTAGTTCTTTCTGTCTCTTGCTCAAATCTATTTGATATACCCAAGGCATCTATTAAATCAATTTTGGGAGCTTGGGAAATATAAGTCATATACCCCACCTATCTCTTTTTTCAGATCTTGTGCTTTGCTTTGATTTTTTTTTTCCTTTCCCCCTGCCCCAATATTCCTCCACATTACTTTCTGAGAAGCAGGCATATAATGCTGTTACTTTTGTTTTTAATCTCAAAAGAATTTACACTTATTATAACTATGATATGTTTGAGAAGCTGAAATATTCATTTAAGTCTGCCTACATTTACATATTCTTATTTGATGCATGGCTCAATTGTGGATATAAAAGAATGTTTCTATTGAACCCAGATCATTTAATGAGTTACTACTAAGTCCTTAAATCTGTTTACCATTTCCCCCGTTTTCACTGACATTTTTCTCTAAGATGCTTTTTAAAATCACTACAATTGTTCATCAAGATTTACAATTCAAACTTCAAATAGCTTGCACATTCTTTTTATGCAGAAAAACAGACTACTACCCAGACTCATCTAGAATATATAAAGCAAATGGAAATGAAATGTATGCACAATTGTATTAGTTACCAGGCAAAGCTGCTTATGCAATGGGATTTCAAAAATGACAACCAATTGTTAAAACTCAGTTTCCTTCAAATTTAATGTGCTAAAAATCATGAAGTACTTTGATGTTATAAGCTGATTTTTTTTTCTGTTTCCAGCATGCACATAAATACATATAGAAGAGGATTAACGATACTTTTTTTAGTTATTATATGTGAAGATTCCAAACCCCAAAAGTGCTGAATTTCTGATAAGCACTGAATTACAATATCTTCTCCATTTGCTCTGACAAAGAAAATGTGGAAAACTGAATCAAAGTTACATATAATCCAAACACTCTAAACATTTACAACTAAAACTAAAGTAACATGATTGTTTCCCATCAGTGTATTTGACATGAAATTAATCCAGTTATTTATGTTTGGAGTGTTTTGCTACAATACACATCTACCATTTTATCTTATATTGTCTTCTCAACACCTCATTCCTATTTCCATATCAGAAATGACCACAATAATTTCCCTGTATGTCCAGAGCATAAATGATATCAGAGTAGGTTTCTCACATCAAGATGTATTTTCCAGTGTGTGCGTGTGAATGTGTGTTCAGTCTGATTTTATTCTTCTTATATATTACCAAACTTAAAAGATATTGGTTCAGGATAGCTTTGGTCAAAGTGAAAATTAGTAACTAAAATGTAAAGTACTTATTTATTGAAGTCTAAAATCAAAATCTTTTAATGATGAGGATAAGGCTACTCTTAAAAAGAAAGGTAAGCTACAACATATAATGTAATTGTCTTTCCAATAACTATGGACAGAAAACTGAAAAAAATCTTATCAAGCACTAACATTTATCAGAGACCAAAAGAGACCGAGATTTATTGCAATTTGACATCATTTAATTTGTTTCTTTGCATTTGTATGCTGAAACTTTCATTAATTTTGAAGCAAACAAAGTAGAAGATGATATTATGAAACCTTGTATACTCTGACAATTTATTGTCTGCATTTGTTCCATAGAAAGATTTCTTCCTTT
Source organism: Puma concolor (assembly GCF_028749965.1). Lineage (NCBI taxonomy): Eukaryota > Metazoa > Chordata > Mammalia > Carnivora > Felidae > Puma > Puma concolor. Next base: position 75,225,939 of record NC_141667.1, read on the forward strand.
CCCTGCTTCACCCAAGGCCAAGATCTTTTTTTCTGAAGTTTATTTCTTTCTTTTTGGGAGAGAGAGAGAGAGGCGGAGAGAGAGAGAGAGAGAGAGAGAGAGAGAGAGAGAGAGAGAATGAGCACGAGTGAAGGAGGGCCAGAGAGAGAAGAAGAGAGAGAATCCCAAGGAGGCTCAATGCTGTCAGAGAAGAGTCTGATGCGAGGCTCAATCCCAGGAACCATGAGATCATAACCCGAGCCAAAATCAAGTGTTGGATGTTCAACTGACTGAACCACCAGGAGCCCCAACATAAAGATTTTTTATAAACTCTGATAACTGTAAACATACTTCTCAATAGCCTCATATGTAAGAGTTCAGAGATTTCAACAATGCTGAAAGCATTGCTGCTTAAATTGGGGAGCTAAGACACCTACCTGGACAATAAGTTTGGGGATATTCTAAAATACACAATTTTGGATTGCCTTGCCTGTATAATTCACAGAAAGGATTATTTAATAGTAAATGTTGATGAAAAATTGACTCATAATTATCCAAGTGAAAGTTTGTGCAGTAAAACTTAGATTCAGAAATTAAAGAGTAGATTCTACTTACAGTATTAATGTGTTTTGGGATAAGAAGTTCTCTATAATACTGTGACCACAAAAGTTTAAAATAAGATTATTTAGGGGTGCCTGGGTGGCTCAATCAGTTGAGCGTCCAACTTCGGCTCAGCTCATAACCTCATGGTTCATGAGTTTGAGTGCTGCATTGGGCTTGCTGCTGTCAGTGCAGAGCCTGTTTTGGATCCACTGTCCTCCTCTCTCTCTTCCCCTTTCCAGCTCATTCTCTCTCTTTCAAAAATAAATAAACAGTAAAATTTTTAAAAATAAGATTATTTATAAAATATCTTTAGATCAGATCAAATGTAACATGGCTTCTATATCTGCTCTTCTTAGTTTGTGCAAATAAATAAGTGTCTTGCTTTAATTTCCAGGAATATGCAATGTACATCTACTTTTAATTGTAAGAATATGTGGTGCATGTTCTGCCAGGGGAAGAAACTGTCTTGAAAACATTTTGTATAAGAGCAGTTGAGGACATAGCTTAGCAACTCTGAAGATATTCCAAATGACATGATGCCTTGTAATAGTAGCTTCCATGGTGCTTTCTCTTTGCATGTATTGACTTGTTTGATCCTCAAACAAGCCTATGAGGAACTCTTATTATTATTTTATCAATGAGGAAACAGAAACCCTGAAAAGGTAAACTTGCTCAAGCTCAGATAGCTAGTAAGCAGCAAAGTTGGGATTTGAACCTAATTTATAATAGTTCAGAGATTTCAATGATGCTAAAAACATTGCTGCTTACACTGGAAAGCCACCTGCCTGAACAATAAATTTGAATGGATTTGGGAAAACATAATTTGGGATTATGTAAATCTTGGATTACGTAAACCAGTAAATCTAGCTCTAAACTCTTTGCTATTAACTACTAAGCCATAAAGCAGGCCAAAACAATGAATTCTAGCAATCTTCAAAAGATCGAGGAATAGATGTTTCTAGAATTTGCTGTATTTCTACAAGTACTAATGAATTACTCTGATCTCAAGATGTGCCAGTTTTATGGTATATAAATAATCAGGAAAGCTACTTCATCATACAATTTCTCTTAAAGTTGTTTCTCAGATGTGTTCCTTAAAATGATCAACATCACACAATTGCTACCATTGTTAATTATACACAACAGTTGTTTCTTGGAGAAAATGTTAGATTGTATCATGAGGGGGTGATATATAAGCCTCTTCAGAAGAAATTGATCACTATTTCTAAGTATCATTTTGAAGGAATGTCTTCTATAACAAGAAGTTTTCGAGACTTTATGAACATGATCATTTAAAAGGAAAACTAGTATAGCTATGTTTGGATCAAAACCTGACAACAATAAGCATGAAAAAAAAAAGAGTAAGAATTTACCTTTTGTTCTGAAAAGATACTATCTAAAGAAATCACTTAGGCTTCTACAGAAATAGTGTGCCCACTCACATCTGATGGCAATATTAATTTTGCCACTAATAAAGATTAATGATATAAAAATCTCTGCAGAAATGTAAATATACCAATACTAATAATATGAACTTTAATGAAACTAGTATGTGTTGTGCATTTATTATGTGTTAGGCACTGTGCAGAGCACCTGTTAGAATATCTCATTTAATCTTCACTGAAATCATTTGTTGTAAGTAGTGTTACTATTCTAACTTATAATGAGAAAACTGAGATACATGGAGCACAGTATGTTGTCCAAGATTAAATTGAAAGATGTAGCAAAGATAGTATTCAGGTTCGACTAATTATAGAGAGAGTTTTCCTCTTAATTGTCCAGAAGTGATTGATGACTAAAACACTTAAATAAAAATATCCCAATAAAATCATTTTTTTATTCTTCTTGGGTGACTTTCTTGAAAATATAAGCATTTGTTATCATCAGTAATATATCACTAATTATGCTACATCAAATACAATGATCACCAGTCAATGAAGACCCATATAATGCTAAGATTTTCAACTAATAATCCTTGTCCTGGGAATTTAACAGAAGATCTAATAGAGTCAGAAAATGTATCATAATTTAATAAAACTCTAATAATAGTCTAAACATAGAAAAACCTATGGAAAATTTTCAGGAAGTGGCATATAGCCTCAGTCTATCAGCTTCCTATGAAGCTAGTAAGAACCAGGAAATAAAACCTCTAATTTTGCTTTCTCAAAGTTCCTGGTATTCAATCCAACAGACTACAACGTGAAAGTCACCTGCCCTCAAAATACAGCAAGAGGTTGAAGGCTTTCTGTTCCACTGGATTCTATTAGTGTTTCTTTTTTTCTTTTGAAAAATTAGCCTTTTCTTAAACAAATTTAAGTCATGTTAAAAAAAAAATGGCAGTCCTCTGGGGGGTGGAGGATGAACTTTATTGGACCAAGAAGTTACTGATAGTGATTTCTCAAAATGGCTAAAAGTGCTCCAAACTCCTTTTCACAGTCATCCCTGACCATCATAGTTTTATGCTACTTATTTGTAGAATACAGATTGCCAGATCCTATCATTCTGACAGTGGTTTTGCATTGACTTTAGTTGAGCTTGAGGAATTTGTAGACAGTAACCTTATCAAGGTTGTCATGACTACACTTTGTCACTCTAAAGCAAACTAAACACACACACTCACACATACACACACACACAAACAAAAAATAAAAACAGTGCACAGTAATAAGTATGCCCTAAAGCATATTTTTATCAAAGATTAGCCAAAGAGCTTTGCCAAGATTTTCATCTTAAATTCTTGGAGTCAGTACTATACTGTGAAAATTGCTAATGGATTGATGTCTCAGTATTTGCCCTAGTTGTATTCATTTAGATTTTTTTGAAGTTTTTTTTAGATTTTTAAGGGTTTCTACAGGATGAATGAGAAAGTGCCACTGCAGCCTTAATTAGCTGTGCAGGTGTCCATCCTAGAGTTATATAACAAGAGTAGAAGTAATGAAAGCAACTGCCAACACTAATATCAATCTTGACCTCCTCCTGTTCCTCTTCTTTCTCCTTCTCTTTCTCCTTTTCCTTCTTCTTCTGTTTTTATTATCATTATTATAATCATTATCTTTGCTATATTATACTCCCCGAGGAAATGATAACTAAACATAAAAACAGCAATAATCTTCTCAGGCCCTTGTATCTGCTAAAGAGGCATCGCTTGCTATTTTTTCACTCATCAGTATAATACAGAAAGAGCAGTGAAAACTGTACCTTTCACACATCTGAAAACCATAGCGCAGGGTTCTCAAAAGCTTATCAGTCAGTAGAGTGCGTGTTCCAAACCATGACAAGAGCTCAAACACTGCAACAGATACCAGTCTTCCTGAAGGAGTGGTTTTCACAGAGCACTGCAGGGGAGAAAAACCTTTCTTGCCTTCCAAGTTCTTTGGATGGTCTAACAATTAAATTGATATAGGACAGATTAATATGAAAAAAATTTAATTTTGTATGTATAATAACCCCAAAGATATGAAGGTCCCCAAAAGTCAGGCAATTGAGGTTTCCATGCCATTCTGAGCTAAGGAGAAGGGAATAGCAGCAGTCTGGAACTTCACAGGGGCAGGGGTGGGGGGGGGTAGGGGGTGGGAGACAATTGACAGGAAGATGGGAAAAGCAAATGTTTGGTAAACAAATGTTTGCCACACCAGGCAGATGTAAAACGTTATCTCTGGTAATAGTTCATTCCTGGTATAGGCCTCCTATCTAAATTCTCTTAGAAGGTTAAGAGAAAGTAAAAAAAAATAAAAATAAAAAAAAAAACCACAAAAACAATCTTCTTGAGTCTGTGGGGCCTTCATTGTCTTCAGCTCAAAATAATCCACATGCCAAAGGGGCACGTTCTGGGGCAGCCTTCCCTGAGCCCCATCAGCATGTAGAAGTTTTTATAGCAGTGTGACATTTCTGTGACATCTAAGTATGTGAACATTTTTCTAGTAATTCATTTTTATTACATCTTATAAAAATACTGGTTTTCTGAGATGAGAAAAAAAAAAAGTGTTCCTTCACTACAGATGGTTTGAGAAGTGCTAAGAGCCTCAAAAGCCAAGAACTAACTCATAAAGATGGGTCCTTCACAGTTACTAACCTCAGCACATCCTGTGGGAAAGTGAGGGTAGTCAGAAAGGGGATGCTTTTAATAAAACACTGAGGTTAAAATTCTTTCTCTTAGGTAGTTTGTGTAGTTTTCATATGAATGCACAGTGCAGGACAGTATAGACTGCTTTCTTTTCTTTTTTTTTTTTTAATGTTTATTCATTTATTTTTGATAGAGAGTGAGCACTAGCAGGGAAATAACAGAGAGAGAGAGAGAGAGAGAATCTGAAGCAGGCTCTGCACTGTCAGCACAAGCCGGATGCCGGATGAGGGGCTTGAACTCGCAAACACGAACTGTGAGATAGTGATCTCAGCCGAAATTGGATGCTTAACTGACTGAGCCACCCAGGAGACCCAGAATAGACATGTTTTCTGAAAGCAGAGGGCCAGATTTTCTTAGTTTCGTGACTTAAGGTGAACCAGCATGATGGGGATAGGTAACAGATAAGGGAAGATGGGTGATATTAACATATAAAGGAAGACGCAATGCAAGTTTGCAGTAGTTCTTGAAATTTAAAATGCTCAACTGTTTCAAAAATAATAAATAAAAAATGAAATGTTCAACTGTTTGCCAATATTCTTAGTGAAAATATCTTTCAGAATTAGTGAAGTATCCAGTGTGAAAGGAAGAAATGCAACACAAAAGGAATGGACAGAATGTAAACATTCTTAATCTGATTTCCATAACTTTTTGCGCAAAGCTTATTGCAAGATTTATGGAGAAAATAGGTATCACACAATTACTAATCAACACTAGGGTAACTCAAAGTATACATATAAACACTATGTCAAAGTGAAGCTTAGAAAAGAATCCTCATAATATGCAATACTTGTCATTTGGAACCATATATGTCACATACCTTCAGCTGGGTTTTAGTAGAAATCAGTATAAAATAAGAACAGCAACAAAACATTTATATGTTAGAGATATGTATTCATTCTCAAACATATACATATATACGGTACATCATACTATATATAAATGGTAGCCTCTAGCTAAGAATTGGACTTTTGACACCTGGAAGGACCACATTAAAATTTGGTCAATCAAAAGACAATTGCTGTAATGTGTGCCAAAAACTTTGTTTCAGTACTTTTTTTCCCCCCACAATGGAGAGGATAAGTTTTTCTTAGAAGCCTTTTTCTAAAGAAAAGAATTAAAATCGATAGGTGTTTAATTTCTCATGGGAAATGCTTTTAATACTACAGGGTCAGCTCAGAGGATTAGGTCAGTCAAATATAAAAGAATATAAACTCCTGGAATCAAAGTTGAAAAAGCCCTATCAATAAAATTGTTCATTAGGTTCCCTGAGTCTAAATTATAAAGTGGAACAGGATCCTCAGAACTGAGAATAGAAGTAAGTTCTTAAAAGCAAAACTCTGGTGCTTAAGAAAGGATGATTTTAACAGAACATTCAGTTCTCTAATTCTTGACAAGTGTGGCGCATTTTTACTTGCTTTAGATGGATGCCTTAGAGGTTACAAATGATTTTACTCTGCAGAGAATTTTCAGAATACATGTGGACCCCATTATACTATGATCCTCCTCCCCATTCCATTAAAATAAAAGAAGAAAAGAATAACTAAAACCTTAACAGTGATACACAGAAAGGTATGCTTAATTTTGAATCATTTTTGTTAAAGCCTATTACAACTACCTGGTCAGCCCCACATGGTAGGTATCTTGTTCAACTGTTTGTTTTTCCTCAGCAAGGCATCTTTATATGAATGTCATTAATATTCAAGAACAGGCACATTAGTAAGCAATCCTAAATCTCAGTTTGCAAATCTTAGTCTATATTAGATTTCCAAAGGACACAGTGCAATTTACAAGAACTGTTTAGTGCTGGATCACTAACTCTTTAAAATAAATGTAGATATCTGGGGCACCTGGGTGGCTCAGTTGGTTAGGTATCTGACTCTTGATTTCAGCCCCAGTCATGAACTCACAGTGATGTGATCCAGCCCAGCAAGCGGCTCCACGCTTGGCGTGGGGCCTGCTTAAGATTCACTCTCTCCCTCTCCCTCTTCCCATGTTCTGCTCTCTCGCTCTCAAAAAAAAAAAAAATAGAGAGATATCTATAGATATCTATCTATATATATTCCCATATATAGTAATGTAAACATATATGTACATATAAAATCAATTTTCAAAGAAAATTTTAAAAATCACATCTTTTGAATGTGAATTTAACTTAAAAATCATTCCGTTATTTTAAAAGCTCTGTCTGAAAATTATTCCATATTAATAAGTTATCTTATGCCAGAAATGGATTTTCTAATCTTGTTTTGAACCTGACTTCTGTTAAGCTTTACACCTTCATAATCCCTTCTTTTCAATTCTACTTGTTTTGGCAGGACTTTAGGAGCTTATGACATCAAAATAAAATAGCCCACAGAATTGAATGAAACTGAAAAAAAATTTCAGCCTTTTAAAGGTAGATAATACTACAGCACAGGAAGATCATTCAATACAATTATCCTAAAGAGGAATAATTTACCACCTTTGGAAATTAGTGTGAGATGCAATACTTTAAAAAATCTAATCTAAATAAAAATCTTCCATTTTTTTAAACAAAAGATTTTAAATCACTGTATACAAATCTTCTGTATACAAATGCACTGTATACTAATCAGTTCAAGAGCTTGGGAAACATACCCCTAAGGGAGTCCTAGCCTTTCTGTGGTTTTACGGCTCCAGCCTCCTTTTGTCTCATAACCCGGTACTGCACAGGCTCCCTTGATTATCCTGCAGGCCCACTTCACTACTGTTGAAGGGAGTCATCCCTTAGAAAATGACAGCACTCAGCAGGTGAAGTGCAGCTTGACATAGGCTAGGTGGGAATAAATATTAAGGTCTTGGTTTCCAGCAATTTAGGAAAGGTCCAGAGTAGGGTCAAGGAATAGATGAGTCTCCCTAGAATCCAACTTGATGATGGGATGGGGTATTCTATGGTGTTGAGGATGAGAAGGTTCATAGAGTAAAGAGAAAAGAAACAAAGTACCAGTGAAGGGAGAGACAATTATGCAAGTTTAGATTCAGAGCATAATTCATCCAATTAATGTAAAAGAAGTAGTTAAAACAGAATTTCTAAGGTCTTGATTTGCTGTCGATTTGTTGTCAAGGTTTTTACATTGATTCAAACATTTTGGACAATTCTAGATGGAAAATGTTAGTTTTTGTTAAACCTGCTGTGATGTGTTTTAGTGGGTAGACACAGTTTTCTGCATGCTCATGTTAAAGATCTACCTTGTTTAAAACAGAAAAAAAAATGAACAAGAGAGGGGTAAAAAAAAAAAAATCAATCTGATCAACGCTGAACAAAAAGTATAACAATAACAAAAATTCCTACCAGATCATTTTTTTTCCTCTAAGAAAGGAGTTATTTATTTGCATTACCTTTTAAACTAGAATAGCTATCATGATTCTCAGCCAAATATGTTGCTCTCTTTTTTTTTAACCTCTTCTCACTGCTATTGTCAAAACTGGCTGTAATCTCATGCAGATGAGATATTGATCTGTTGCCGATGTTCACTGAGCAGCCAAAGGGGAATCACATTACCAGCTACAAACTCCATCAATCATAGTCTCCTTAATAACCGCACTTAAACGATCTCTCTTGGCATTAAGTTATATTGCATCCATGGCTGGCATCCAGGCTTCAAAAAGAAAAAGGTTCATTTTGAAGGGTAGGTTTAAGGCCACTATAGATGATTTAAATAAAAGGTCTTGGGTTTTGGTCAGAACAATAGGGCTTATTAAATTAATTGACTTAATTTAATCCAATTAATTTAGATCAAGTCTATGGAAATAGAGCAAATTGTTTTTGTATTTGTTTATGAATACAGAATTACATCCTTAGCACACAAATTAAATGCACAGAAGTGAAGCTTGAAAGTACACAATGATACATGAAGGCATGCATTTGCATTGAGTCTTGTTTATTAAATGTATCTTCTTTTATCTTCCTTTCTCCCTCCCCTACATGTACATATTTGAAAAGTTACTATAATGTGAAAACAGAGGAGAAAAAAAAGTTGGCAGAAAAAGAAGGGAGTAATAAAGTAATAATGATAACTAAAAATAAACTATCATTATTACTGTTGGGGGAATTAATGAACTGTTGTTTCAAGTCCATGCTTCTGTTATAGTGTCAACTCAGCTGTTCTACTTTACTATTGGCAGTCATGCGAGAAAATCAGATGGAGGCTGTAGCAAGCATAAAAAAGAACACCTCCTTCTCCTGCACATTTTCTCTGGCTCTCTCATGGTCTAAAATGCCATCAATTTGGAAACAAGCCCAGGAGGAACAACTATTCTTTCTGCCCCATCCCACCCATGCACCCAGCTAGCTTTTTTACTGCATTTGTTTCCTCCCAGAATACTTAGATTCAGTGCAAGTCCCTATTCTCAAACTTCAGTGGATGTAAGACTTCTTTGGATAGTTGATTAAAATACAGAGTCTTAAGTTTCCCTCCGCTCTGATTCAGAAGGTGTTAGTGAGAATAGGGCATTTGTAGCAAGTTCCAAAAACGATGTGAGCAGTTTGGGTCAAGAATAGGATTTGAGATGTTAGTGTGATTTGATTTAAATCCAGAAACTGTTAAATCTTGATTACTTTAGCAGCAATCGGGAAGGAAAAGTTATTTGATTTTCTCCATGTAAAATTTTATGTGATAATAATTGTAACAATAAAAACTAACACTGGAAACAATAAAAACTATGAATCAATGAATAAAAATGGAAGAAACTGCTGATTCCAAGCTAAACAATAACCCTTTTTATGTATACGTGTCAGTGTGGGTGCTGGTGGTGTATGTATCAAGCCAAGTCAAATGATGAACAAAGCAGAATTTTGTTTATCAAACAAATCACCCTTCTTACAAAACACACATACACAAATATTTATATATTTTGGAAACAAGCACAACAGATAATCGAATACAAATTAAAATTGGGTGCCCCAAATTGCATTCCACAGAACACCAATCCACAAAAACTCTAATGATTAAAGTTCCTGTGTTCGAATTAGTGTGGGAAACTTTGCCTTCTATCCCCCTATGCATGTTAGCATATTGGAGGCCAATAAATATTTATTTAATACAGATTTCCTAACCTTATTTATCTTATATTAAATGTCACAAGAAAGTATTGCTCTGGGAAAAAGTTAAGACCTGTTTTTCTAACTTATACTGCTGGTTACTCATTTTGAAACTGGTTTAAAAATTGCATCTTTAGGAGAAAAAAAAGACAGGTTTCCACGTGTACAACAGTGTTACACTTAAATTAAGAATTAGTAGAGCATGTACTATTAAATTATATAAATGGGTATATCAAATATCATTTATATGATAGAAAAAAACATTTCTAGGATTGTTATTCATTGTCACATGAATATACAAAAAGGCTAATATTAAGTGTTCAAAATATTAGATAAAACCATAAAGAAGGGTAAAGGGTATGTGTTTTCCCTCTTACATTTGCTAGCTACACAATTCATTACAGAAAATCAGAAGAGAAAAATATAAGAAGGCATTTATAAATATTTGCTCTATCCAGGCTTTTTATGCAACAACCTCCAACATTGCTATGATGTGTTCTAGCATATTTGGTCACACTTGTCCCTCCATATAGATGACAAAGGGCAACTTAATGTGCTTTTTCTGTAGTTGGCTCTACTACAGCTTATATGCAGTGTGTATGTATACATAAATATGTGTGTATTTGTGTGTACATGTTTACTCTCCTATATCTAACCTTAAAAGCACATGATGTGTAAAATCCAAATCTCTGAAAGTTGAATTCTACTTGCTGGCACCATTTTCCACATCAAAAACCCCTCCTGTATCTCTGAATCCTACTAATCCTTCAAAGACATTATCAATTCTATTCTATTTTGTGAAGCTTTCCTCAAGAATTCTACATTGATCCCTGACCTCCATCCAATTTTGCTAGCCACATTGGGCCTTGATTACATTGAGTATAATTTACATTGAGTGTAATTTTTGTTTAAATGTGGACTTACAATAAGAATATTCATTTTTAAGGGCATAATACTGAATCTTTTCCTTAAGGTACTTCATATTTACTTTGTTACATAAAGTGGATTTACTATATGGCCATCGTAGAATTCAGCACTATGCATTTAGTATGTGCAAATCAAATTGAAATATGTGAAGTGTAATAAACTTCACAGCCTAATATTTACTATAGCCTGGTGTTTAAGAGCATACATTCTGAAATCAGACTTTGCATGTCCAGACTACATTTTGTAGTTGCATGATCTCAGGTCAGTTACTTAACTTTTCCGTGCTTTTATTTCTCATCTCAAAAATCAGATATTAATTGTATAGAGAAGAATATATAAATTAATACAAGCAAAACACTTAGAAAAATTACTACCATATGTTATGGACCTAATAAATGTTAGTTCTTGTTGTAGGTTAGACTTATGGGGAAATAGATTCTACAAGAGAGACTCAGCGATGATGCACTTTCAACCGTGGCCTCAACTAAGGAACTCTGTAGGGAGCTCTGAAGCTGGGATGGTCTTCAAATTTTTTAAATTTTTTATTTGAGAGAGAGAGAGAAAGCGGAGGAGAGCATCGGGTGGGGGGTGGGAGGGAGAGAATCTTAAGCTGGTTCCATGCTCAGCAAGGAGCCTGAAACATGGCACAAACCCACAAACCAAGAGATCAGACCCTACCGTAAGTCAAGAGTGGGACTTTAGTGACTGAGCCATCCAGGTACCCTGCTGGGCTGGCCTTCAGAGGTATTCTGCAATGCAGCTAGGGGACTGGGCCTTTATACTCCTGGATCAACTAGTTAAAGTCAGGCTGCCCCGATTGTGTCCTTGGATTAGGCAACTCTTTCTTGACTAGGATGGAGCGTGGCAGGGTGGCCACCCAATGAATTCACAAGAGCTGGATAAGTAAGTCCTTCAGCCCTGAAGAGGATTCTGGCTGGGGCCTGGTGGTATATCACAAAGCATTCACTTCACCTCCTATTGTTACTCTTGTTGCTGTTTAGAGAAAAATAAATCATGTGGTAACCAGCTTTCTAAATGTAAATTCTACAAACAGTTTAGAGGCAACTATAAATAGTGAGAACGCAAAGGAGTTCCGAATTCTCCTTCCCCATTTTTATACTCCTTCCCTTGAGTACTGATTTGCTTCCTATGCTCCTTTACAAATGTCATGGGTGTATAAGAAATCAGATACATTTTACTCTTGACTATAGTTTCAGCATGTTTATTCAGCAGGGAGTTTATGTTTTAGGTATCATTCAGAATCATTTTCCAGTGATCATAAAAATTCCATTTTTGGGAACCATATCTGAGGAATCTGTATTTTTTTTTTTCACATGAAGACATGGCCATGATTTCTATAATGAAGATAACACTGTCACTGCAAATGAGTTTAGCTTTTGTAAAGTCCAAATATATTCAGGAGGCTTATTAGTAAAAATTTACTAATTAATTCTAAAAGTGAAATAATTGAAAATGCTCAATCACTCTCTAGCTTGTGATCTTGAGAAAGTTATTTCTATTTATGCATTTGTTTCTTCATCTGTAAAATGGGGACAACATCCAATTTACCATTCTCACAGGGTTTAAAAGAGGCTTATGATGTCTGTAAAAACTTGGCACATTTTATCCTATAGACATTGTAAATGGCAAAAGATAGCTGGCTTGGTATTTTACATGTTGACACAGAACTTTAATAAAATTTTAACCCATGGAGCTTTGTGTACTCTTTCTGTTAGAAATGATACTGACAATCAATTATGTTGTGTAAACATTTTTCATTCTTAGAATCTGCCTACAAGAATAGGGGATGTAAGGATAAAAGTTTTGTGTGATAGGAATTGAGCTCTGATTTTATATTTATCTTTCTCATTTAAATATTATATAGGGCTGAAATACTGAGGTATAGCCAATGAAGTCCACTATATTATAAATACAAATAAATATAAGTGTCTGTTGCATAGTCAAAGGCATTACCATCAGATGCATAATTATATGCTATCTAATAAAATAAGTATATAAATAAGTTATATAAGCAAATTATATAAGGAAATTAAAACAAGTCTATTGTCACATTTTGAAATAGATGAATGCTATATAATTATGTTGTTTAAATACAAATGTATTTTGTGGCAAAGGGAATTCTATAGAATAATAGACCATTTAATCCAGCCTTCTCCCGAAGTGAACTCCAAGTTTCATCTCTCATGAAACCAGCAAATCAAAAAAACCTCTTATTCTATAAACTCAAAACCATTTTGAACTCTATAAAATTGAATAACTCATTCTACTTTTTTTTCTCTTTTAATTTGCATACCTACACAATAGTCCCTTTCTTATTCAATGCATTGATTTGGTATAATGAAGTTGCCCAGTCATCATTATTTACATTTTGTATTTCAAATATCTTCATGTCATATAACAGAAATAGCCAGGTATTGTTTGAATTCACTTTTCCCCATTTCCTTTGCTGGTGAACATTTTAAGTAACATTTTCTACAACCGTTGTGCAGCAGGAAGCTTAATAGAGATGCTGTTTCCATAACAACAAATAGGATTTGAGCAAAAACACAATGCTCAGTGGTTACTGTTCCTCACAGCAGGTAAAAGCAGTTATTCAAAATTACAAGCAGCATGACATTGAAAAAAATAAATTAAAGCAAGAGGTGTTAAGAGTTCTGTTCCATATTTAGTAAATGTTTAACTCATAAATGCTTGAGGGGGCAGCTATAGAATCCCACTCTATGCAGTATTTCTTCTCATATCATGACCTAAAATGAAGAGTAGTCATGTACATATATTTTTCAGATATTAAGAGTTCTGTGAGTCAAGGAGGTACCAACAATGACAAGTTAAATATTTTCTAAACTGACTAACTTCTTATATTAAGTAATTACTTATGTATAATTTCTAATTCTTATAGTTAAAAAAATATTTACCCATTTCCAAAATTGTCCTTTATTTATAAAATGTTGTTATTCTAGTTTAATGCATTTAACACTAAATATGTATTTAATAAATGGAAAAAATTCCTGAAGTTCCAAGATGTTGTAGAGTAAGATAGGCAACATAATCTGACCTAAAAGACTACAGGTGTTTTCATAGATTACTTCAAAAGTCTCTTCTCAACCCATGATTCCATATCTTGATTCCAATGGTTGTTCATTTTTTTTTTGAAGCAAGTGATATTAATTGGTTGTTCATTTTTTTAAATGAAAACTATTTTGAACATTTATAGATGCATTTACCTAGATAGAAAAAAAAAGGCTTGGTCTTTTAAATTTAGAGGAGTATTAGAATAAAATTAAAATACAATTTAAGGTGCAGTAGAGTAAAAATAATTAGAATAGAATTTTTTTCACAGAATCCACAAAATGTATGGGAAAGAGCTTTAGGTGTAGCAAACTGAAACACAATTTCAATAAAAAACCTCTTTGTTTATCATTCCTGAAGAGTAGGGATTCAGCCCAATGACTAATTTCCAGAAATCAAATTTATTATTCATCAGTGTGTCATTCCATTTACAGACAGCCCTAATTGGCAGTTCTTTCTCACTCTAAATAAAGTAGCTAACAAAGAAACTATAATCTTCCTCCTCATATTATCTATTCACTAGTTAAAAATGGATAGCCCATGCTTTATCTCCTGTTCTGTTTAGTTATGGGAGCTTCAAGGTAGCAACTATCCATATGCAAGTGGCTGTGTAATTCATGAAGTGATCCACACATACTGTTCAGTATCTCCTCCTTCCTCCTGATGTCTACAATATTTATTTTTGAGCCTCGAGTATGATTTGTATTAAAATTTGAAGGGTCATATTTGTTCTCTCTCCTCTTCACTATCTAATTTGCTTTAAAGTATGGATTGGGATCTTTTCATCTTCGTATTTCTAGAGCACCCCTCACATCTTGCTTATAGAAAGCATTCAATGCAGTTGAAAGCAATGAGTAAAAGATGATGATGAGTAATGATCAGAAATTAAGGTGAACAGACAAATGGCTGAACTCTTATCCCACTGTGGTAGGCAGAATTCTAATATGGTCCCTGTGATTTCTATCTCCTGGCATCCACACTTTTGCATAATCTCCTTTCTTCTAATACAGGCAGAATCTGTGCCTTACTTCTAACCAATAGAAAATGGCAAAGGTGAAGGGATTTTGTAGATAATTAAATTTGAGCTAATCAAAAGGGAGATTATCCTGGATCAGCTTAGTCTAATCAGTTGAGTTCCTTAAAAGAGGATCCACGCATTCTCTGAAGGAAGAGACAAACAGCAGCAGAGATGCTCTCCTGCTGGCCTTGAAGAAGCAAACAGCTATGATGTGAACTAACTGTGGAGAAAGCCCCATTGAAGAACACTGCAGGGAGCCTCTGGAGCTGGGGGCTTCAGTCCTATAGCCACAAGGAACTGAATTTTCCAAAAAAATGTGTGAGCTTGAGTAAGGACTCTGCACTTCAGAAAGGACAAAATCTTGATTGTAGCCTTGTGGGACCCTGGGCAAAGGCCCAACTAAGTCAAACCCAGAATGCTGACAATGGAAACAGTGAGTCCAAAACGTGTGTTGTTTCAACTGCTCAGTTTGTGGTAACTTATTATGCAGCAAGAGAAAATTAATATAGCCACTGAGGAAGTCCTCATCATGCTGTAGGATTGATCTAGTTATACAGTCAGAAATTTTATGCCAGCAACTAGGTAGATGCACATAAGCCTGACTCTAACATAGCTTTCTATCTAATTCTATTTCTAGAAAATACCTTTCTACCCTCCTTTTTCTACTTGCTATCATACATTTAAATCAAAATGTATTTGTTAAATAGAAACCATATGTGTCAAAATGTGCTGGATTTGTGGATAGTCAAAATGTGTTTAAAGAAGAAACAACTCCTCTTTAGCACTTAAGTTAATGAAATATTATTCACTATTGTAAGGGGGTATAATTATCCAAAGAATGGCATCCAACCTGAGAATTCCCCCATAATTAAGAAGACTCAGACCAAATGAATCATTGTAGCAGGTATGGTATCCAAGACTTCATTCTAGTCAATTATACTTTTTTGGAGAAATGAGAACTTTATTTTCATATCTCTAATCAGAAGACATCTTTTATGTAGCCTGTAGCTGTGTGACCCTGAGAAATGATGCTATCAACAATACTTTTTGATAAGCTAGAGTTTTGTAGCAATCAGCTTAGTAGAATTTGAAAATGAGGCTTAAATGAAAGTTAGATACAAATTAAAGGGAAAAATCAATCATTGTCCATTTGAATACATACTGCTAAAAATCTGCTTTTTAAAGAATGTATTTGAAGTGTCTAATTTTACTCTTTTTTCAAGTGTGGACAAGGTTATTCAACAATTTATTCACAGATGGATTATTCATAAAGTGTTGCGAGAAAAAGTTGGGGCACATTGCCACAGCTGATGTAAGTTCACAGAATCAAAATAAAGAGGAAAATTCTCAAATTAGAAGCTAATCAATGACAACAATTTTGATTGATCATTTCTACCATTTACTCATGGCAATGATACACATACTTTTCCCCAATACTAGAACAATGTGGGATCCAATGGCTTTCATCACAGATAAATCTCTGTGCCTTGTTTAAGAAGCAAACTACTGTACATTCAAACAATATAACAGTGTGCATAGCCCTGAAAACAAGCTCAGTATGGAGGTTTCATAATTGCACCCAAGCAGATAATTAGGCAATTAGAGCTATTAAAAGTTGACAAAGCACTAAGCCTGCATGAATTATACTCCTGATTTCTAGAAGAAGCAAGGGAAAATAAGAAGACCTCCAGTGAATCTGTTCAATAGTCCTCTGAGGAAGAAAAGTAGTGTCCACAGGGCAAAAGGTGGGAGATTTAACTTCTCTATCTCATCCCCAGGATTCAAGAAGGGATCAGGAGAGAATCTGCTGGAGTCCTGGAAATCTCATATCATTTGCACAGAATATATTGAACACATTAATAAGGTGAAATTAACTTTGCAAAATATGTAATTGGGTAAAAACATGAGATGAAAATAAAACAATAGGACTAATGATTTAATTTCTGAAAAGCAGCTGATGCCTTGGCTCACATCAAACATGCATCTGAAGCAAGCTAAGAGGCATAGCAAGGAAAACAAGTTATTAAGAAGATTTCATTTTAAATGTGTGGGAAACACAACCGATTAAATTGAATTTTGCATGTGAATAATACAAAGTAGGAAGAGGGGCAAACCTAGTAGCCCTTGGCTCCTTGATTTACTTGTTAAATTCACAATGATTATATATGACTTAAAATTATTGCAGTTTCCCATATTGACAAATGTAATTGCTGAGACTGATGAAAGAGAATATTGGGACGCTGCTTTGGATTCTGTTGGAAAGTACTTAGGAGTTGACAGATGGTGCATACGTTCGGAGGTTGAGAAGGGTAAGAAGGTAATGAGACTAGGGACCAAAAACAATTACAGTGTCTTAAGCCTCAAATGCAGCATAATTGCATCTGTAGAGTAGGCAAAACAATTGGGTTTAATGTATTCATAGTGTTTGTCAGAAGTGCAAGAAACAAAACCTGGAGGTGTAGATAGAGTCTGAAAGCGTAAGTGAAACAACTACAGAACACTCTCCTCATTCAGTCACTAGAAAATTGAGGCAACAAATATTTAATGATGTGAAATGAATGAAAGTGTGTCACTGATGACTTTGTAGACTTGATATTAACAAACATGAACACATATTGAGCAAATGGAAGTAGAAATCACTAACTATTGAACTCTATTGGAACATGACTATAGAAGATAATGAAATTGAAATAATAATACTAAAGGTTTGGCTGATGTGATTAAGAATAAATTTGGCATGGGGGCGCCTGGGTGGCGCAGTCGGTTAAGCGTCCGACTTCAGCCAGGTCACGATCTCGCGGTCTGTGAGTTTGAGCCCCGCGTCGGGCTCTGGGCTGATGGCTCAGAGCCTGGAGCCTGTTTCCGATTCTGTGTCTCCCTCTCTCTCTGCCCCTCCCCCGTTCATGCTCTGTCTCTCTCTCTGTCCCAAATAAATAAATAAACGTTGAAAAAAAAAAATTTAAAAAAAGAATAAATTTGGCATGAATGTGGATGAAGGAGGTCACTTTTAAAGGACTATAAAGGAAGTATGAGATTTGTTGATTGATACTGAAAAACTATCGAAAGGATATAGTAAGTTCTAAGAACAATATTTGGGGACAATATTAACAGTGAGGAAATTATAATTGGAGGATATTGACATAATGTGATTTTGACCTATCACATTTCTTCTGTTGGGAAGTAATTTATAGTAAAACAATCATTTATCTCTAAGCTCGTTGAGAATGGAGAAAGCATCTACTCCACCTTTGCATCACCACAAGTACTCATTAAACGGCACAGCAGGGGCAACTAGGTGACTCAGTTGAGTGTCCAAATCCTGAATTCGGTTCAGGTCATGATTCCAGGGCTGTGGGATCGAGCCCTGTGTCAGGCTCTGCACTGAGCATGGAGCCTGATTAAGATTCTCTCTCTCTCTCTCTCTCTCTCTCTCACTCTCTCACCATGTTCCTTTCCCTGGCTCACAGTTGTTCCTTCTAAAATAAATAAATAAATAAATAAATAAATAAATAAATAAATAAATAAATAAAAAGGCATGACATATATCATTCAATACATGTAGAACAAAATTAATTTTTAAAATTAAATAAATTTCATATTAAAAAATAAATAAATTAATATAAAACTCAGATTATATGAAGGAATTTTTAAAAAGTGAAAATATTCGTTAATTTTGCCAGAGCAAAACTACTTTGATAATTTCATATACAGGTTTTTCAGTTTTTTTTTTTCTCTAGGATCATGTTAATAGCCTTCTTTATAATTTATCTTATTTCATTAACATTAAGTCACAACATCCTTGAATATCAACAAATAAATTTTTCAACTTATTTTTATTGACTGGCTTGTATTCAATTGCATATCACCTGTCACCCTTTTCTCATCTACATTTTCTCAACCCAGCAGTCAGCTCCAGTAATCCCATAAAAAAGGGCAGGTCACATTTGTCTTCTGAACAAAACTCTCCATTTGTTCTTCATTTAACCCAGAGTAAAAGCCAAGATACAGTGTCACAAAAGGTCCAATGTAATCTTGGTGAAGCACACTCCCTCAGATCTGTTGCCTGGAACACTTTGCCCTGTGGTATTTACACGATTAATTTCATTTCCTTCAGGTCTTTTCTCAAATTCCTCCTTATTTAAAAGGTCTATCTGACCAGCAAGATTGTTCTTACCCAGTTCTACTTATTTTCATGTGATACTTCTTTGCATGTTATAGTTATATTATTTTTTTTTTCTTGTCCATCCTTCACAAGAATATAAGCTCTTCAAGGGCAGATAATGTCTCTTTTGCTTACTGCCATGTCTTTGCACATGAAGTGCACGTGAAAGAATCAACAAATGAATGGGACAGTAAGTTGGGAACAGCTCATCCAGTTCATTGGGTACCTTGTAAAGAATTTGTACAGCTAGTTACTTGCACATATTGGAGAGGTTTATATATATATACATATATATATATATGTATATATATATATATATATATATATGTATGTATAATTTTTTTAAATAGATAATAACATGGCCATTCATTCATTCATCCAACAAATATTTATTGAGTGCTAATCATGTGCCAAACCACTTGTTTGGCACCAGGCACGTCAAAAGGAAAAGGACTGGCACGGTCCTTGCTAAGACTAAAAACTTTCACTTTCATGAAGGAGAATTCAACTGTGGTTTTAGAAAGAGCACATGTGGCATTGGAGCACATCTTGGGAATCTAGGGGACTTTTTAATTTTTTTTCTTAATGTTTAATTTTGAGAGAAAGGGTGGGGGAGAGAGAGAGAAGGAGAGAAAGACAGAATGTGAGCAGGGGAGGGGCAGAAAGAGAGGGAGACACAGAATCCAAAGCAGGCTCCAGGCTCTGAACTGTCAGCACAGAGCCCAACATGGGGCTCAAACTCACAAACCTTAAGATCATGACCTGAGCCGAAGTTGGATGCTTAACCGACTAAGCCACTGAAGCACACCTGGGGGACTTGTGGGACAACAACTCCAGAACATTTTGTAAGGAGAGTCTGGGCTAGGGCAATAGCAACAAGTAAGAAGGGAAAGGAGAATCAGAAGAGTCTTTCTTCAACTTAACACCAGTTACTAACTAAAGGTACTTACTGTGAGTAAATGAGCTCATTATCTTGAATATGCCATAATGAAGAGTATAGGGAACAATACTGATTCAGGCCTCTGACACTTTAATTCAAGAGTAGTTAATAAAATTTTCAGTAGCTTGTAGATTCCCTAAACTCTAGTTGTAAATATATTAAACAGACTCATACTCTACTAGTCTTATATGTCATTGTCTAAGGAAAAAGGCAGATCACACTTCTGAGCAGCTCTGGGAAGACAGTGGAATGGTGATGCTTATTAGCAGGATGTCTTGCCTGAAGCCTGTGTTGACCTAATTGTGGAACACGATAACGAAACTTTGGACTATTCATCCCAAAGGTCAGCCTCTCATGCATGTATGGGTTCTTAATCTCCCCATCTGCATTTCCCCCTGTACCCTTATGTTTCTGTAATATGTAATTTACAATCATCATACACAACCCTTTATATCCCCATTCTTCTGGTTCTAATAAAGTGAGATTCTAGCCTAAATAATCTTATCCTGTTGCCCATTTACTTATTCTTCCACATTATGGAGTACTTGAATAGGGGTTGAATTTAATTTCTGAATTGAATATGTTTAATATATATATTATAAGACAGTAAGTGTGGGAGACTCAGGCCCTCACTTCCCTCTCTCCACACTGGACAACTGATGTTTACACCAATGGTGGGTAAGTATGTGCTAATACTCAACTTAAATCCTCAGGTTGGCTGTGTTAAGGCCTAGATCCAGGAGCTAGAAAGAACCAGTTAGAACAGTTGGTTCCCCTCCTAATCTATTCTTTAATATTGACTTTATCAGTAAAGACAAGGTGAATTAAAAAAAAATCTGCCTAATTTCTATGTTTTACAAATGGAAAAGAATTCATGACCAATGCCCTCCCCCTAGTCAATAACTTATTTACTGAAGGTTTCAAACTTTAACACTAGCCGTCCTAATAAACAGGATGCCCTAGCCCTTCTGAACTAGGGTAGAAGTCATGTACAGGCTGTAGTAAAGGAGGTGATGGACGTCTCCCACCTTTCATAGACATTTTATTCATGCCAGCTCGCATTCTTTCTCCTACCACATAAAGGGCTCCCTGCTCTCTCCCAGCCTCACTCTTCCAATACATACTCCACACAATATGGGTTGTCAGTTTTATAACAATACTGTACTGGATTAGAATTTAAGTGTCTACAAGTAGGTAGCAGCAGAACTTGTAAGGAGGCCGATGAGCCCACATTGGTTTTATAAATGGATATTTTAGACAAATTTATCAAAGTTCCAAGGGGAATAGAAATCCTAATGGTACTGAAGTTACATAATTATTTTTGAGATGATTGAATGAATAAAAGAAATGAGACTTCCCTTTTGGCCTCAGTGGGGAATATAAGAGAAGGGAGGAAAAAAATATTAATGGGGTCCTCATCTCTGTAAGGCACTGTATTTAGCATTTCATATAATTTAGAAAATGTAATCTATACTATGTATGTCATGAGAATTTAGTCCATTAATTTATTTAATCTTAACCTCATTCCAAATGAGATGGCTTTTTAGTAATGAAGTGACTTTTTACTAATGCATGCTATAAGACAGGAAAAAAAATACATTAAGATAAAA
Organism: Puma concolor; assembly: GCF_028749965.1. NCBI lineage: Eukaryota > Metazoa > Chordata > Mammalia > Carnivora > Felidae > Puma > Puma concolor. Next base: position 75,247,450 of record NC_141667.1, read on the forward strand.
GAGAAGATAAAATAAATGATTTAGGTGCGCCTGAGTGGCTCAGTTGGTTGAGCATGCGACCTCGGTTCAGGTCATGATCTCGCGGTTTGAGTTCAAGCCTCGTGTCAGGCTCTGTGCTGACAGCTTGTAGCCTGGAGCCTGCTTTAGATTCTGTGTCTCCTTCTCTCTCCGCCCCTCCCCCACTTGTGCTCTATGTCTCTATGTCTCTCAAAAATAAATAAATATAATTTTTTTTTAAATAAATGATTCAAATAGGGAAATATTTTGGGTATAGCTAGTGCTAAATAATGTATAAGACTATGCAGACTATTTTAAGTTTGGGTTGAAAATTTGGCTACGAGCTGCTGAACCATCACACCAAAGTATGGTATAGGTTTAATTTTATTACTTGGTTTCCATTTAAAAAGGAAAAAAAAGTTGAATCATCACAGCTTTTCCTGGCACTGAGAAAAGAAAAAAAAATCCCCATGGATCCTATTAAGATGAGGAGGCATTTTTTGTTTTATTCCTAGTATATAGTAGAAGAAACTGCAAGTCACATATTATAATGAATTTGTGAAGGTAACTGAAAGTTTGATATTATGCTTTTATCCACTTTGATTTGAAACTATACAATTTCCTACTACATCGTGTATTTGGTCGAATTCACTGATCAGGCAGGAAGTAAAACTAACTAAACAACTGTATTTCACAACTAAGTGTGTACTCTTCAAGCCACTGCTGAAACCAACAGTATCAACAAATGATTCCATGCTGCTCACATTTCTATTGAACACTATCTCATTCATCTAGTGTACCTTAAAATAAAAAATACATATATCAGCTAACAAAAGAAGGCCAAATGTATTAAAAATATAAGCAACCAAGAGGCACACATCTTGCCAGAAACTGAGAAATCAAAAAAAAAAAAAAAAAAGGAAAGAAAAAGAAAGTGCTATCATTAAAAATAATAAAAGATGTCTTTCTTCAAATTTAGAGGGCAGCAAAATTATTTTTATTGAAGAAAAAATATTTTTCATAAATATATTATGACAAAATTAACTGTAAAGATATATGTATGTTCAGCTTCAATCCTAGTATTACCAGGTAATCAAAGGAGTCTGGCTCCAAAACAGGGATGATGAATACATTGGAAAACCTGCTGAGGAGTGTAAAAGATAGATGTATGTAAAGCCCAGCAGTTTAGCAATGACTAAGTTTAGCAATGATGGATCTCTGGAAGTTTTACAAGGTAGTAATAAACAAAAAGGGGAAGGAATGATTTCTCAAATCTAATGACACACTAGAGGAACTTATGTATTGAATGGCAAAAAATAAATAAATAAATTTCACTTTAACTTATTTTTAAAACACCCTTTTGAGGTAGATTTTGAATGACCAACTAGTAGAAATTTATAAGGAGGCAAAGAATTATTTTTTAAAAATACCAAGTTTTTGAATTGATATTCAGAATTTGTTAATCATTGTGAAAACATGGAGGAAAATGTATGTTATTGTGATTACTGTTCAGAATGGTAAATTTTAACTTTGGCAGGTAAAGATTTTAAACCAAAGAAACAGAAGCTATGTTTTAATGGAATTATAATTAGATGTTGATTTTCCAGGAAAATGGAGAAAAAATATGTATTCTTTCAGGAGAAAAAAATTTATAGACAGCAAAATTTTAAAGTGTGTCAACATCAATTCACTTAATATGAGAATGACTTGGTTACAATATGGCTAAAGCATGTTCTCCTTTCTGTAATCATTAGTTTTGAGACCACTGAGATCGTTCATCATGTGCCTTCCGTTAAACTATGGTTCTTTTATAGTTCATTAGTCACCCCATGAAAGGGAAGAAGAAAGAAGAGTATGATCTTGCAGAAGTAATACCCTAGTTTCAGTTTTTTCTTTGACCTTAAAAATAATCTGTTTCAATTATTATTTCCTTGGACAGAGGAAAGATTCAGGCAAAGTGAGGCAATATAAAGTAGTTGTACGCAGTCAAAGTGAAAAGATGAACAAAATGGTGACAGGAAGACAAATTCCAATTGCTGCAGAAGAACAAAATGCTTGACTTTCTGGAAAGGCAGAAAAGGAAACCCTCAATTAAATTAAAAACCCTCACCTTTATAATGGTGAGAGCTTTATCCTTTTATTAAACACACAAGCAAGGTATTTTACCTCCTTTCCCAGTAATGGTTCTGGTTTCCTGATTTTCAGGGCTTTAAGTGTCAGGTTGTGGTTTGTGATGCAAAATTACTGTAATTCCAATTCCTTTTATTATCTAACACTGTGAATTATAAAGTTTCTATTAAATAATTATTAACTAGAGCATTTAAAATAGATAGGCTAAGAATAAGAGGGGAAATATCCATTTTCTTTATTTCCTTATGGTTTATAAAATGGGGTCCTGATGACTTTTATTTTTGGTAATACCAACATAAATAATTTATATGCTATTGACATCTTACAGTTACAATTTAGTTATTTTTTATTTTCTTGGTATATAAGCTTTAGTCCAGAAGATGGTTTATGTGACACGCAATTCATGCACAATACAATTGGAGTTGAAGTGATCATCTAACGGTAATTATTGAGCTTATGGCAAACACTTCAAAAAATATTAAAAGTGTCAGTTTTTTTCCAGATATTCTAAATAATTGCTAATAAACATATTTAAGGTTCTTGTTTACTCCCTTGGATTAACTTTTTTTTTAAATGTAATCTGTATGGACTGCCTCAGTTACCCTCATTCCGTAAGTACAACAGCAACAGGGCATCAGCTCTTATTAGCAGAATGGTACAGCTGCTGTCTGCAAAGTCACACATTACTTCTGAATCACTAACTCCAGTGGTCTCATCATCCTTTAGTGTGCTTATTCATGTATTTTTACACCAAATATTGCAAGGTATTTAAAATATGCCAGGCACACTGTAACTAAATTTTTAATTTAACTTTAAATAGCCATATGTGGACAGTGACTAATGTACCAGAGATCACAGGTCTATATGATCTCCTCACCACAACTGTACCCTCTTCCAGTCCCTGGCGCAAATAAATACCAACCTCTGAAAAACATTTGACCATCTTTCTTTGCTAATAAATGCCACATGCAAAAAAATATTGCTAAATGCAAAAAAAAATTTTTTTTCACTTTTTCAAGAATATTTAACTTGTAAAGATCTATGCTATAGGGGCGCCTGGGTGCCTCAGTCGGTTGGGTGTCAAACTTCGGCTCAGGTCATGATTCACGTTCCATGGGTTCGAGGCCCATGTCAGGCTCTGTGCTGACAGCTCGGAGCCTGGAGCCTGTATCGGATTCTGTGTCTCCCTCTCTCTCTGCCCCTCCCCTGCTTGTGCTCTATCTCTCTTGCTCTTAAAAACAAATAAACATAAAAATAAAAATAAAAATCTATGCTACAAAAATCGTCAGAAATATCTGATGAGAATTTAAGCATTTGTATGTTGTCTGCAATGTACTTTTTAATATAAAAATGTGTTAAAAATTAAATGTCTTACTATATGTCTGGTCCATCCCTATTCAAGCTGATTTAAGCAGATTTAAACTTGGTAATTCTGAAAATAACAGGAATATACTGTTAGTCAATTTTATATCCTGCTTTATGTACACATATATTCAAAAGACCAAGTGAAAACATCAAAGGCAATCATTTCTTCTTACTTTACTGTATTCCACATTCTATTAATTTTTATAATCAGGAAAAAGGTAAATTATATTTCATATACTCTTCTCCATATATCTGTGATACAGATTTTGGGAGTTTGAAAATTCTCAATGAACGGCAGCTACATCTATGCTCAAGAAAAAAAGGCATCAAGAAATCAATATATTGCCTTTATTAATGATAAAGGTTAATCTGGAGGGCATGTCATAATGTGCGATCTAAATGGATCTCTTAGTTTCCACAGGAACAACCCACCAGAGGAAAATTTTAGTCTGTCATGCAGAAAAACTTATGACTTTATACATGATAAGTCTGAAAAGGAAAAAGACTAAAATTCCCAACTAAGGTTCCAGTCATGGCACAGAGACCAAAAGGTATTGCCCTCCAGGTAACTCTATTTCCACAGAAAGGACTATGTTATTGGAAATGTTAGAAAAAAATGACCATTATGCAACATGTAGATATAACTCCATCCTAACATATTCTATCTCTTTCATCTAGGTCATTAATTTTAATGATTAAACTTATTTGCTCTCTAAATGCTACATATTGCCTAGTTAGGGTCAAATGTATAAAAATTGTAGTACGAATCACAGTAACCCAGCAGTTAGCAACAACCCTGAATAAGCATACTCCCTTGGCATCTCTGAGGCAGCTGCCTCTAAACACCATGGAACAAAGTTCTAAAACATGTGCTTCCTGCGGATATCCCATCATGAGAGAAGAGAAGAGGAGACTGATCCATATGTACCCTTTATCTCCTTTATGTTTAGCTATCAGGTAATTTATTTATACTGCATGGGGATGAGTAAATAAACTCCAGCTTCACTGAAATCTGAGGAATTATTTCTTTCAACAATATATAACACTTTGTTTTTATTTTTGTTTTTGTTTTGTTTTTGTTTTTGTTTTTAAAGCAAACTCTATAACCAATGTGGGGCTTGAACTCACAACCCTGAGATCAAGAATTGCATGCTGTACTAACTGAGCCAGCCAGGTACCCCATCATAGACTTATTTTTAAAATGAGATAATTCATATTTGACAATCTTCTAGGGGAAAATTGAGTAAAGTAGAAGAAAAGGTGAAAACAGAATCACAAGACCTGGTTTGGTCCAGGTCCAGCACCAAGATGTTGGGCATTGTGCTAGTGATTTTGGCTCTCAGAACCACAGTTTCTTAGTCAGTAAAATAAAAGATTTAAATTCCAGGGAACTTCTGAGTATCTTTATAATCTTTATGTCTCTACTTATATTCCCAAACATAGGATGAACTTCTCAACGATAAGAAGAATATTGCAGAATATTCTGTTTGCAACTTCAGATTCTAGAATAATTTCCTTTACACATTTGAAATTCAATGTTTATTATTTTTTCTTGATATTAAACAAGAATAAATTTGGCAAAATCTAAAAAACCAAAAATAACTAGGCAAACTCTCATCAACTCCTCATTTCCTGATTCTGTGATATGCAACTGAAAATGGGAGTTGTGTGCTTTGCACATAGAAAGGGAAATAAGACATTCATTTGTCTCATCCTGGACTTATTACTTGGCTTGACCTCAGATGTCTTCTCTACTGACTTTTCTTTAATGATAGGAATGTGGACTGCAATACACTTTGCTTAAATGTATTTAATTTTCATCAAAAGATAAAGATACATAACATCTCCCTCCTGAACAACAACAATACACCTTCCAATACCCTACTGCCAAACTGATTTTCCTAATAACAGCAAATATTTATATTATTTAGTGCTTACTCTGTACCAGAGTTCTAAGCTCATTAAAATATATTATCTCATTTTTCATTTCAAAATTCTTTAGTGGCTCTCTTTAACCTTAAGGAGAAAAAATAATGAAGTTATTTTCTCATGGTATATTTTGCCTTCACATTAAATATGAGTGATATATGTCTGTAAAAGTGAAAATGAGTCCATACTTATTTTTTCAAATCTATTCTATTGTTATACGGATTTTTTTTTGCTTTCTCCCTTTGATTTATCTGCAAAAGAAGGAACCCTGGTTTTCACTACTTCCATCTAGGTATTTAATTATAAAATCATAGCATAACAGTATAGTAGTTTCAGCCTTTTTAAACATTACATCCATTAGAAGCAACTATCAACTAGAATCTAATACTTATGCATAGTTACTTTTACCATCAGTCGTATAGACTCTACTCATTTCCCCCATTACTTAGTGCCCTTTCCCAGTGTCTTTTGGTGAGGCTGTTCACTACATTTATAATACAGTTACACTGCTGGTCACATTCTGCATTCCATGCCGGATCCTCTAGATTCCTATCTGATTTATTTTTAATTTGCATATAATAATTTTGTGAATTTAGCATTCACTCTTCCTGCTCTAAAAAAAATGGGTTTTGAAAATTCATGGTTTCATATATTCCACATTATATTATCATACAGAGTAGTTTTATCAGCCCATAAAACCCTGTACTCGACTTATACAAACCCCCTACCCTGAATTCCTGGCAACCATTGATCCATTTATCATCTGTATATCTATCTCTGCCTTTTACAAAATGTCATATAAATGACCTCATACACACTTTTTTTTTCAACTTAACAATATACACTTAAGATTCACCAAAGTCCTTCCATGGCTTAACAGCTCATTTCTTGTTAATGTTGGTAAGTATTCTATGTTATGGTTATAACAGAGTTGTTTATCCATCCACCTGTTGAAGTACATCTTGATTACTTCCAGTTTAAGGGGATTATGAATAAAGCTGCTATAAACAGTTGCATGCAGGTTTACATTTGGACACACCAAATCAATACTTAGGAGTACAATTGTGGAATGATACGGTTAAGAAATATGTTTAGTTTTGAGGGGCGCCTGGGTGGCTCAGTCGGTTGAGCATCTGACTTCGGCTCAGGTTATGACCTCACAGTGCACGATTCGAGCCCTGCATCGGGCTCTGTGCCGACGGCTCAGGGCCTGGAGCCTGCTTCGGATTCTGTGTCTCCCTCTCTCTCTGCCCCTCCCCTGCTCATGCCCTGTCTCTCTCTGTCTCAAAAATAAATAAAAACATTAAAAAAAATCTTTAGGAAATATGTTTAGTTTTGTATGAAAGTACCAAGTTCCTTCCAAATGGCTCTTCTATTTTTGCATTTTCCCATAACAATAAGTGAAAGTCTCTGTTGCTCTGCATCATAACCCAAAGCTGGTATTGTTACCATTTTAGACTTTAACCACACTCATTTATGTGTACTTTTAACTCATTGTTTTAATTGGCATTTTCCCAATAAAAATGCTATCGAGCATCTTTTTTTACTCTTATTTGCCATCTCTTTATCTTGGGTGAGTTGTCTCTTCAAATGTTTGGCCCATTTTAAAATTGGGTTGTTACTTTCCTATTGTTGAATTTTAATATTTCTTCATACATATTGGAAAAAAGTACTTTATCAGATATATGCTTTGCAAATATTTTTCTCTAGTACATGGCTTGTCTTTTATACTCTTCATGCTATCTCTTGTAGACTAATAGTTTTAAATTTTAATAAAGACCAATTTATCAATTTTTCTTTATTACAAAACTGTGTCAAAAACTTATTGCTAAATCCAAGGTCACACAGATTTACTTCAAAAAGCTATATAGTTTTTCATCTTACATTTAAGTCTATGAACCATTTTATGTTAATTTTTTTGCATATGAATGTCCATTTATTTCAGGACTATTTCTTGAAATGCTTTTCAGATCATCTGCATGCTACTGAGTTAAAATTGAATAACTGCTTTTTGTAAGTACCAATTATTTATTATTAAAATAGAATTTAGGAAATACTGTAACTTGTTAACACTAAATATGAGCTGGGAGCCTGGGTGGCTCAGTTGGTTAAGTGTCCAAATCTTAGTTTTGGCTCAGGTTTTAACCTCGTGGCTTTGTGGGTTTGAACCCCACATCAGACTCCACACTGGCAGGGCAGGGCCTGCTTGGGATTCTTTCTCCCCTCTTTCTTTCTCCCTTTCTCTGGCCTCCTGCCACTCATACTATCTGTCTCTCTCAAAATAAGTAAAAAAATAAAAATAAACTCTAAAAGAAAATCTGAGCTTATTTATATCCTATAGGATTATGTCACAATTAAAAAAAAAATGTCTAAGTATTCTCTCTCAATAACAGGTACTAGTTACCTTTCCTTTATAAATGTTTCTTGTGTAACTCAAAAGTATCACTGACCATTTATTCTTTAATGTACTTTATTATACAGGTTAATTTCAGTATCGAAGCATTCAGGAAGTCATTTTATCATTGCTCACTATGAAATTTTATCAACAATCTTCACTAATCCAAACAATTTTCTTTGAAATACAACTGAGATCTAATTCCTAACCTTCATGAATCTTTGTTCCCTGCCATTCCCAAATTAGCACTGAATTCCAGCAGTTGACTAGAATTGTGATCAATTGAAGCCATTTATTTTTAATGTAAAATTAATTGTTTGTGGAGTTAATATTAATTGGACTCATTGGTCTCTCATTTAAAAAAAATTAAATAGAGAAAATAAAGCAGCTTGCAAATGATCACACTGAATTGCAGCATAAAGAGCACCACCATTTCTTAATTGACTGAATATTAGTAAAATAACCTAAGAAAATTAGATTAGTTAAGCAGTCCCAGATGTCGTTCCTGGACACTACTCTGTTTTTGATAGAATATTGAGATTTTAAAATGTTTGAAAATAAGAAACAAATGAAAAAGAGATTAAATTTTTTTTTCATGAGATACTTTATAACATAATCGGGAGTGACTGGAATTAGTCTTTAGACTTGATAGAGAGTGCCTATGAATATTTATTTCCAGGATTGATGAATATTTCTGATGCATCTTTTGGAAGAGTCAAAGGTCAAAGTGGGTGTTGAATAACACCCTCTTTGACCAACTTTGACCAAAGCCTCTAGTAAGAGATATCACATGGAAACAATTTCCTACAATGTAACAAGGAGAAAAGAAATCTTTCCCTCTAAAGAATTATCTGGAGTTGAGTAAAAATTATGTTACTAGACTGACTGATGAAAATAAACATGTTAAGTGCTAAGGAAAGACAATATAGAGTTAAAGAGGATACTTTGCAAGGTTCTTGCAGATTTTCAATAGTTTACTAACACCTTAAGAATTCAATAAATTATACAACTTTGCCTAAAAATAAAATGAAGTGAGTCTTTTGGTTTTTATTGCTTTATGTAAAAATATTTTTAACATTTATTCATTTTTGAGACACAGAGACAGAGCGTGAGTTGGGGAGGGGCAGAGAGAGAGAAAGAGACACAGAATCTTGCTGGTTGGCACAGTACCAGACGCCAGGCTTGAACTCAACAAACCGTGAAATCATGACTTGAGCTGAAGTTGGATGCTCAACCAACTGAGCCACCCAGGCACCCCTGATTTTTAAACAAATATGGGTATATAAGCTGCTTTCTATATATAGTGCTTAGCATTACTGATTTATACATGTATATAAAATATATTCATTGGCAGTGTTGCTTTTTGTATAAAACATTATCTCATTTTAGGATTAGAGACACTCATGTTCATTTATTAATTTGCCAACTTTTTTTCTAAAAATGCTGACTACTTTTTCTTTACTATACTCTGTACTCCAGCCTTGAGTACATAATAGTGGGGGGGGGGGGCCGGGAAGAAAAGAGATACTTTTTTGTCCCAGTTATTTTGACTATATTGAGGTATAATTGACATATACCATTCTGCAAGTTTAAGGTGTACAACATAATGATTTGATATATATCAAATGATATATATTATAGGGATACACCAACATAATGATTTCATACACACACACACACACACACACACACACACACACACACATCTATTACCTCACATAGTTACAATTTTTTTACGGTGAGGACTTTTTAAATCTACTCTCTTAGCTACTGTCAAATACGTAACATAATATTGTTAGCTAAGTATTTGATTTTATGGTGCTCATAGTCCACACAAGTCTGGCGAGAAAAGAAAAAAAAAAAAAAACAAAAACAAACAAACAAAAAAAAACACTGGTCAATTGTTGGGTAAGCACCTTGTCATTAAATTACAACTTTGGCTTAAAGAATTGTGTATCTTGAACACTCTATGAAAACAGATTTATAAATAATACTACAGCTAGTCATTTGAATCTTATTAAAGCTCGTAAGATGAGAAACAAATTTGCAGAATATTACTAGAGAAATTAGGTGGTAAATGTGTATGGTCCTATGGATGGACAAGAAACATGATGAAAGTGCTTACATTCCAAGTAGAGGGAGGTAGGTACAGAGTGAGGAGTGGTCAGGGATAGATAACTCCTAGCATAATTCATTCAATAATTCTCCATAATCTGTTTTGTTTAGAGCTGTCCCTGCTACCTATGATACAAATATTCAAATCTAAATGTTTTTCTGTACAAAATGATAAGTATGAATTGCATATTACTTTTAACTATTGAAATAAGTTAATTTCTCTTGCCTCCTAATGTTAAAAAAATTATAATTTAGGTTATTAATATAATGAAGTATCCAAAACTGCTAAGTTTCAAGCTCTTAAAATCTTAATCATATACCTTTCACCATTTGACTCATGTGAAGTTCAACATCACATCACAGGGCCCTTAAAAGGATTTGGGTTAGATTCCCATAGCGAATACTTAACCAATGCAGACTAGGGGCAAGTTGGAATTCACAGGGAGGATTAGTAGTAACACACACGTTGGGGGGAGGAGGGCAGGAAGATAGGGGGGTTCAGAGAGGTTGAGTGGTGGGGGCAGAGTAAATATAGTGGTCCTAAGGAACATTTTCTATACTCTGAAGAATATGGAAACAGCATAGGTCATGGAGGGAAGAAAGTAGAAAGACTTTCATGTAATATAATTCCCATACAGTTAAGATGAAAGGGGATTGTAATAAGTCTCTTTTTTAAAACATGTGTCTGACTGATAACAGAATGAAACCATCAGTCTTTATACCTAAGAGTATGTGAAATTAAGAGCACTGTGAAAAACAGATGGGCAGCATGAGGACTGTGGTGCTGAGACATACTGAGCTCCAGGGAAGGGCTGTACAGTCTTTTCCTGAGTGGACACCTGTGTGATTTTTCACATCTGCTTGTTATAAGAATTTAGTGAATGAACACTAAAATTCAGTGAGTAGAGTGTATGAGATATAGAAAAGTAAAATACAAATGTAGGGCATAGAAGGGATACACCAGATGACACCATGGACTTATACTTACAAAATAATAGAATGTTCTACTAGTCACAATATTCATGCAACTAAAGTTTGAAATATGTGAGTGGCTGGGGTGAACCAAAGTGGGGCACAGAGACAGATTATAGGAGATCATTGGATGTGCAACCTAATCCAGGCAGGTTTTGGAAGCTGGAGTTCCTCATCTCCCTATGGCATATGTTTGTTCTTGATTTGTGATGAAACAACAAGGATCAGACTTTAAGAACTGCAGTTTCCTTGAGGTTGGGAAGTCCAGAAGTGGATCGAACTGTAACATTATGGAATCCTGAGGTTCAAAACGCTCTTTAAATTACTTCCTCCCTCCGCTCTTATTGTGATTCTCTCTCACTATAACACTAACATACATAATATATGCAGCATAATTTCAAATATAATGGTACAATCAAGCAAATTAGTATTTGTCTCCACATAAATAAAGGGAAAAAATGCCTCAGCTTTTATCTACAGCAAGAGAAAATGCTTTCATTTGTTGAATATCTAATGCCAATGTATATAATTTAGACCAAGATTTTTTTCAGCTTCTCTTGATCACTATCTTAGTTGATACTAAATTGGGAAGCCAAACGAATGGCATAATTATTACCACAAAATCACTTTAATGTATCATTTATCTATAAGATATACACTGATGAATTACAAGTGTAAAGACTGTGTTGGTTATATTGAATGAGTTCCTAATTTTATCTATAGTTTTCCTAAAGTAACTATTCCATTTATTTATTTCCACTAAAGACAGAAAGAAAATATTTTGAACAAGTAAAATGGTTTTGAAGATACCTGAACATATCTTTGAAAACTAAAATGTTTTTAGTTTTATCATTCCTTTAAAATAATTCTTCTTTATTATTATTGTTGTTGTTGTTATTATTATTATTATTATGCTTTATTCTGGATAGCTCTGATTCTGTGAACAAAACTTTTCTGTAAAATAAATGATTTGAAAAGCCTTCTTCAATTATCATTTTCAGGTTTACTTTTTAAAATAGTTGAATTACATTCTTCACTTAGTAATTGACTTACGAACTGATTTAACTTTTATGAGTGCTAAGTAAAATTTTGTTTTCAAGCTGACTATAACCAAAGTGTACACGTCTTTTGAGTTTTATGAAATTTGAACATTTTCCATTTTCCCCTTTAATTAAAATCTTATTTCACTGCTCTATTTTCCCTATTTTTCTCTGAGTAGTTGAAACAAGTGTAAATGGGAAATTTCAAAAGAATGGGAACACTTGGCCGTATTTCTGGCTGATCAAGAAGCAGAAAATGCAGGAAATCTAATGAGAAAGCTTATTATTATGATTTGCACAGCTCAGCTTTTGCATAATCAAGCATGTCAATGCACTCACACATTTGCGAATGCTGCTTAGAACCACACATCTGAATCTTTTTAATGTTTCTCCATTACCATTGCTTTTGCTGCCCCACTCAGGAAGCCATCATCCATGACCCCAATTTTCAAAATGGGCCAGCTAAAAACAAAGACTGGATGTGTTTCCTAATCTCATCAAACCTTATTTTTTTTAAGCAGAATGAAAACAGGTGGTGTTCTCAATTTTTAAAGGGGACGAATTATGAACTGTAATCTAAATATGGCTGTGATTATCCAGGTACAACTGCTCACATGAAAGTTGGTAAAATTGTAGAAGAAGCTATGTAATATTCAGGTGATCTTTGTTAGCATCTGTGGTGATTTTGAATCTTTAACATCATGCAGCACTCCAGTTAATGTTATAGGAACATATGTTGCTATTTGTCAATATGAGAGTGTAATACATATGCATGAAGGAGGGTGTCATGCCAAGGCAACGGCATCTACATCCTCCCAAAAGAACTGATATAAGTAGTAAGTACCTTTCACTCCCTTTCGCACCTTTCCCTCATCCTTATACTTAAGATTCACATTAAAAATGATGAAATGATGAGGCACTGTAAGGGTTGGCTGTTATGGTTTGGCAATATTTTAAAATTCTGGTTGGTGAATAAGGATAACTAGTATATGACTATCCATTTCATGACTATTTATTATTACTATTATTACAGTTATTTTATTTTATTTATTGTATTTATGATTAGTAAATAGATGATTACATCAGTGATTCTGAATAAGAGAGAAAAGAATTTCAAAAACATATTTGCATGTTGTTATTTATAATAAGATGAAATAAAATTTAAGTGCCAATAATTAGTGTTTCCTAAGACTTTATGAATAATAAAGAAAACATAGATGATGGTAAAATTCAGCGTGTTTATAGCTGACTGAAGAATCCTTACAAAAGTTGCTATTTCATGGACTCCTGAAGACCTGAAAAGGCTGCAGGTGGTGAGGTGACATGGAAGCAGGGATCTAAAACTAATATTCAGAAGGAGGACATTGAGGTCTTTTTCATCAACTATATACATGGCACATAAGCTATGAGAGCTAACAAATATTATAAAGAACAGAGTCAGAACACAAAATGATGTCAATAAAATGAAAAGACAAGCAAAAAATAATGAGATGAAATTTTAAAACATTAAATGGAAACGACTGATCTTAGGCTGGAAAAACATTTTTCTTTTTCGCAAATATAACATAGCATGGTAAAGATGAGGCATGACAAAACACGTGTTAGAGATTTTAACTGGTGAAAGATTAATATGAAACAATGGCAGGATGAGTAAAAGCCCTCAGAATATTTAGGATGTATCACTCTTTGGAAAGAACTGTATGTGTTCCAACACAGATTTTAATGTCTTTCCATAACCTTACATTTCTAGTCCTAATTTTGAAACTGAATTAGTATATTAGAATTTAAAATCCTTTCAGTATCCTGACAGAAAGAAAAAATCAAAGCTTGCTGACCATCTCTCTCCTAAGATATGATCAAGATTCTGCTCAATATGTTAGATATGATCTACTCAAGGTAGACCTCAGACATTCTCGACACTAAATTCATGCATATAGTTAATTAAAAATATTTACTGAGACTCAATTATGGGCCAAAAACTATACAAAGCACAAATACTAGTCTTTCTCTGAAGGAAATAACTACAAATTTTAGAAAAGTTATCTTCACAAATAGATTTCTCACTATTATTTATTTTAGGGAAGGCAAAAAAAAAATGTCACAGGAAAAAAATTGAAGAAAAGATAGGTAAATGTTCTATAACATGGCAGGATATTGTTAATAATAGTATTTCTTAGGACTTTATAATAATATAAATTTGCTCATGTCAACATATTATTGAAATAGCAGAACATGAAGATATTTATAGTATGATCACAATTATGTAAAAGGTTTAAAAAAGCATACAAAAATGTCCTATAGCATATCTAAGTGAACACAATACTGAACTATAATATAAGGCTGCTGACAAATACAGGAAATAACATGAAACAACAATTCACAAACCCAGAAAGTTACCTGGTAAACAAATATACAAGTATTCTAACTTGTTCAAGTGAATCACAGTAAACCTAATTGAAAACGCTAATGTAAGTTTATTTCTCTTAATAAGTAAAAAATTATACAATAATATGTGAGATCAAAATTACAACCACAAAAAGGATATGCATTCACAACTTTTATGGAATATTTTGTTAGAATATTTATCAAAAGCTATAAACTCAGACATTTTGACCCTATCCATCCTTAATTTCTATTAAATTATGAGACATTTTCCTATGCAAAAATAAAAGCAGGATAGAAGTTCTAACTATGCAAATGCTCCCTGAAATGTTACATGAAACTTCTGAGGGCAATGTACTCAGTGATAAAGGAATGGTCAATTAGATTATAGTTGTTATCTTAGTGGTAATAATTTATGAAGGTTTTTAAACAGCATGTAGATATAGGGTCAAATGAAAGTCAGGTCACAATTGTAAATACATTATTATTTAAAGCTACATAAAGTGGTTTCTGGCTGGCTCAGTTGGTAGAGCATGCGACTCCTATCTTAGGGTCATAAGTTCAAGCCCCACATTTGGCATGGAGCCTATTTAAAATTTTATATGCATACACACAGACACACACACACACACACACACACACACACACACACACATTTATTTATTTATTTATTTATTTATTTATTTTAAGTGGAACTTTTAAACAGTCACAATAATTTTGTTAGGGTGGCTAAATGATGGGAAGATTTCCCTGGATATTCTAATATTCTATTCTATTTTCTATTCTATTTATTATTTTATTGTTTTTTAAGTAGGCTCCAACTCAATGTGGGGCTTGAACTCATGACCCTGAGATCAAGACCTGAGCTGAAATCAAGAGTCTAATGCTTAACCAACTGAGCCACCCAGGTATCCCCACATTAGATTATTTTAAATATAGTTAAAAATATAATCATACTTAGAGCCAAGAATTAAGTCTGGGACATATGTGTATTACTTATAACACTGAAGCAAATTATACATGAGTTAGTAGAGAAGTAAAGAAACTTGAGAAAATAGGTGAATTAAATCTCTGAAAATTATTGATGTTTAAGACATAGGCAAAGGATGAAGACTCACATTAACCTGATTAGAATGAAAAATCAGGCTGAAAAATACTGACTCCATTATTAGGCTGAAAATGATTGACTCAGCTACTATATCTCCAACAAAGTAAAAAAAAAAAAATCAGTTTTTCGTGAGGGCCGGTACTGTACCTGCTAAAGTAGCTTCCTTTCCTCCCTAATTACCCTCAAATACAAACAACAGACCATCACTACTATGAAGTAACCAGTGTATGTTTCTCCACCTCCAGAACCTGTAATAACTGATGTGCTTGTTTGCAATTTAGCAGTAGCAAACCCGAGTCAAAGCTGACAGTTTTTGGATTGGTTTCAAGGAGGCTGTGGACAGGATAAAAGGCTCTTTATGGAAGCTGTCTGTTCTGATACCCTCTCTAAAAACCAGGAGAGCTACTCCAACAGATGGTAAAATAGGCTGTGTGAAGCTACATGGTCAAAAGTAGTGTGCAGTCATACTCAACCCAGGCAAAAGCAGAAATGCAGTGTCTCCCTTTCTTTTCCTGAGTCTGAATGTGTATGTCTAACTGCACTGTAGTTTCCCTGATGTTCCCCCACACCATCTTCTCTAGGTAATAGGCTAATGCCAATCTCCAGACCATTATCATCACCTCTCAGCTCAAAAATCTCACTTTCTTAGTCAAAACTAAGGACATGACAATCCCGGGTCCTCTTGTTGCATGCATGTCTGAGAGGATAGCAGAAGTATCTAACTGAAGGTTGGGAATGGGGGATGGGATGATTTCTCACTTGACCACTGACCCTGATGACTTTGCCAGAAAATCTTCAGTAAAGTACTTCACCATACTGATCCAAGTTCTAGGCCAAGCAGGGAGTCTAGAATGTTACTATAATGTCCACCCACATATTCAAATAATATATTACTGAACACCTATCAATCTGGCACAGGAAACATTGAAATGAATATGATTTTCTTAAAGGTGTCTAACATTTAAGAAATGAAGAAAAACATGTGAAAACATGTACAATATCTTGGTATGTGTTAATAATGCTAGAGGTATAAAATTATATCACAAATAAAAGGGAGTCCATGCTATGAGTAAGGGGTAAAACGGACGCTAGAGGATAAGGGAAGCGTTCTTTGTAGAGTCAAGAAACGCTGGCAGAAATTCTGCTGGAGAATTTTAATATCATTCCAGGCAGAAGGAAAACCATGAATGAGGTACAGACTCATGAGAAGATCCATCATTTTAGAGAAGGTTCCAGTGGTTCTTTGTGACTAGAGCAAAGGGTATTTGGTAAAGAGTGCTAGGGAGTGAGCTAACCAGGAAGCTATTTTGGAGTATGTATTTTAAAAAGGGAAGAGTGGAGTTAGGATCATATTTCTGGAGGCTGTAAAAATAATATGTGAGAAAAGTTGAGACACTATAAGGGGCACGGGAATGAGAGGAGGACTGAAAGTAGATATATTTCAGAATATGAGAGATTTTTAGAACTGGGATTCACAGAACGTCACTGATAAGGTATAGCTCCCCTAAACAAAAATGTTCCTTTAGATGATGATTTAGAAATGTCCTCATTAAAATTTATGCATTGAACTATAGCTAACATAGTATTTCATCCTGGTTTCCTCCATAAGCAGACCTTTTCATAGGTACAAGCAGTTAACTAGGTAGGTCTTTTCAAGAATAACTAATAAAAAGCAGAAGCATGAGACAGAGAAGGAAAGGAAGTTAATACAGGTACATACGTGAGAAAATTACCTTTGTACGTTACTGAAGCTCGATTCCAATAGGAAATGCTTCCAAGTTATTCCACCCAAAGTGTGATTCCCATTCAACTCCATCCATCAACTAGTTGTATACTACTCATGGGGGCATTAAATTGTTTGCACTCTGCTTTGACCCTTGACCACAGACTGAGAATATTTTTATAGCCAGAGAATGCCTCCAGACATGGAGTCACAGGTGTTTGTAGTAAGAAGCTGTCAGGGCTGTGAGTGTCAAGAAGATGTGGGTGGGGCTACAAGGCATCTGTTACACACATCAAACCCATATTTCTCAACTGAGAATTTCTACAATAAGTTGTAATGTAAATTATCATTTTATTTAATGTAGCTTAAGCATATTATGAATCTGGATAGTGAGTTTAAATTTGTTTGCTATCTGATGGTTTCAATGATTAAGTGATGAATCACGTTAAGAGGTATAAATTTTAAAAAGTAAATAAGAAAAAACAGTCATGGCATATTACATGAATGGAGGCTTCAGAGAAGTTCAAATAGAGAAAAGTAGAAAATTTTATTCACATGGTTAATGTCCAAAATAATAGAGACATACTGTTATGAGTTGAATTGTGCCCCCACCCCTATTCATATGTTGAAGCACTAACACCAGTAAGTCTGATCTTATGTGGAAATAGAGTCATTGGTGATATAATTAGATAAAGCCATTAGGGTGGTTTTTAGTTCACCAAGACCAGTATCCTTAAGAAAAGGGGAAATTTCACATTTCACAATGTGAAAATAAAGGCAGAGATCTACAAACGAAGTAACGCCAAAGAATGTCAGCAAATCAACAGAAGCTAGGGGAGAAGCATGGGTCAGATTCTTCTTTACAGTTCTCAGTAGGCACCAACCCTGTCAACACCTTGATCTTAGGCTTCTGGCCTCCAGAAATATGAGATAATAAATTTCGGTTGTTTAAACCATGTAGTTTGTGGCTCTTTGTTATAGCAGTCCGAGCAAACTAAGACATATGCCAAAGTAAAATAAAACCCATGTCTTAGCAGGCGATACCAAATACCATGATCAAAGTGTGGCCAGAATAATTAATCATTATTCATCCTCTTAGGTTAATGTTAGTTTTACTTTTTAAAAATTGGTTTTCTAGTTTTATTTGCATTTATTCTTGTATTTTTATTATTATGGTATGTAATAATTACAAGCATAAGGAATTTATAATTGTAATTCATAATTTAAAGTTAATATTTTAATAAAAATAAATTAATGGTTATTAACTGAGAATATTTTCTTTTAAAAGGGCTCCATTAAAAAATCTTGGAGAAATCCTGCCTTAAACTATTGGCATCTTTTTCTTATTAGCATGTATTGATTGATGTGATGGTTAATTTAGTGTGTCAACTTGACTGGGCTAAGGGATGCCCAGAGAGCTGGTAAAGCATTTTTGGGTGTGTCTGTGAGAATGTCTCCAAAAGAGATTAGCATTTGAATCGATGACTGAGTAAAGAATACTGTCCTCACCAATGCAAGCGGGCATCATCCAATTCCTTGACGGCCAAACAGAAAAAATAAGTGGAAGAAGGAAAAATTCCCTTTCTCTGAACTGAGACATGAAAACCACCTTCTCCTGCCTTAGGAACTCCTGGTTCTTATATTCAGTTATCTTCCAGTTTCTCATCATTACTTTTTGAGGGGCTATCTTTTTGTGTCTCTGAATACCTTTATCTATACAACTAAAAAATGTGGCAGTTGGAAACTTTCAGATTAATATCTGAGATGGCTTGCGTGATTTCCATGACAAGAGTACTGACTAATCCAGCTTCATGAAAGTACCTGTGGCAATTAATTTTATGTATTAACTTGGCTGGGCTACAGTGCCTAGATATTTGGTCAAATATTATTCTGGATGTTTCCAGAAGAGTGTTTTTGGCATGAGATTAACATTTAAATTGGTGGACTTTGATGAAAGCATATTGTCCTCCCTAACATGGGTGGGTCTTATCCAACAGAACAAACACTGACTTATCTGGAAAAAGAAGAATTTCTATTGGCAGATGGCTTTTGGACTTGAACTGGAAGCTTGGTTCTGCCCTCCATTTCTTATCTACCAGCCTACTGTGAAGATTTTGAACATGTCAGGCCTCATACTGCATGAACTAATTCCTTAAAATAATATCTTTATCCATCCATCCATCCATCCATCCATTCTATTGGTTCTGTTTCTCTGAGAATCCTATATACTGTCCTTTAATAAACTACCTGGACTAAAGTGAGGTAGAAATTATTGGTCTACCTTGAGTCAAGTAGCCATCTTTGGGCCAATTAATGGTGGGAGAATATTGGTATATGCAAAATATAGTAGTTCCCATATGATCATTTGATCATGTGGTTAAAGCAAGAAAAAAAATTACTTTACCGAAGAACAAAGTTTGGAGAGCTATATGAAGAACATCTTACATGTTTGCTGAATTAGTTAAGAAAAAAGAGCATAGTTTCAGATAAAAGACATGTGTGACTAAGGTTTGGGTGTGGCATAAAAAATAGAAAAGAGTTTAATTTGTTCCATTTGGCAAAACTTGACACATGTTTAAATTAAATTAAACTGACAAATTTCAAAGCACACCACTGAATAGCTTCATACATCTGCTATTTTTCTTAAAATGTCATTTGTAGAGTATCTTAAAAGTGTTTTGGACCTAATTTGTTTTCATTATTTAATATAATCTACATTTTACACGTTTTACAGTTTATATAATACATTACGTAAAATATACAATTCATTTGATTTCTTAATTAGATTGAATTTTATCTAAATAAAATGTATTGAAATCTTCTTAAAATCAAATAAATATTGAATATACTAAACTCTTTGGTGCTATAACATTTTATGGCTGCATAATTATAATTTATAATGTGTAGTAGATATTTACAGGCTGATGATAGGTTCCAAAGAATGCCTACATATGAGAGGAAGACTCAAATATTTTCACTATGATTCTTACTCCAATCCATATGATTTGTCACACAGTGGTTGGGTATATGAGTTTGTGGTTAATTCCAGACAACAGACATATTACATCAGAAAGCAGAGAACTGTTAATTTCTATTTTATAGTCTTTCTTCCTTGTAGCACTCAACAGGAGAGTGGAAGTCTTTTTCATTTCTGGTGCTTTACTTGGTAAGAGGTTCTTCTTTCTTTCATTTAGCCTCTAATATATGGCGCTACTACTACTCTGACAGAGATTTACCAACTTATTCATTTTATGAGAAATACAATAGTTGCTCAGTAACTGAATTCATATTCACAGAGATTGGAAGGGAGCTACCTGGCCTTGAGAGCCAGACAATACATATTCTGTTGCTAAATCTGTCACTCATTAATTGTTACTAAGAAAACATGTGAAATCTCTACACATTATTTGTCTCAGTTGGATATTGCGGGAAAAAGAAGAAGTTCCTATCCTTCAATTAAATTAAATACCTATTGATATTACTACAAATCACTAATTTTCCAATAATAATAATAATTAGGGCACTAGATGTTTCAATTGTTCACAGAACAACTACTTCCACTTTCTCAAGCACATCTTATGTCTTTTTGTTCTGTCAACAAGACTTTCTTTGGGAATTGAAACTGAGTCCTAATACAGCCGTTTCAAAAATCTGCAGATACTCTGGAATTTCTGTGCATAATGGGGTATTTTTCAGAAAAAAAAAAAAAAAAAAAACAACCTTAGCTCTATCAAATATCAAACTTGCAGATTGAATATTTTAATGTTATATTTTTGGTCACTGAATCAAAATCTTTCTCAACTGAATACATAATCTCTACAACATATCCAAGGCACTTGTTTCAAATTTGCCTTTAAGTTACTTTCAAAATAGTAGAAGTATTTTTAAAACTAGCAGTGAATATTCCCCATTCCATAAAAGGCAACCCTCCACCAACATTCAGGTTTGTACTATGCTCTCTCAGACTACTTTCATTTATAATTGTTTCCATCCTTTTTGATTTCCATCTTTTGAGTATCTAGTTTACTTAACTAATTATTATCAGTTGAGCTGCAAAGTACTACAGGATACATTGCCTTAATATTGTTTTTGCACTCCAGTTGTTATTCCTGATGCTCACAATAAATGATCCTTCAAGTACCACTGCAGAATAAGAGTGGTAGGTACAAATCCACTTTTCCAGGAACATTCAATCTCCATATTGATTGAGACACAAGGGACATAGTATAATTGTTATGACAAGACAACATGAGTGGGCTTATTTGTTGGTTGGTTGATTCGTTTTAAATGTATTTGTTCATTGATTCTTTTATTCATTTGCCTTGATGTTGTAAGTTTTTGCTTTTAACTTTATTTTTGGAGGAGAGTAAGTGGGAGGGAGAAGCAGTTCTTATTTTCACTAAAATGATTTCTTAAAGCAGCCATTGTGGAATGTAGGCACTCTCACTAAAACTATGTGATGTTGTATGTTGTTCAATATAGGACCAGTGTTACTTTGGTTGTAACACTGCAATATAACTATTACACTGAGTTCTTTCTCCTTTTTAAAATTTCCTTTATCAGCCTGGCTACTTTTTTATTTTGTTGTTATTGTTGTTACTTACTAGATTGGTTTGTTTTATTTACTTATACAATTATTTTTTGTCAATTAAATCATAATAAGTATTATATTCAGACCTAGTAAGAACTCTTGCCAAAAACAATTGAGGATAACCAAAAGGCCTTTATGAGGCTTGGAATGAAAAAAAAAAAAAAAAAAAAAAAACAAAGAAAAAAAAAGAAATTTAAACCTGTTTAGCTTTGAAGAAAATATAATGGATTGTCAGGCATACATAGTGAGTTTGGTGCTCTGCAAACAAACAATGAAATGGAGTTTGGGTTATAAGATGCTTATTTGAATCAACATCTATGGAAAAATAAGGTGGGGTCAGAGGTAAGCTGAATTATCCAATTATGGTATCGGTCCAACAACACCTCACCCAAAATGATGGAAAGCTCTGAAGTCAATATTGCCCTTCAGTGTTTTGCATCTGGCTGATGTGCCCAGATCTTAATACTCCACCTCACTCATCAGCCAGATCTGGGCTACTCTAAGGAGGGCATGACCTTGGGTAGGGCAGCTCTCTGAAGCTGAGGCAACTCCTAAAGGAGCTGAAACCTAGAGGCTTTCTGGTGACAGCACTCCCGCAGATGGAAATAAATCCTTCCTTAAACAAGGACCTGGGTGGAGTCTCACTGTGTCTACAATATCAGAGTGGAATAATTTGGAATATATCATATACAGATGTTATAGTGATACACTCTCTGGCTCAGTCTCAGCAAATTGTTCCAAGTTTCTTGATGAAGGAAGCTGTGAAACAAGGTGAAAATTAATTCTGAGGACCTAAAATAAACTGCAATGTCTACAAGGTCAGAATATCTTAGCAGACTCAAGTACTTCTAGAAAAAATGAAACTTTAGTTCAGTAGAAACAGAACATTAACAATTGTAACTACATTGGTGGGAAAAATCTTACTCATTTACAAGAATTTAGTGGTAGAAGCATAGTAAGTTTTGATCTCACATGGTAACTGTACCTGAATTAGCTAGCAATAGTTTACTGCTGTATTAATACAAAATTTCAGAAGCTTTCATCATGAAAGCTATTTTTTATCCAAACTAGGATAGGGGGGCATGCCATGCTTTTTAAATTCATTCAGGAACCCACATTTCTTCCTCTGTATTGTGTGCGTTCATTACAGTAAGCCAATAGCTAGGAGAAGGGAAAGAATGATGAGTGAGGTATTTCTAAACACCAGATCTAGAAGTTGTCCAAATCATTTTATTCATATTCATTGATCATAACTCAGTCATAGATCCATACTAAACTGCAATGGAGACTGTGAAATAAAGTCTGGCAGTACTCCAAGAAAAAATAGAACAAGTTGGGCACTGGTGAGAATTCATGACCTGTGCAACAGCTCTGAGGATGACTCAGAACATAGGGAAGAAGCGAGCAGAACTGCTGGTAAGGCAATTATATTGGCATAGAGTTCAAAGCAAGTATAATTGTGATTGTCATTCATACCACCTGAGGAAGTTTGTGGAAGGAAAAAACTACAAAATAAGAATAATGGGCTGCACTTTTGCTCTATTAAGCGATTATCCTAGAATAATTTGAAAGTCAAATAAGAGAAAATTTCAACAAGTCTACATTTTTTTTTCATTTGAAGTATATAATGTACAAAGATCTATTGTTAAGAACCTGGAATATTGCTACTTACTAACTTATAAACTTCTTTTACTCAGAGACAATTAATGTGCATATGAGACAATCTTCTATGCAGATCAACAATTATTGAAGTGTGTGATGATGGATTATAATCATTATTTGAAGCTAAAATAATTACTTTCAAACTATTGTTAAAGGTCAAGAAAAGTAATAAAATGTGTTGATAGGATGTTGTAGTTCAGTGGCATTTACATTTTTAATGAGGTCAGAAGGGGGAAGGAGAAAAACATCCAAATTATCTGTACTATTTTAGTATGTAACCATTTGAGAAAATTTGAGCTTAAGAATAAAATAGAGGAAGAAAATGGTAGGTCAGCAGAAATTAGCCTCCCCAGATTTTGTCCCTAAAAGGTAAAAATGACCTCACTGATATGAAAATGCTATGGAGAACCATACTATTAGTATTGCTTGAAGACAGAGTATGCAAAACACTGAAAAAATAGCTGTGACTAAAAAAAAAAAAAAAAAAAAAAAAAAAAAAAAAAAAAATTCCAGTCTAGGTTCTGCATGCTTCCACCACACCCCTACTGTAAAACAATGCTTTGTAGTGAACAAAGCCACACCAGGAAAAATATAAATGGAAAACAAAGAGTTGATACCAGTAGAAGGGACTAAGGGAAAATTGTGGAAACATCAGGAAGATTAAACCAATCACAAATCTGGAAATACAAAATAAGTAACTGAGTAGACAGGAGAATGGACTAAGGGAAGGAGTTTAAAATTAAGAATAATTTAATGGGCCAGTCCCCATATAAAGGGCCAGGCAGGCTGTTCAAAGGTATAGGCTTGATTTACATAGGCTAGCCTGATTTACATAGACCCACTTCCAAAGACATAGATTTTAATGGACACAAAGGCAAAACAGAAGAAATAAGCAAATTTTGGCAACTAGGTGGTAAAGAAGAAAAGGAGAAAAAGTGGAAATTTTAGGATCCTGAAAGACAAATTCACAACTCACAAGACTCACAACTACTCTGCTATCAGTAAAACATAGATGCAGAAACCCACATTATATGCTTGGACTTTGATAGGCCAGTAGAAAACGATGCCATTAAACTAGAAGTCTGGAAAATGTTCTAATATCATAAAAGTAAACAAAGGATAAAGGATTAAATTTGTAGACAACTACTGTAGTAAAACAGGAAACACATTTTCACAAAAGTCAACTAGGGAAAATCTCCCACTGAAAAAAATAAGAATGGAGCAGAAGTAAAATAGAATTAACTGTACTCAACCAAGCATTTGAGGATATGTTAAATATTCAGGGAATTGAAAAACTATGAACAAAAATGTAAGAGAAATGTGGGAGAAATTAAAACAGTTGATTGAACTCTAAAATATAATGGGAGAAGACAAAATTACTTCAGAAATAAAAGGAAAATTATAATATGCACAGGGTAGAATAGACACAAATCCAAATTTACTAAGGAACTTTGAAGAAAGGCAAGAAATCGACCAAGAAAATGTCAATGGCATAAAGAAAAAAATAAATATTAAAAAGGAGAAAATAGTGGAAATGGAAGACAGACAAAATGGAACAATATCTGTATTATTAGACTCCCTGAAGTAGAATATGGAAGGGAATATCTAAAACTATAATCCAAAAAAATACTCCAGAAATAGAAAAGATTCTGAATCTACACACATTAAAAGAGCTTAGTGGATATCTAAGAAAATTTACCCAGAATGATGGACAACAAAATATATCTTATGAAAAATAGATTTCAAAGATAAAATCAAGGACACCAAACAAAAATTCAAATAACTTACAAACTCAAAAAAAAAAAAATCTAGCATCTGATATTTCAAAATAAATCTAAAAGACAAACAACAATCAAGCAGCATTAAAAACAAATAATAATGAAAAAACTGTGGAAAACAGATTTCTTGTCTAGCTAAGGCAGTCTTTAAAATATAAGGGCAATAGAAAAAGAGCTTAACTAGAAGTTAAGAAATTATGTACTCATTACCACTTCTTGAGGAATACAGTAAAGGATGAGCTTCATCCAACTAAATAATGACTACCAAAAACATAGCAAATGGACTGATGGCAAAATAGGCTTTAACTTTGGTGTACAGAAAGGCTTTTTAACTGACTCAAAATCTAAAGCAAAAAAAGAAAATACTGCTGAATTTGGTTACTTAAAAGATTCCATGGATGTGGTGCCTGGGTGGCTCAGACAATTAAACATCCGGCTCTTGATTTCGGCTCAAGTCATGATCTCACGGTTCATGGGTTTCAGCCCTGTATTGGGCTCTGTGCTGTGAGCATGGAGCCTACTTGGGATTCTCTCTCTCTCTCTCTCTCTCTCTGCTCTCCCTCGAGCTCAAAATAAATAAATAATCTTTGAAAAAATTCCATGGCAAAACTCAATATAAAAAAAAATGAATACTGTAAAACTGACAGAAAACTTTTGCAACATATAGCACATATAAAAGAATTATATCCCTAAAATAAATATTCTTCTTAAAAAATATTCTTCTTAAAATAAAATACTTTTTACCTATCAGACTGGGAATTATCTATCTATCTATCTATCTATCTATCTATCACCTATCTATCTGTCTATCTTTCATCAGTACATTTTGGAGGCATCTATTGGGAAATAATCACTCTCATACAATGCTGGTGATAATGCAAAGTATCACAACACTTTTGTGCATATATTTGATTATACTTAATAAAAGTGCTTATATACTTCCTTAGTTACTTTTATGCAATTACAGGTTGGAAACTCTCTTGAAGATGTAGCTCCAGTTATTTGAAAATATATATTCATAAGATTATTTAATATAGTGTTGCTTATAATTGTAAAAAATTATAAACAACCCAAGTACTTATACAAGGAGAGTGGTTGAAAAAAACCATGGTGCATCTATACAATGGAACACTATGCAGCTGTAAAAAATGATGAGGAAGACATTTACCAGCTGACAATGGAATGGTTTATAGAACATATTAAGTAAAAAAAAAAAAAAAAAAAAAGCAAAACTCCAAAACAGTATCCATTTATATTACCCTTTATATGAAGAAGAGGGTCATGAGAATATAGAAATGTATAAGTTCACTGGTTACCTGTAGGGAACATAGCCAAGGGATGATAAGAACGGGAGAATGGGGAAAGAAGCAGTGGAGATGAAGAGGAAGTAAACCTTCTGTGAGTATAACTATTTTATAACTCGGACTTTTAGAAACATACTAATGTTTTACATACCCTTCACTACTCCCAGAAATAAACATTGAAATCAAGTGTGGAGCAAAGCCAAAGTGGATTTCATGCACTAACAAATGAATTAAACAGTATTAAACATAACAACACAATTGCTCTAAAGAAAACATGAGACAAATCCAAATTAAAGGAGGGGTGCCTGGGTGGCTCAGTCAGTTAAGCGTCCCACTTCGGCTCAGGTCGTGATCTTGTGGTTGGTGGTTCCAGCCCCCCATCTGGCTCTGTGTTGACGGCTCAGAGCCTGGAGACTGCTTTGGATTCTGTGTCTCCCTTTCTCTCTGCCTCTCCCCTGCTCACATTCTCTCTCTCTCTTTCTCTCTCTCTCTCTCTCAAAAATAAACATAAAAGAAATTAAAGGAGACTAAACATAAAAGAAATTAAAGGAGCATTAAAGGTAAATGCTCAGATAAGTAATTTTCAAAGGTCTCAAGATTTTTCTTTTTTAAGTTTATTTATTTGAGAGAGAGAGAGAGAGAGAGAGAGAGAGCGAGCACTCACATGAGTGAGGGGCACAGAGACAGAATCCCGAACAGGCTCTGCACTGCGAACATGGCACCCCATGCAGGCCTCAAACCCACGAACCATGAGGTTATGATCTGAGCCAAAGTTGGACGGTTAACTGACTTGAGCCATTCAGTTCCTCAAAAGTGTCAAGATTCTGAAAGACAGGAGAAGATTTAGGAACTATCACAGACTGGAGGAGTCCAAGTAGAAATAACAATGAAATGAAATATGGGTTCCTGGATTGAATCCTAGAATAAACAAAGGACTGTAGTGGGGGAAAAGCTGCTGAAATTTGAACAAGGTCTGTGACTACTGAACCAATGCTAATTCCCTGGTTTCAATAATTATGGTATGGTTACATAAAGGATAATATCAGAGGAAGCTAAGTGAAGGGCATATGGGAATCTCAGTAATTTTTTTTGCAATTTTTGGTAAATTTAAATTATGTTTAAAATAAACTGCTAAAACAAAAAAGAGATGGATTTGTCTGAGATGTAGAAATTGAATTTAATTTTCTCAGTAACATAGTTAGAATAAAGTACAGGTTTTGAATGACTGTAATTAAGTAGATTTTTCTAATTTTATAAACAAATGATTAGTAATTTTTATGTTGTATAAAGGAGAATATCATTAACAAAGGGCCAGGTAGACAGAGTTGGTAAATGCTCAGTAATGCAAAGATTTCCTATTAACCATTCAATTTTTGGTACACCGCCAATCAAATAAGAGTAAAATGATATTGAATGGATAGTATGATTCCTTGTGAATAATTATTCACTGCATATTTTAATACATACCTCATCAGGGAAAAAATCTTGTCAATAACTGATAAAACATTGGTTTAAAAATCAGTCCTGATTTATACAGTAAGAACAAAAGAAACAAATACAATCAGAGAAATCTATTTGAATGTTCACATCGTGTTAGTACCAAAAAAAATCCAATAATTCTTTTTTTAAAGTTTTTATTTAAATTCTAGTTAGTCAACATACAGTGTAGTATTAGTTTTGGTGTACAATATAATGATTCAACACCTCCATACAAGGCTTGGTGCTTATCACAATAAGAGCACTCTTTAATCCCCATCACCTATGTAATCCATCCCCCCACCCAGTAACCATCAATTTGTTCTCTATAGTTAAGTCTGTTTTTTTGGTTTGCCTCTCTCTTTTTTTTCCCTTTGTTCATTTGCTTTCTTAAATTCCACATCTGAGTGAAAACATATGGTATATGTCTTTCTCTGACTTATTTTGCTTAGTATAATATTCTCTAGAGCATCCACATCATTGTAAATGGCAAGATTTCATTCTTTTATATGGCTGAGGAATATTTCGTTGTATATATACACCACTCTTCTTTATCCATTCATTAGTTTATGGACTCTAAGTTTGTTTCCATAATCTGGCTATGATTGATACAAACATCAGGGTGAAGGTATTTTTGTATTTTTTATTAGTATTTTTGTATTCTTTTGGTAAATATCTAGCAGTGTAATTGCTAGATAGCAGGTTAGTTCTATTTTTAACTTTTTGAGTAAACTCCATACTGTTTCCTAGAGTGGCTGCACTAGTTTGCATTTCCACCAACAGTGCAAAAGTGTTCCCCTTTCTCCACATCCTTACATGTAACACCTATTGTTTCTTGTATTATTGATTAGCCATTCTGACAGATGTGAGGAGATCTCTCGCTGTAGTTTTGATTTGTATTTCTCTGATTATCAGTGATGTTGAGCATCTTTTTATATGTCTATTGGCCATCTGGATGTATTAATTGGAAATGTGTCTGTTTATGTCTCCTGTCCATTTTTAATTGGATTATTTGTTTTTTGAGTGTTGAGTTTTGTAAGTTCTTTATATGTTTTGGATACTCTTTATCACATATGTAACTTGCAAATATCTTCTCCCATTCCATAGGTTGCCTTTCAGTTTCCTTGATTGCTTCCTTAGGTGTGCAGAAGCTTTTTATTTTGATGAAATCCTAATAGTTTATCTTTGTTTTTATTTCCTTTGCCTCAGGACACATATCTAGAAATAAATTGGTATGGTCAAGGTCAAAGAAGTTACCACTTGTGTTCTCTTCTAGTATTTTTATGGATTCAGTTCTTAGATTTAACTTTTTTAATGTTTACTTATTTTTCAGAAAGAGAGAGAGGGAGGGACAGAGAGAGAGAGGGAGACACAGATTCTGAAGCAGGCTCTAGGCTCTGAGCTGTCAGCACAGGGCCCGACGCAGGGCTTGAACCCATGAACTGTGAGATCATGACCTGAGCTGAAGCTGGAAGCCCAACCAACTGAGCCACCCAGGTGCCTCAGCAGGTCTCAGATTTCGATCTTAAATTTATTTTGAATTTATTGTTGTGTATGGTGTAAGAAAGTGGCCTAGTTTCTTTCTTTTGCATGCTGTACCCAGCTTTCCTGACACCATTTGTTGAAGAAGACCGACTCTTTCCCATTGGATATTCTTTCCTGCTTTGTTGAAGATTAGTTGACCATATAGCTGTGGGTTCATTTCTGTGTTTTCTATTCTTTTTCATAATCTATGTGTCTATTTTTGTGCCAGTAGTATACTGTCTTGATCAGTATAGCTTTGTAATTTAAACTGAAGTCCAGAATTGTGATGCCTCCAGCTTTGCTTTTCTTTTTCAAGGTTGCTTTGGCTATTCAGCATCTCTTGTGGCTCCATACAAAGTTTAAGATTGTTTGTTCTAGTTCTGTGAAAAATGTTGGTATTTTAATAGGGATTGCATTAAATGTGTAGACTGCTGTGGGTAGTTTAGATATTTTAATAATACTTGTCCTTTTATTCCATGAGCATGGAAGGTCTTTACATTTCCATGTGTCGCCTTCAATTTTTTCCTCAGTGTTTTGTAGTTTTCAGAATATGTATCTTCCACCTCTTTGGTAAGGTTTATTCCTAGGTTTCTTGTTTTTGGTGCAATTGTAATGTGTGATGAACTCCTTAATTTCTCTTTCTGCTGCTTCATTATTGGTGTATAGAAATGAACAGATTTCTATATATTGATTTTGTATCCTGGGTCTTTACTGAATTTGTGTATCTGTTCTAGCAATTTTTTGGTGCACTCTTCTGGGTTTTCTGTATACGGTATTATGTCATCTGCAAATAGTAAAAGTCTGGCTTCTTCCTTGCCAATTTGGATACCTTTTATTTCTTTTTGTTTCCTGATTGCTGTGGCTAGGATTTCCAGTACTTGTTAAATAACAGTAGTGAGAGAAAAATACAATAATCTTAATTTTAATAGTGTAAAGGATCAGGTCTAGTCAAAATAAGGTAACTTTATAAGGGAACTGTGTTATGTAAATAAGTTAAGTGTTCTAAACACAAGATTGTTTTGACTAATTTACTTCAAAACTTTCATTTTCCCTTCCTTGGACACAGATTCCTAGGGACTGTGTCAGTGTGAATTAAGGATTAGCCAAATTATTCAGTATTGCAATGGACTGGATTTCTGTGTTCTCTCAAACACACAATTTATGTATATAAATTCCAAAATCAAGTATTTATAGGGAGAAAACAAAAGTTTTTTTTTTTTTTTAACCTTATTTATTTTAAGAAAGAGAGAGCAGGGAAGGGGCCGAGACAGGGACTACCAAGCAGGCTTCACTCTGTCTGCTCAGAGCCTGATGTGGGGCTCAGGCTTGATTTGCAAACTGTGAAGTCATGACCCAAGCTGCAATCAAGAATTGGTGACTTAATCAACTGAGCCACCCAGGTTCTCCTAAAAGTGAGTTTTTGATTGTAGCCTTGAATAAATACATGTTAGCAAAATGAAAACAATATTTTATTTTCTTTCATGCATGTCCAAAAGCTAATAATAAACTGTGGTAATATGTAGTAACAGAAAAGAAGACTACAATGCTATTAATTCAAAAATATAATCATTAGAGGGAAAAGGAAGTTAGTTCTATACCTTTTGCATGTTAATCTTGAGGATAAGGCCAGGGCCAAAATTTTTGAAAGACACTGACTTCATTCAAATCCTCAAGTAGATTACTTAGCATCACCATTTTACCATTATTATAACTTCATCATTTTAATTAGTCTGTGATTTGATGACAACAGCACATCTTATCCATGAGCTGCTTTTCATTTTGCTTTATGTAGTCTGGAAGGTTCCACTTCCTAAAAATCAAATACCTTTCTTTCTGCATGAAACTTTTAATTTCTGTAGCTAAAAATTTCCCCCCAAATGTGTCACTGAGGTGACTGCATCTCTTAGAAATCTTTTCTTTAATCTGTGTACGTAACGTCTTTTTTTCACCAGCACATGCCCTTGCTTCTGCTTAACTTCCTTCATCAAGTGCTCTTCACTTCTGTAAAGAATACTCTGCAGAGTCCAAGGCAGCTGTGTAGAGGGAAAGGTTGCTCGGTGCTCTAAGAACATCATCTCTCCCTCCTTTTGGAAACTGACATTATCTTAAACATACAGAGTTTTAGCATCATATTCACACAACCTAAAACTTACTCATGCAACCCAGCACGATGCACTTAATATGTTACTTCTATAAAAGACTAATTTTTTTTATTATGGATTCACCTTAAATTTTAGGTTCTTTATATTTCTTACCCTTTAAGTAATCTGAGGTGGAAATTGGGATGCCTACTGAAATACTAAAATTTCAAACACTTAAAACTAAAAGTAACATTGGTTTCTATTGTTTTTCATAATGTTGGGCTACATGTTACCTTAACTCATTTGCAAACCACAATGCTGTAGAGTAAAATAACTTAAAAATACAAGATAGAACACTGTATTTCCTTAGTGTCGTAGGCCACCTGAAAATCTGTAGCAAGTCAGATAGATTTACTGTGATCCTCTAATTAGAATAAGATGTTAAATATCCAGTTGTTTAAATAGGACTCTTGAATTACATTTTTTATCTGAAAGACATCATTGTTGGTTGTAAAGATAACAGTCATTTGTCCTTCCACACAAAACTGAAGGCCAAATTTAAGATGAAAAGGATTAAATAAAAGAGACCAAAACACCCATGAACTGAAATACATCTCCATGAACTGAAATACATTTACTGGATTAAATATTGAGCTTCTTTGTTTTAAGTAATGTATTTCATATTTGTTAATCCTCCAGCCTAATTCTCAATAAGTAAATTTGTCAGGCAATTATATAAAGTTGGTTTAATTTTCTGCTTACCAAAGAATTTATCACTGTTTCCCCCACACCCAAATTTCTAGAACTAACTCTTTTCTCAAGTTATTTTTTGATAGTATGGTTTTTGATAAAATGGTTTATGATTGCCTATAAATATTTCCAAATATTTAACAAACATATACCTCTAATGTTCTAAATAAAATAATTTACCTTTATTTTATTTTATTTAGTTCACTTAAATAAACTTAAGAAAAAATTCACTTAAACTTAAGAAAAAATTATGACTATAAAAGCTAATATCCATATTATTCATTAAAAAAGTCTTGGAGTTAAAAACTTAAGTCAAAGCATTCATTATTCTAATTTGAAACACTCAATAAATCCCACCCTCTACACTTGCTCTGTCCATAAGTCTGCATAATGATGTACATAATTTCACATGAAGAATGTGGGTAAAATGGCACAGAGCTGACTATAGAGGTCTCCAAGTTTGTTTCTAGTCTTTGGTTTGTTTCTCCTTCTGCTCTTCCTGACATGTCATGATTGATGTGCTTTTCATTCTCGTTTACAAAATGAACTCTTTGCTTGGCTGGACAGGTATGTTTTCAGGTGATTGAATCAGAACTCATTTTTGGTACAATTATTGTCCCGTTACACATAACGATGTAAGTATTTTGGAAGGTAGAATAAATTGTTAAAGTTAACATATTTTGGTTGAAGCAAAACTCTAGTATTCAAAGAGCACCAAAGAGGAGTGCCATAAGTTTCCATGTATCTACTTTAGGATCAGCTTAGAAAATATTTCTATGAAATACAAATTGCCTTTGGTAATTCATGATAATTGCTAATTAGAACCAAAGACTAAAACACAAATTACATTTTCCTTCTAAAGAAAAAAGAAAGAAAAAGCAGCAATTTTTCCAATAAGTTTCTGCTTATTTAAAACGGAAGGAGATGCTGCCATAATTACTTTTTATAAAAAATTAACATTCTGTCAATTGATAGTAAACAGATAAGGGAATAGAAAAAGAAAATGGAAAATGCCTTGCCAGAAAGATTTTAAAAACCTATGGTCCTGTGTTTCTAAAACTCTTTCAATGATTTTGTCCTTTGAAAAAAGAAATAAAATGGGAATAATATGATCTGAAAATGCAACTAGAAAAAAGTAGTTTAAATAATCCATGGCAGACAAATAATGAAATATTATTCAGACATTAAAACCATGCTGTAGAAAATTACTTAATATAGACAAAATTGATAATATAAATAATGTGAAAAAAAGACCAAAAATATCTATAGTATGATCATAGTGATTTTAAAAGGACCATGTGTATAGAAAAATATTACCAATGTACATTATAAAACATATTAATATAGTTTTCTCACTGACAGAATTATGAGCAATTTTTATGATATTTTCTTATTTTCATTTCCTAATTTTTAAAATAATCCACGTCGGAGTGATACTATTTTGGAACCAGAAAAATACAATTAAACAAGGATAATAAAGATATTATTTTGAGACTTTTTTTTCTATATTGTCTATGGAAAACATTTCCATGTATCATTCAGGTCCACACAAGTTATACAAATTCCCCTAAAGTTGCTCCCCTCAAAGTAAGAATGTATCCCTTTCAACTACATAAGAAATCTAAAAATGAGACTTCCAACCTGGTCCTAACATTCTAGACAGCTGGACAGCATAATCTGTGTCTTTGGAGTAGAAAAAAATAATCTAAAAGGAAAAGAAGTGATCACATATATTCTCTCACTTGAGCAGTGGCTGTAATTAAGAATAATCTTCAAATCTGTACCACTGAGAGGAACACACTTTGTTCCTAAGACTAGTTCTCACAGGAGTTTTCTCTGAGGAGGACTGTCTTATTGAAAGATATGTAGCCCAAGTTTTTTTTTTTTTTTAAGGTATATTTTTAATGCTGTTTATTTATTTGGGGGGGAGGGGCAGAGAGAGGGAGAGAGAGAATCCCAAGCAGGCTCTGTGCTGTCAGTGCAGAGCCTGATGTGGGGCTCCATCTTACAAACCCTGAGATCACAACCTGAGCCAAAATCATGAGTCAGACACTTAACCAACTTAGCCTCCCAAGCACCCCTAGCTCAAGTTTTTTTAATCTCTGTTTGCTCTGTATTTTTAAAAAAAAAAAAACTTTTAAATATTTTTTATGTATTTTTGAGACAGAGAGAGACAGAGCATGAGCAGGGGAGGGGCAGAGTGAGAGGGAGACACAGAATCTGAAGTAGGCTCCAGGCTCTGAGCTGTCAGCACAGAGCCAGACATGGGACTCGAACTCATGGAGGGTGAGATCATGACCTGAGCTGAAGTCAGACGCTCAACCAGCTGAGCCACCCAGGTGCCCCTGCTCTGTATTTTTAAAGAATGAATTACTTTTTATAAAATTAACACTTAACAAAGTACAGATGATGATGTTCTTATTGAAACATCCTTGCCAGTTGGGGCGCCTGGGTGGCGCAGTCGGTTAAGCGTCCGACTTCAACCAGGTCACGATCTCACGGTCTGTGAGTTCGAGCCCCGCGTCGGGCTCTGGGCTGATGGCTCAGAGCCTGGAGCCTGTTTCCGATTCTGTGTCTCCCTCTCTCTCTGCCCCTCGCCTGTTCATGCTCTGTCTCTCTCTGTCCCAAAAATAAAATAAACGTTGAAACATCCTTGCCAGATGTGTAATTCCATAGTGAGAAGCCCTGGGGAGGTTTGTCCTGTGGTTTGGCACAGTACCTAGCATATTACTAGTACTCAATAAACACATGTTGAATAAATTTTCTTGGGCGAGAAACTACTTGGTAGTATGGTTTCTGATTTATATAATGAGAATGCCACGGTCTAAAAGTGTTTGTGATCTCCTATAATTCATGAGGTGAAATCTTAACTCCTAAAGGAGATGGTATTAGTGGACGGAACCTTTGGGAGCTTAATCAGTTATGAGGGTGAAGCCCTAATAAATGGAAGTAGTGCCCTTGTAAAAGAAATTCCACAGCAGCCTAAATGGACTAAGAGAATAGAGAAGATCATTTTTAAGAACACTTTCCAATTCTAAAACTTCTATAATTCCAACAGAAGCCTATGTTATATTGCCCTGGAAGAAATTATCTGCCAAATGCTGGATCAAATCCTACTAGGAGGAAGAAGAAAAACTTTTTTTGCCTTTTCAAAATAAGTCTTCTAAATTAAGGATGACTTCCATAACATAATAAAGTATATGAACCAAAATTATAGGGGATAAATTTACCTAATATAGAAACTTTATTCAGAAGTTTAAAATTAGGGGTGCCTGAGTGGCTCAGTTGGTTAGGCATCTGACTCTTGATTTTAGCTCAGGTCATGATCTTATGATCTTATGGTTTGTGAGATCAAGCCCTGTGAGGCACTCTGGGCTGACAGTGCAGAGCCTGCTTGGGATTCTTTCTCTCAGCCGCTCGCCCACTTGAGTGCATGCATGTACACGTACCCATGCTCTCTTTCTCTCTCTCAAAATAAATAAATAAACATTAAACAAAGTAAAATTTTAAAAAAGTTTAAAATTCACATGAAATGAATGTTAATTTATTTGTGATATATCAAATAGTTTTATAACTCAATATATAGATTGATAGAATGGTTGCTAGCTTTTGTATAGAAAACAATGAACCCCTCTTCCTGACAACCAATCACCTTCTATTTTACCTGCCCATATCCCAAGGGTTCAGTCTGGTTGTTGGAAGGCAATTTTCCTTAAGGTTTCTTTCATTTCTGCATATCGTGGGAAGAGGTGGGATTTCCACTCATCTTAGGACCCATTATGCTGATGAGTAGTAGTGATTCCCAAAAGAACCCATGCAGCAGAATCTGATTTGAGAAGGTAAGAGAAGAGTCTACAAAGTCTGAACTATAATCTAATGGTACACTTTGTCATAACAAAACATCTAGTTTATAAATGTAAGATTTTATTTGAAGCTACTAACATTTTCTGCCAATATTTCCTGTTCATCAGTAATCCTTCTCTATTTGAACATATAAAACTTATGACAGACTTTGCTTTACAGGAAGCATATGACAGGGGTGCCTGGGTGGCTCAGTTGGTTAAGTGTCTGATATTTGATTTCGGCTCAGGTCATGATCTCATGGTTTGTGAGTCTGAGCCCTGCAACAGGTTCTGCATGGAGCCTGCTTGGGATTCTCTCTTCCTCTCTTTCTCTCTCTGCCCCTCCCTTCCTTGCTCTCTCTTTCTGTGTCTCAAAATAAATAAACACTAAAAAAATAAAAAATAATATCACAGAAGAAGAGAGATATAAAGTAGCCAATTTTTGTTCTGAATTTTGAAACTCATACCATAAAAAAAGGAGTTTGATAGAAAGAAAGGTAGGAATGAGTAGATGTCATCACAAAGAAACGATGGACATATCAGATAGGTTAAAGGATTCAAAAGCACCAAGAAACTGTGCCCTATTTCCCACTTAATGCCTAGAAATGAATTCATACTCACAGATCCCTCTTGAGTCTAATATAGAAATGGCCTCAGTTATCATCCCACAGTTCCATTCATTCTGACACAGTACTGAGAAAATCAGAATGTCTTGAGGAATAGAAAGCCTTTGCCTTTTTTGGACTATAACAAAAGTGCAAAGTGCCTTAGAGAAAACCACACTAAGATTTTATAGCCATAAAAGAGTACAGAAAGGGCTGAATAGTAGCAGAGTTGTTGACCTGAAGTCAATAACAAACATCGAGATTCTCTGAATAAACTGACAACAGAGGGAAAGATCAGAGGACATACATCCAGAGAATGTTAGTTTTGACATATGAGAACAATGATTATGTAATCCCCGTAACTCAAAAAACCTATGTCATTATACCACTCCAAAAGATATTAAGCACATCTATCCAGAAATGAAGTTAGAATTGAATCAACTTACATTTATTTTTGTCATAAATAATGGGACCTCCAAAATAGATGTTAGTTTAGTTATTACAAAATAAAAGAGTTAGATGTCTTGTACATCTGAGATGGTAGCCTGAATTTTTTTTACACATTACGTGTGCTATAGAAGCATTTTTAAATCTTTGTCAAAAACCATAGCTAAACATAAAACCCATCATTTTATAGAATATCCCTTAGACACAAACTAATCTAACACAACTTCAGCAAAACTGTCTGAAACCAGCATACAGATACAATATGCTTTCCTTTTGGTTACAGATGCCAGAAAACTAAATCAAGGTTATAGTGCCAGAGAGGAATATTCATTAACTCTGTTCCTTTACTAGTGATGGAGGTGGAAATGTTGTATTTCAAAACCACCTGGGAAGTTTTTTAAATGTCACCTATTCTGGTTATTGGAGAGCAAATATAATGTGAAAAAGAACTCTACATATGCACATCAACTTGGGAACAGGTGATTTTTTTCTCCTGACAAAAATATGAAGGAATGTTAAATTGTAAGCCATCTCATATATTCTTGGAATAAGTAATAAATTTATTATCAAACACAAATTACCACCAGGAGACATATCCTCTCTTATACATAACCTCCCTAAGTTTCTCTTTTCTGGTCTCTTTCCCTCTAAAGAACTTGCTTTGTTGTTAATTTCAGCCTGATTTAATTTGTCTAAACATATCTTAAGAAAAAAAATATGAGCACATGTTATGCTTTGTGGAAGATCTCCATCAGCTTGCTGCAGGATTTTTTTTTTTACAATCATTTAAAATCCCATAGCAATGTGTGGTGTGTGTATGTGTGTGTGTATGTGTGTGCTTTTCTTAAAACAAACAATCAACAAACAAAATGAAACCTGTCTTCAAGCTACACAAGATGTCATCTAACTTGACCTTTACCTTTTCTAGTAAAGAAAAAGTCATTCATAAAGATACAGTCCTTGATCCTTAAAGGCTCTGATGGAGAGATTCATTATTGCTTAGATACACACCGACTTTCTTCAAATTCAGTCTTCGAACTAGCAGGAAGATGTGTTTTTCTCTATTTCTGCATTATCATGTTAGGCTGTATTATTTTTTTTTAACATTTATTTATTTTCAAGAGACAGAGAGACACAGTGCAAGGAGGGAGGTGCAGAGAGAGAGGCAGACAGAATCTGAAGCAGGCTCCAGGCTCTGAGCTGTCAGCACAGAGCCTGATGTGGCGCTCGAACCCACCAACAGTGAGATCATGACCTGAGCTGAAGTTGGACGCTTAACCGACTGAGCCACCCAGGCACCCCAAATGTTAGGTTGTATACTTGAGACTGTGCCAATCCTGTATCCTGTAAAATAAAAATTATATATTTCATGTCCAGCTATTAGTTATCAGTCTACACTGACATGAGGGCATCTCCTTGAATTCATAAAATAAGTATGACTTTGATCCTAATGAGATTGTTGTTGTTTCCATTGTTTCAAGGGCAGAATGGTGGAAGATGATGAATAAATCTGTTTCCTTGGAGAAATAAATACAAGGCTAATTAACTGGATGCCATATTTTCTTAAATTAATCCAATATTTTACATCAATATTTGACTAGCTCACCTATCAAATTCTAACATTTTGATTCAAACCTATCTTTAAAGCATTCACTTATAGACTATATTTCATGGGATTTTGAACAAAGGAAACTCAAGTGTATGTGACTATATGATCCCAGAATGAGAAGATCTCACAAAAGGATTATCAATGTAGAATTTAATGAAATCATGACTCCTCTACAAAGCATGTACATTGCCACTGACCAACTCAATTTCAACAGCTAAGTCTGAAGACCAAGACTTCCAAAGTATTTTGAATCATTGCCCAATCTTATGCAATTATTGTGTTTTGCACTTAGGTATTTGAGTTGCTTAAAAATGCAGACAGTGAAAAAAAAATAAATAAAAGAAAAAATCAACGATAGTCCTGCCAATTCTATACAACTCTTTCCCCATTCATCGTTGTCTGACTCCTCTAGGATGGAAAAGAAAGAAGGATAAATGACTGCGAAAATTGAGTGAGCCAGAATGATGAAAAATAATCAGAAGCAGAAGAATAAAATTCAATCTACCAATAATTTTAATAGAAAATTACCTCCATATTTATCATTAAATGTGTTTGTTGTCAATCAAGGAAGCATGTCCTAATATAAGTTTTATGAGTGTTTATAGAAAATTAATGTAAGTGACATCAAGTGTAAAGACGTAGTGATGTTTGCTTTTGTTTTCTCTGTTTGTCTGTCACCTGCCTAGGATCTCCGTTGCCCTCTTCTCATAAGAGAGCCTTCTTTTCTTTTCCAGAATGGCTTTCCTTCTAACTGATGTGACCAACCATCTCCATCTTACTGTCCACCTCCTCCCATCCCTACCCCTGCTCTAGGAGAATTGATAGTGTGGCACATATTGTGGACCCTCTTTTGGGCATTCCTAAGGGCAATTAAGTGATAAAGCAATAGGCTTTCATGAGGGAAACAGCCAAGGAAGAGATTCAGAGATGGAAGGAGAAGGGGAGTCAGAGAGAAAGACTAGTTTAAATCTGGATTTACTTATGGCAAGGCGATTTCTAAGAGTCATTTGTAACTAGAGTCAGCAAAATTTCTAATTAGCTTTAGCTCATTTTAGGTAAGTTTTCTCCTCGATAATGGAAGACTCCTTTCTAAAGGAAAGTGAAAATTATTGCTTTCAAGTCAAAAGTATTTGGGCAACTGCATCTCTTTGAGAAATATAGTTTATGCCAAAATATCATTTTAAAATTGTGCTAAGATTGAGCAAGCTAGTACATGTAAAGACTGAGAAAGTCATATATCACATGATTTCACTCATATGTGGAATTTAAGAAACAAAAGAGATGAACATATGGGGAAAAAAGAGAGAGAGGCAAACCATAAAACAGACTCTTCATTGTGGAGAACAAACTGAAGGTTGCTGGAGGGGAGGTGGGCAGGGGGATGGGTTAAATCGATGATGGGTATTAAGAAGGGCACTTGTGATGAGCACTGGGTGTTGTATGTAAGGGATGAATCACTAAGTCTTACACCTGAAACTAATATTACACTGAATGTAACTAACTGAAGTTTAAATAAAAACTTGGAAGAAAAAAAAATTAGGCAAAAATTTATTAAATCAATGACTGCTTATATCATTTCTAAATTTGTCATATCATCATATTTAGTCAAATATTATATATACATATATATTGCACTTAAAACATAGGCAATATTAAGACTTAGCACTTCTTAAATGCATATTAAACAATTCTTAATCAGTGAGAAAGAGCTCCACAAAAATTAACTGTGGATAAAAGATAGCACAATCCCTATCACAGTCTGCTCTGGTTCAAACATTCAAGCATATATACATATATCTTATTTATCACTGAACTATTAAAGGCTCAGATAGAAAACAAATTTTGAGCGAATCTGAGATAGAAAGATGCCATTACATAAAGCCAAAATGTGTAGAATTTAGGAGAACTCACAAATGTTACTGACTCCGTGCCAGTAGGGTATATTGTAAATGAACAGAAAGTCAAATACTACAGACTAGCAAACACAAGGGGTCATTAAATTATGGTCTATAACCATGGCAATCTAATTTTTTTCCTAGGATGTAATAAAAATCACATCCTCAGAAACAGTATGTAGAGAAGAAAGTTGGAGAATTTTTTTTCTTATTTTTAATTCTACAAGAGTGGTC
This sequence comes from Puma concolor, assembly GCF_028749965.1. Taxonomy (NCBI): domain Eukaryota; kingdom Metazoa; phylum Chordata; class Mammalia; order Carnivora; family Felidae; genus Puma; species Puma concolor. The sequence goes on from NC_141667.1 coordinate 75,288,404, forward strand.
TGCAGTCTCCACTCCAATGCCAGTAACAGCAATAATGATGGTAACAGCAGTGTTCACTGACAATAATGTTTTGAAGGTAAAGTAGTCATCAGATCCCAAGGCAGTTTTACTTCAACGTATGTTCTTAAAAGAAGAATTTCTGAACCACTGATTTAGCAGAATGGAGTCTTTGCATACGTATCTTGGTGAGGTATAATTTAGCACTGAGCCTAGCACATGCCAGATATTCAACATGTATTTGTTGTATAAATAAATAAATAATAAGTAAAAGCTTTCTGATCTAGTTCAATGATTTTGTTTTACAGATGAGAGTGCTGAAAAAAGGCTGTCATGTGTTTAAAGTTACAGTTATTTGATAGCAAATCCAAATCTAAAATTCATGGTCTAGAGTCTTTCTACCAAATTGTGTTGTCAGAATGCATTCCACAAGAGTGAAATAGTGATATAATGAAGTGGATAAAAGGGAAGAATTTGCAGCCAGAGAGTCTGAATTCATATCTTTGCTCTTCTACTTAGAATGTTTGGCAATTTGGGCAAGTTTATTAATTTCTCCTTCCTTAGTTTATTAAGATAGTACCTTCTCAGTGTAGTCGGTGAAAAAAAATGAGTTAATACATATGAAAAGTCTTAGTAGAGTCCCTGGTGCACAGTAAAGGCTCAACTAATATTATTATTATTATAAATAATTAAACCAATGACTTTATCAAGTCAGATATGACATTCTGGGATGCTCAATAATGAATGCTATTATTTGTTAAATACTTTTATACGCCAGGAATTTACAGATTATTTATAGTATCGCATATCTGTGCAAAGCAGTTTTAATTAAAAGCAATGTCAGGAAGCAGAAATGTAGTGGTTTAGATTGAGGAATCTAGATATATACTCAGTGGGTAAGAATGCCTGTTTCACCAAGTGCCAGCACTGTAACTGGACAAATTTTATTTCATTTACTTAACAAACATTTATAAAGTTTCACTATGTGTCTGGAATTGTTTAAAATCTGTACAGTTATTGAGTTGTTTAATCTTCATAAAAGAGGTAGGGATTTTATGATACCATTTTGCAGACAAACAAACTGAGATAGTAGTAACAAAAAGCAGCATAATATAGTGATTGAGCACAAAACCTCTTGAAAGTGACGACCTGGATATAAACCCTATCTCTTCCACTTCCTAAGACAATGACTCAGATGATTTATGATAGTTAACTCTGCATCAATTTCCTCTTCTGTACAGTATGATAATAACAGTACCTGCCACAAAGAGTTGCCAAGAAATTAGAAAAATGCCTCACACACAGTAATTGCTCAAAATATGTGAAAGGTTAACATTGTCACTGTTATTATTATTATTATTATTATTACTGTTAAAATTATTATTACAGGTGTAAAAACCAAGGCTCTGAGAGAAGTAGTCACCAAACCAAAGTAAAGTGACAAATGAGCAAGATGGAAAATTAAGCTCAATTTATCTGTCCCTAGAGTCTGGGCTTTTTGATTGTGACTTGCTTTGCTTTAGAGGACCATTGGCCTCTCTCCATGGATTATAAGCTCATAGCTAGTCAGCTTCATCTTGTTAGATATAATAGAAGTGGAGTGACTCCAAAAGTCTGAAAAGCAAAGTACATGACTTCCAAGCATTGATCAGGGCTTTGCAATAGACGTCTCCTTTACGTAATTTCAGAGTGACAGACTTCTGTCATACGCCCCAATCTGATGTTCCCTTAGTCACATTTTTGTATACATGCCCAATTGGTTTCTCATTTGCTAAACTATGTTACAATACTGATAATAAAGTACTGAGAGTCAAAGAATGAGTAAAGAGATAGTTTTGGAAACAATATAGATATACTTAGACTAATGGAATTCCTATATGTCATGTTATTTTATCACTTTAAAAATCTCTTCAAAATGTTCACACAGTTTGATGTTGATCACTTCCAGGTTTGGTTTGCCTGTTTGCCTACTTCTTATTCTCCTTTTTTTTTCCCACAATGGCTTATGTCTTCATGCTGACAAAAGATGATAGTGTGATACATTTTTCACTTGCACATAGCTACATCTGTGACTTTTAAAATAAGATTTTCCATAAACATCTGCTCACAGGAAAAAAAAATCCTTCTGGGAATTGTAGAAATAGGAAAACAAATAAGACATGCACCAAACAGCAACAGAATTAATACTAATCGGATTGCTTTGCAAAGTTTCAGAAACCTCATACTTGATATCAGACTAGAGTATTAATTACGTAATGAAGTTAATGAAACCAAGGTATCTCTTTAGAGAAGTTTCCCAATGACACCACTTTCTCAGCTGCATAAACTTCTAATGACATTACCCAAGGAATTGTTAGTTTCAGTACAAGAGCTTTGCCCCAGAATCACAATTAAGTCGGCCCTTCCCAGTAGGACCTACCCACTTACCATGTCTTTCTCTCCAGCAAACATACAATGTTATTGAGCTACAAGTGAATCTCAAATTACATATACAGATTATCCAGCTACAAGCATTCTCTCTCACAGTATTTCAGTTCAGATTGGCACATATCCACACATAATGGAAAGAGTGTTGGAAGAAAATCAAAAGAGTTTGGCGTAAGTCCCGGTAATAGCACTTTCTAGTTTTGTGACCTTGGGCAAGTTATTTGGCTTCACTGGTTTACAGTTTCCACGTTTGTAAACAGGGGATGATAATTCCTACTATTGCTGGTGTGAGGATTAAATACAGTATCTGTGTTTAAACACTCAGGAAATGATCAACTTCCATACAAAAGGGGAATATGGTTTCAGTGGCTTTCCTTCTTCCTTTAGTTTTAAACACTATGAAATTCACAGTTAAACTGTAAGATATACAGTGATATATATGAATGCATGAAGGGATGATTTGGGGGTAACTTTTGTTGTTATTGATGTTGTTGTAGGTTAATCAATTAACCTTGGACCTGTAGAAAACAGGAGATCCCGAAATAAGTAAATTAACAATGCCAGCCCACTGCATTTACTATTTGCCATCACAGAGGGATGCAAAGGATTGTATAGGTTATGGTGAAACATTAAGAAATTTGGGCTGAAACATTAAGAAATTAACAATGATGGGAAAAGGGAGTGAGAAATGAGAAGATTGGAGAAGTAGTTAGGTCCAGAATCACTTTATAAAACTCACTCTTGTTTTAATCAATTTAATATGATAATTTTTAGGATGCAAAAATATTTGAAATACCATTCTCCTCTGCAATGATCATGATGCCCTTAGGAGGCACTTAAATGTTTACTTAATGCATCCCTGAAAAAGCTAGTATGACATAAGCTAGTTTGCTGGAAGACATCTTTAATATACTCATGTCTTCCAAATTTGCAATTCCTTGCTTTACAGAGTGAGCACTCTGGTATACCTATTGCTTTCCTACTAGTCCCACTGAAATAAAGGTTTTATTGTTTTGCTGGCCTGATTAAAATAGATCTATATATCCAACTTCTGGTAGATCCAAAGCACTGATATGGTCACTATAACTATTTCCCACCAGAAAAATCTTGCAGAAAAATCTGCAAGTCCACATGTATGTTTTAATTTACACAAAATTTCCAAGTGTTTTGTGTATGTAGCATATAGGAGGTGCACCTTATTCTTTTTTCTTTCAATTTGTGGATTAGTTTACCATGTAATCACTTGACACTGTTTTTAAATTTATTTTACTCATTGTTTTCCATTGCTCCTACCTGACTTCTCCAAAACCATGAGACTATTTCCATACACCATACAATCCCAAGTGTTTTTCAGTGACCATCTCTTCCCTTCATGTGACTGATCTAAGCACCCCAGGTTCTAAGCCCCATGATAGTTAAAACTCCCAGATGAGACAGAACCAGGAGAGAACCCTCAACCTCTTTACTTTGGCTCTTTACTTCTGAGGCACCCAAAAACTGCATGTTGTTTAGATAGGATCCTCCTCATTGCCTCGGTCCCAAGGGTCCACATTTTCATATGACCTGAAAGTTTGCTCTATCTGCAGGGTGACCTGAGTGTGCTAATTATGGATGTCATGTAGCTGGGATCCTGTAGTCCACCCTGAGGGCTGAACCAGGTCTGTGACAAATTAGCATCTTTCAATTAGAACAATTCTGCAAATACACACAGTTGCCCTGCTTACACATGCCCGGAGAAATATGAACTCTCCTTTGTTTCCTTTTTTACCTTGCTCTAGGACAAAGGTCAGAAAAATTTTCCTGTACATGATCAGATAGTAAATATTTTAGGTCTTGTAAGCCAATTGTCTCTGTTACAAGTATTCAACCCTGCTGTTGTACAAAATTACCCAAGGACCAAACAAATAAACAAACCTAAATGAGAATTCCAGCAACTTGTCCAAACAAACAAACAAACAAACAAACCTAAATGAAAATTCCAGCAACTTGTCCAAGTAGTGAGTGACAAGATGGGTTTAGAACCTACAGTTAAGTAATGGCAAATTTTCTACAATTATTTCGTCCAACACATATGTACTGAGGGCCTACTTGTGCTAAGCACCATTCTGGATGCAGATAAACCAGCATGAAAAGGCCTACCCTCGTACCATTTATGATTTAATAAAATCAACTCCTTCATGCACTTAAAATAATACTCAAAAGCTTGGAATTAAAAGTTGTATCTTTTCTGAACTCTCATCCAAATCTCCATAGGCAGCCTCCTTCACCAACTTTTGTTTTAGGTCCTCTGTTAGTTACCTGCACAACTCTAACACCATGTCAACACATCTCTTCATGACTGTCAAAATTAATATGTGCCTCTACTTTCCTAAAGATGAGGATATTGTGTCTGTTTTCATTTCCTATTCTTCTTTCAGATTTCTTCCCTATTCCAAGTTTTTTTGATGAACTTTTTACAAAAGTAAAAATAAAATTTTTTCATATTTATATTTTTCTCTGTAATGGTAATTGCCTGTTTTGTGTTTTGTAATTAGCTTATTTTATTTTATTTTATTTTTTTTTTTAAATTTTTTTTTCAACGTTTTTTATTTACTTTTGGGACAGAGAGAAACAGAGCTTGAACGGGGGAGGGGCAGAGAGAGAGGGAGACACAGCATCGGAAACAGGCTCCAGGCTCCGAGCCATCAGCCCAGAGCCTGACGCGGGGCTCGAACTCACGGACCGCGAGATCGTGACCTGGCTGAAGTCGGAGGCTTAACCGACTGCGCCACCCAGGCGCCCCGGTAATTAGCTTATTTTAAATGTTGAAAACTATATAAACAAAATATATCATCTTAACTATGTAACTATTTGTTGCAAGTTCAGCTACTATTCTATCATTTATTTTCTCTACAGGAGTAATATAATGTTCAAGTGGGTTCTCATTTCTTGCATAGCGTGAGTAGTCTTTTAATTTAGTAGTTATATATAGACTGAGGCATTATAATACAGTAGTCTTCTGAATATGCAACTTGAATTGAATGGACTGTCTTAATATGTAAATGTGCAATATGTTAATATGTATGTATCTTGCTAAAAGTTAACAAGAAACATTTTAGAATGGGTTTGCATGCAGCCTGAGGAGTTATAGGAGTAAGAAATACAGGTACGATCTTGGGACCTACAAAACCTCTATTTCTAAACCATTACTTCTTATCATTTGCATAACATATTTTCATTCTGTGAACATATTAGGAATAAAAAATAAAAACAGTGAGGGATGTCATTGATTTTTCTTCACAATTTAGGAACAGATTTTCATTTTCAAAAGCAAAGAACATAACAGTTATGATCTGTCTTAAGTCAAACAAAATTCTATCATTATTTCAGGATTTATTAACAAAAATAGATAAAAATAGGTCTATTTTCTAAGTGATTGCTTGTAGAAATGACCCTAACTAAGGTTTGCTATGGTTTCCTTTGGTTTTGTTTTTGAGAAATCTATTCTTATTCTAATCAGGAGAAGTCATATTCACCTTCACATCTGATGAAGGATAAGGTACCTCTGAAGGCAGGGTGATTATCTTCCCAGCATTTTCTGTCTTGTCTGGAATAATAGGGTAGCCTTCTATTCTAAAGAATAAATGACAATTACACATTTCCACCTACTATGAAAACATCATATTAACTTCATGATTTTTTAAAATTGTTTTCCATATGAGAAATTACAGATAAATTACTTTATGATATATCTACTCTATCATCTGCAAGCATTATCATGGTTGAAACTTGAAATAGATCTATGAAGAAGATTTTCCTTAACAATATTTAAGTATAAACTTATGCACTACTTTCATGAAAGCTGTATTTTTAAAAATGAGCAAATGTTAATTTTTAGGTCAATATCTAATAGCTATCTGATAATTTTTCTAGTTCAGTTAGGATACATTGTCTTTATATGCATCTATATATTGACTCATAAATGATGCTCTTTAAAAATTAAGTTTCCAATATTTTGGGAAAAGTTACTTTTACCTAAATATTATTTTTTGATCACAAAATGCCTTCTCCAATAATACTTTTCATTACACATCTTTGAATGTTTTTGTTGTTTTTAATATCCAAAAATATTATTACTATCATGTCATCTTGAAACAATGGCAAGATGAGGAAGTATTTTTTAAAACAGAGCTTGAAAAGACATTAATGTCAAGGAGATTTTTCAGAAATAGAACATGACAGCCTATTTTCTGGCTTTTCATTTGCCATTATTAATTATCTTCAAGCCCAAAAAGCAGACACCAAATAGAGTGAAGACAAGGATCCATTGCTGCTTTTCTATTCATAGTCTAACATACTTCTTTCAAAACAGTTGTGAGATGGGCCTGCTAAACATTTTGGTAAAAGCCCTAAAAGGAATCATTATAAAAAATGCATGGTGCTGCAAGATTAAATGACTTTGTTGACATTTAGCACATCATGATCAGGTTTTAATAAAAGGGGCATGTGCCTATAAGATCTTGTAAAGTCTTGTAAAGAGGTAAATAATCTACAGACACTTGCCTTTTTAAAATGATTACCGGGAAACTAAGCCTCAGGAGACACATGAGTCGCAATAAACAAAAGCAGCCAACCTTTCATTTACCTGTTTGTATTGAAGTTGATGTGCAATTACTTAGCATTTCTTTTTAACAAAAACTTGCATTCATTTTTCCCCAGAGAAAGATATTAAAATGCCAATACCTTAGTATGCACATATAATACTCCCCAGAAAATATTAAGAAAATCAATAAAGAAATCAATATCAGTCTAGAGTCTGCAAGAGTTGCAAAATACATTGATGGCTTCCTTTTCATGTGTTTTGGAAAATTGATTACAATTGCCTGATTACTGATTCTTAGAATTTTATTTAGAACTTTTTCTTTCTTTTTTTCCTTTATTTAAGACTCAGCAGGGACATGATGCTGTGAATTAAAATCCAGAGTGTTTTTTTTAAGTATTTTTTCTTAAGAAGGAAAAACAGTATTTTCACTGTCTTATTAGTAAGTAAGATATCAAAAGAGAAAAACATCACAATGAAAGTTTGGTATTATCAACATCAGGTAGAAAGAATGCTATGTGGAATAAAATAAACAAAAATTAAGTATATATTATGCTCTCAGAATTTAGAGTGAAAAAAAAAACAAACCAATAATATTTGTAGTTTCATTTGTAACACTTTAGTGTCAATTTATGAACTTCTCTAGATACTTAATTTTCCAAGTTCAAAAATAAACCTTCTTTTGACCCTATTTATTCTTCTACTTGTTCTATTTCTTGCTCTCCTTTACAACACAATTTAACTTATTGAAAGGGTTTTCAATACTTGAGAGTTTTCCAGTTTCTCTCCTTCATTCTCTCTGAAACCCACCCCAGTCTTTTTTTCCCTACCATTCCATGGACACTGCTCTTGACAAGATCCTTGATGACTTCTAGTTCACTAAAACCAATGTTCCATTTTTAGTTCTCATCTTGTAACTTCTCAGTATACTAAAAATATTGACTTGCACACTTTAAAAGAGTCAGTTTGGTGGTATATGAATTAATCTAAATAAATATGTTAAAGATCTTTATAAAATAATAAATGGACAGCAAAGTCATAACATAATCTTGCAATGACAACCCAGTTTAAAGTAAAGCTAAAAGTTGACAATTTACTTGTAAATATGTACCAGGAAGAGTCAACTACAGTCTTCACACACCAATCTTTATATCCTTTTCTATTTATCAATGTAGTTATTTGTGTAGGAAATGGATGGACAAATGAAGTCTCTGTGATTTTCCTTATGTTTTTAGGTCATACAATTTCATCTGATTAACAGTATTTATACCATTACAATAACAGATTCTAACAGTATTATGAACATATATTCTTATTTATTCAGTTTGTGATTATCCATACTGATGAAGGGGAACAAGTATAAGGGGAAACAGAATCATTCATGTTAGCCTTTAAAAATTATGTACCTTCTGTTCTAAGAATTTCCAGTATTATAAACAAGCTGTTAAAACTTCCAAAACCTTCCTGTTCAAAATCTCTTGCCTGCCCTTTAGTTTAACTCATCCATACCCACTATTTCCCACTCTAGACAGAATTAAGCAAGAGGATTAACAAATATGAAATAGATTATTTAAAGTAAAGAAGCTCAATCTATAATCCAGAAAATTTATTTCAATTCATGATTCTTTATCCACTTTATTTTATTATCTCTATCTTATCACTGCCCTTGGAAGAATAAATAGACAGTTCCAGACCTGACACCAAGGCCCCTCTGTCAAGTTACTCAGGGACCACTGTGTAAACTAGATTCTTCTGCTTGCCAAAAGGAAAAAGAATAACTTTCGAAAGAGAGTAATCCTCCTTTAGCTTGAGACTAGGAATCCTAAAATAACAACAAAGAAAATAATGATTTAATTACTTAGTTTTAGCATATATATATATATATATATATATATATATATATCATACATATATATAATGAAAATCACCTATATATGTATATATATGTATATATGTATATATGTGTATATATATATATATATATATATATATATATATATATATATATACACATATATATACATGTATATATCTTTTTCCTTTCTTATGTGGATAAATGTTCAGTTTATTCACTCTTGGACTCTCTGTGGTACTCCACAGCAATGTTAGAATCTGCCCTTTTTCTCATCCCTTTCCAAAACCCACACTATGTACCCTCTCAGGGGTACATCTCCCACTCTTACTCATCCTTTCTCTGAACTCCAGGGGGGATTAAATGTTGCAGCCTGAAGCCTTGCATCCATGGAAGAGAGGTTTTGACTGACCTGACAGTTCTTAGGGTAGTCTGACAATTTCTGTCCATAATTATCTGCCTCACAGTCCTCTCATGCCCTCCTGTTTGCCTCCTGGAAGCCTGAATTTGATCCTGGGTTCTGTTGCATTCTGCCAAATACATTAGTTTCCACCTCTGCTGTAGCTGTTGTCTTCAAGTGTTTTTGTATGAGTTTTCTCTGCTTTAATTTACTGATACTATCACATTTTGCTTTGGCTATTTCAGAAATTCATGAAAATATTCCTTTTTATGTTTTATCAGCCTTGCAGTGGCCTCCACCCCATCCTCCTTTTTAACCCCCCTTCTTCTCCTTTATTATGGTAGTTATTTTACTGGGTAAATGGGATTTTTTTCCTGAGCTAAATGAGATAAGGACCAGGGGAGGCAAAGAGCTGTGCTCTTTCCACCATCTTGAACTAGAATCCCTTGGTAATATTGTATATATTCATTTGATTTCATGTACACTTTCTCTAAGTTGGTCCAAGTACCTGAGGAACTGTAAAAACAAAGGATTCGTTTCATTGCTGTCTTCCCAGTTTACTTGCTAACCTATAGTGGCTGTATCATGCTCTACCTGCTCCCTCTCAATCTCTCCCTCCATTAAATTTGAGCACTCGGTTCTATCCCTATATGTTTTTTTGTATGTTACAGTATTGGGAAGTGTGATTATCTGCCTGTTTTATATTTTCAGGAAGTCAAGTCCCCGAATGTGATCATTCTGAAAATAAATTTCCATTAAGAACAATAATAAAATCCACAATAAAGCTTATGTAGTATAATCCCTATTCCTGGCTAGTAGCAAGAGTTCAGCATTTTACTGTTTCACCACATCATGCTCAATATACTGTCTCAGATAGCCAGACCCTACTTTTTCAGCGGACATGATTCTTATTGTAAGCCATATATTCTGTATCTTTTTTTCAAGATTTTATTTTTAAGTAATATCTACACCCAACGTGGTCCTCACACCCACAACCCCAAGATCAAGAGTTTCACGCTCTACTAAGCCAGGCAGGTGCCCCTCCTATATCTTTTTTGTTGTCAAACATTATTCTCCCTTAAGCCCTATTGTTTTCTTTCCAAATGACACAACAAAACAAGTATTTGTGCAAAATAGCCAGTAAAACTTCCACACAGAATTTTAGATTCTAGCACTGTTTATGTGTCCAGTGTCTTCATTAAATAGAAAGGGATATTGGTGTACTGGATTTCTATTCTGCTCACTATTTTCTCCTTTCCTATACCTATATGTCTACATGCATTCACATATTAGAAACTAAGTAAGTAGGAAGTAGCACAATCCCCTCATATCCATGCACCAGACAGTGATACGTTTCCTCATTAGTACTCATGTATACATGGTAAGAAATAGAATAAATCACAAATTCTGCCTTATCTTCTTTTTTTCTCCCCCATTTTCTGATTTCCTACTTGGTGGCTATCTGTGTCAGCAATAAATACATCAAATAAAATTGTGGAGGATTTATAATTATAATTGATTAAGTGAGTCTAGGTATAAGACATCAAGAAACAATTTATTTCATTCTTCTTTGTTGTTGTTGTTCATGGGCTTGCATGTTTACTCTCTGCAAACTATTATCTATGCTCACCTTGTCTGAACAAGAGCCTATAGGAAGAGATGGAGATGGTTAATTTAAATAAAATGTGGCTTTTATTAATACCAGCAGGGATGGTGGGATAAACATAATAAAGTCTATGTGACCTCAAACGTTATCTAAGTGTTGAATGGAGAAGAAAGGGTGTTCCTTACAATATTTTATTTGCTATATTTACTGAAAGGATTTGTTAATTTAGCCAAATTTTATGTGGCTAGAAACATTTGAATTACTAGAAGATACAGGCAAATACATAGATTTTAAGCTAGTTTAAGCACCTGAAAGCATTTGTGTTATTTGGTACTTCACTGAAAAAAAAAAAAAATCTTTCTAGTTGGGACTTTTAAAAATGTTAGACAGTTACAACACATTGGCAATATGATCTTCTAAAATTGTTATGCATAGTGGGTTTCTTGGAGAGTATTTAATGGAGAAATCATTGTTCTTGAAAGACAGAAAATAAAGTAAATTTGAATGATGGTGTGAATTTTATTTTGAAATGTATTAAAGTATCAGATAAGTACTGAATAAAATGGTCAAGTATGAATTTTCCTAAATAACTGTGTTGACTCTTCTTCATAAGTACAGTATTTAAGTAAAATAGAAATTACATGCATTTTCTATTTGTGAAGATTCTTGTAGTATATTAGTACAGTGTCATAGCATATAGGTGAAGACAGAAAAAAATAAATAAGAATATTAGTAAATATTAGCAGCACAATATTGGAAATTTGTCTTTATTGTTTTGACAAGCTATAAATCACCTTGTAAATTTTAACCATATATGTTATAAAGTATAACATTTAAATGTATTCAAATCCAAACGTATTACTTCTGTCTTTGAAACAACATGATTACATAGGAAAGAATTCATTAAGATATGTTAACATTAAATATATGTTAATATATTTATTGTAAAGCTAATTAAATCTCATTTTAAGTAAGATATAAAATCCAGAAAAAATATTATTACCCACTGTCCAGGTACGTATGGATAAAATTGGTAGGTGATTACATTCGTGTCCACTAATATTTCATATCTCTTAGTATATGCTTACTTAAATGAGCTTGTCCCTGTGATTTGCTTTGGTAAATAGGCATCAGCAAAAATGATACAAGCTGAGGCCTGATAAACACTTCAGCACTGGTGATTGTTTTCTTGAAAGAGTGCCACCGCTTTGTAAAAATCCTGGGCTATGTGTCAAAACAGACCATGTGGAGGAGAACCAAACTACCCTGACCTACAGCCCCAGCTAACTTCCAGCCATGTGGCTCTAGCCTTTTTGGATCACTTAGCCCTAAATGGTTAGATGACTGAACCTGTGCAATGTGACTAAACCGTCCATCTGAGTTCAGCCCAGACTGTAGAAGAGCAAGCAAATAACTAGTTGTTGTTTTAAGTATAAGTAACTGAAAGAGAAACTGGAACTTAAATCTGGGATGCGACCCTTCAAAAACACTAAACATATGGCATTGATTTTGTGACTGGCACAGAGTGGAGGGTAGAGAAATGGTGAACAGACCATTAGTGAAAGTTGAAAAGACAGTGAGGAAACCACTCCTGGAGGCTGGAAGGAGGGTTCTGTGGTGGCAAAGTGATAGGAGAACATGTACAGAGTTGTCTTGCTGCTTTTAGCTGCACAGTCAGACAGACAGAGGTACAGGAATACAGACAGAAAGTGAAGAAAGAACTGTTTAGTTTTCAAGTAGAATTTTAAGGAAATATAGAGCACCTGAGAATTGGTGGGTCAAAAAATAAAACTCTTTATGAAACCCCTTCTGCCTGCCTAAAACAGAAGATTCTCAAAGAAATGTCTTCATACTAAGGATCATTTGAGAGTGTTAAGACCTTAGAAATGTGAAGTTAATGTCTGAATACATGAACGTTAAGCAAGGAACTAAAACAACAACTTGTAGATATTATTACACAGAAGTCTAACAAGCCCAAAGAATTTTGGATATGGTTTCTAGAGCATGTAATAAGCCATGATTAGATTCACAGGAAACTGAGAATTTTTTACAATAGTTGTGAGTTTGGATACAAAAGATCAAAAACAATCCAAAATAAAAAGTAGCTTCTGGACCATCAACTTTTTGCAGAGATTAGACTTCAAAAATCTATTCAGCTTCAAATGCACCCATTTCTTAAGAAAATGGAAACACATTTCAGAGGGCAGAGCCAAACACTCAGAGAGTAGAATCAATACTAGAGAGAATAATAGATTAGGGGCCATTCCCAGGGAACAGAACAGGATGCTAATCAAGGAATACTCCTTGCCCTTAGAAGAGGAGACCCTGTAAACCTACGTTCAGCTAGATTTCAGAATCGTTACTGAGAGGCATTTAGTAAAGTCTCTCACTCCTCCCCTTTTTGAAAGAATTCAAGCAGCTTTTATGGTTATCCTGCCTTTGTCTACGTTTATAGAGTGGATGCTTGCTTGTTTGCTTGTTTTGGTTTTGAGATCTTAAGATCAAGAGTAGCTGTAATTGCGAAGCCTCATCTTCACCCAGAGCAGATCAGGGAATTCAGGTATGACAGAGCCAATGCCAATGTTCTCCAGCCAAAGACCACCATGATACACCTTTAACAGAACAGGGTGGATTTATCAACTCACTGCACTGAGAGAGAATGAACACTATGGGAAACCATGGGGCATTTCAGTAAGAGGATATTAGAAACTGCTTATTGTAGAATTTGGGCTTGTGTTCTGTAATTTGAGGGAGGATTCCAGGAAGTGAGGTTTTGCTCTAAATATAATTTTCTTAGGCGGTAGAAGTGACTTTAAGATTTGATATCTTGGGGCACCTGGTTGGCTCAGTCGGTTGAATGGCCACCTTCGGCTCAGGTCATGATCTCACAGCTTGTGGGTTCGAGCCCCGCATCAGGCTCTGTGCTGACAGCTTAGAGCCTGGAGTCTGCTTCTGATTCTGTGTCTCCCTCTCTCTCTGCTCCTCCCCTGCTCATGCTCTGTCTCTCTCTCTCTCTCTCTCTCTCTCTCTCTCTCTCTCTCCTTCAAAAATAAATAAAAACATTTAAAAAAATGAAAAAAAAAAGATTTGATATCTTAATATTATCTAGAAGGAGGAAATACTAGAGTGAAGCTAAAGCTATCACTGGTAAGTACTTAGTGGATGTTAATTTTAGCCAGGAAAGGGGTATTTTCATCATAATGATCTTGTTTTTGTTTGTGCTTAGACACAATTATGTAATGGTGATTCTTTTGTCTGTTTCATTTCATTATGGTTTCAAACTGTCTTTATCTTGTGTTTGTGTTCTCTGAAATTATTTATTTTCACCAGAAGAATACTGCAATCTAGCTGAAAATACCAAGACAGCTCCTAACACTGTGGCCTACATGTTAGTATCCAGATCCATCCCTGGTGTCAGGGGCTGATTTTCTCTTCCTTTTCTAGTCTTCTCCCCTCTTTCACTCTAGAGTTCTATCTTTCTAGACAAAATTAAGCTTTCCAGTCTTAAAAGTTATTCATACTTCCTAATAGCACCAAATTCATTTTCTTGAACACCATGAAAAGACAAAATATTTTGGGGGTTCTGGGAGAGTGTGAGTGTAGTTTGCATATGAAAGAGTCTTTAATCATTGGGTTCAGAGAACAGGTTGTGGTAGATTATTACATTCATGTTTCCCAATAAATCATGCCCATGGGTATCTATGCCTTTCTGGAGTCCATTCCCATATTGATTGTGAGCTTGATCATATGAGCTCAATTATAATTTATTAGATATGCTTTTAATAAACACCCAGCTTATGAATAGATGCCAACAATACAAAGAGATAATTTAGTTTTATTATCCTGCACTATCTGGCATTTTTATTTTCTATCTTTTGAGCAAACTGATGCACAAATGAAAGTGCACCTGGTTTTGTAGACGTGTTTTTGTTCTGAAAAGTCCTTCTTTAGCCATTTGTTTTATTCTGTAATCCCTGTAGTAGTGAATCTTGCTCATTTCTCAATCCTTTCTAAACCTGATTCTCTTTATTTATAACACATGATTAGAAAACTCTAAATCTTGGCTGCTTTTTCCATATTCAACCTATGAATGCTCCTTTTTAATACAACAGCATTTTAAATGAATTTTCCAAAGGTATCTCATAGATTTAGCTTATCTAAAGATCCCCTGACCTTGGTTACTGTCCCTAAAGAGATATAAGGTTACTACAAAAAAAATGTATTTTATGAGGTAGCATATGAATGAGGTTTTGAAGGCAATGAGGTAGTTAAAGTGAAACTATGTGGATTTATCACGTTGTGTGCCTTTAGCATAATGTGCATCACATTCTCTGTCTGTGAAATTGGGAATGACAGGGTCCCTCACAGTTTTTATTAAGTTAAATAATATAACACATGTAAAACGTTAGATATTTTATACACATAGTATTAAATATATGTTATTATGAAGAATGGGTAGGATTTGAATAGGCAGGAAATGAATGTTAATTCTAGGCAGGGGTAAGCACATAAGCATAAAGGTGGGAAAGTCTACAGTCTACATATGGACAGACCAATTTGTATGAAGTAGAATTTATAGGGTGAGCAATAATAACAACCCAGGGTCGAATTATTAATTTTATCAGGGATTTGAAAAGTCCCGAATGTCACTTTGGCACTCCAAGTCTTTCTTTTCTAGAAAATGTCATTTTAACTAGTTGAAAAATGTGAAGAATTTAGTCTAGAGAAACAAGTCATGGAGCACAGGTTTCACATTGTAATATGGAAAGGACTATCAGGTGGAAGAGATTTTTTTTCTGTGTTGTTCAAGACAGCAAAACTAGCACTATTAGTTTAGTTTACATGCAGGCGTATTTACCCTCAGAATAAGAAATTATTTACTGTGAATAGATATCTGTCAAGAGAAAGGGCTGCTATAATAATGAAATGTTGGGGAAGATGGCGGTGTAGGAGGACGCTGGGCTCACTGCGCATCCTGCTGATCACTTAGGTTCCACCTACACCCGCCTAAATAGCCCAGAAAACCACCAGAAGACTAGCAGAACGGAGTCTCAGGAGCCAAGCGCAGACGAGAGGCCCATGGAAGAGGGTAGGAAGGGCGGAGAGGTGGTGCACCCTACACGGACTGGCGGGAGGGAGCAGGGATGGAGGGGCGACCCGCAGGCCAAGCAGAGGGCCCCGAGTCTGGCTTGCAAAAGCCGAGGGGCCTGACGGAGTGTGTTCTGACAGCAAGCAGGACTTGACATCTGGAAGGTTATAAGCTAACAGCTCTGCTCGGAGAGCGGGAGGGCTGGAGGACAACGGGAGGGAGAGTTGTTGAGCCCCGATGACAGAACGCAGCTTGGAGGGGAACAAAGGCGCTAGCCAGCGCCATCTCCCTCGCCCATCCCCCAGCCAAAATCCCAAAGGGAACCAGTTCCTGCCAGGGAACTTGCTTGCACCACGCAAACCCCCAATGCTGTGCTTATGCAGATCCATCCTTCCTGCAGGTCTGACTCCCTCCTGGTGCCCCAGGGCCCCTCCCTAAGCAGATCTCCAAAGGAAAAGCTAGCTGAGCCTGCCTCTCCGGCCCCTGTGCACCTTGCCGATCCACTACAGCTAATATGCCAGATCCCAGCACCACAAGCCTGGCAGTGTGCAAGGAGCCCAGACGGCCACGCCACCCCACAGTGAATCCCGCCCCTAGGAGAGGGGAAGAGAAGGCACACACCAGTCTGACTGTGGCCCCAGTGGTGGGCTGGGGGCAGACATCAGGTCTGACTGTGGCCCCGCCCACCAAGGCAAGTTATTGAAGACAGCACAGAGGAAGTGCCCCGCAGTCCTGCACCACTCCAAGGACTATCCAAAATGACGAAATGGAAGAATTCCCCTCAGAAAAACATCCAGGAAATAACAACAGCTGATGAACTGATCAAAAATGATTTAAACAATACAACAAAGTGAATTTAGAATAATAGTCATAAAATTAATAGCTGGGCTTGAAAACAGTATAGAGGACAGCAGAGAATCTCTTCTACAGAGATCAAGGGACTAAGGAACAGCCAGGAGGAGCTAAAAATGCTATCAATGAACTGCAAAATAAAATGGAGACAACTACGGCTCTGATTGAAGAGGCAGAGGAGAGAATAGGTGAACTAGAAGATAAAATTATGGAAAAAGAGGAAGCTGAGAGAAAGAGAGATAAAAAAATCCAGGAGTATGAGGGGAAAATTAGAGAACTAAGTGATACACTAAAAAGAAATAATATACGCATAATTGGTATCCCAGAGGAGGAAGAGAGAGGGAAAGGTGCTGAAGGGGTACTTGAAGAAATAATAGCTGAGAACTTCCCTGAACTGGGGAAGGAAAAAGGCATTGAAATCCAAGAGGCACAGAGAACTCCCTTCAGACATAACTTGAATCGATCTCCTGCATGACATATCATAGTGAAACTGGCAAAATACAATGATAAAGAGAAAATTCTGAAAGCAGCTAGAGATAAACATGCTCTAACATATAAAGGGAGACCTATAAGACTCGTTAACGATCTCTCTACTGAAACTTGGCAGGCCAGAAAGGAATGGCACGAGATCTTCAATGTGGTGAACAGAAAAAATATGCAGCTGAGATTCATTTATCCAGCAAGTCTGTCATTCAGAATAGAAGGAGATAAAGGTCTTCCCAAACAAACAAAAACGGAAGGAATTCGTCACCACTAAACCAGCCCTACAAGAGATCCTAAGGGGGATCCTGTGAGACAAAGTACCAGAGACATCCATCGCTACAAGCATGAAACCTACAGACATCACAATGACTCTAAACCCGTATCTTTCTATAATAACACTGAATGTAAATGGACTAAATGCACCAACCAAAAGACATAGGGTATCAGAATGGATAAAAAAACAAGACCCATCTATTTGCTGTCTACAAGAGACTCATTTTAGACCTGAGGACACATTTAGATTGAGAGTGAGGGGATGGAGAACTATTTATCATGCCACTGGAAGTCAAAAGAAAGCTGGAGTAGCCATACTTATATCAGACAAACTAGACTTTAAATTAAAGGCTGTAACAAGGGATGAGGAAGGGCATTATATAATAATCACAGGGTCTATCCATCAGGAAGAGCTAACAATTATAAATGTCTATGCGCCGAATACAGGAGCGCCCAAATATATAAAATAATTACTCACAAACATATGCAACCTTATTGACAAGAATGTGGTAATTGCAGGGGACTTTAACACTCCACTTACAGAAATGGATAGATCATCTAGACACACGGTCAATAAAGAAACAAGGGCCCTGAATGAGACATTGAATCAGATGGACTTGACAGATATATTTAGAACTCTGCATCCCAAAGCCACAGAATATACTTTCTTCTCGAGTGCACATGGAACATTCTCCAAGATAGATCATATACTGGGTCACAAAACAGCCCTTCATAACTATACAAGAACTGAAATCATACCATGCATACTTTCAGACCACAATGCTATACCCAATAAAAAAAGAGAACTACAGGCCAATATCCCTGATGAATATGGATGCAAAAATTCTCAATAAGATACTAGCAAATCGAATTCAACAGCATATAAAAAGAATTATTCACCATGATCAAGTGGGATTCATTCCTGGGATGCAGGGCTGGTTCAACATTCACAAATCAATCAACGTGATACATCACATTAATAAAAGAAAGGATAAGAACCATAATATCCTGTCAATCGATGCAGAAAGGCCTTTGACAAAATTCAGCATCCTTTATTAATAAAAACCCTTGAGAAAGTCGGGATAGAAGGAACATACTTAAACATCATAAAAGCAATTTATGAAAAGCCCACAGCTAACATCATCCTCAATGGGGAAAAACTGAGAGCTTTTTCCCTGAGATCAGGAACATGACAGGGATGTCCACTCTCACCGCTGTTGTTTAACATAGGGTTGGAAGTGCTAGCATCAGCACTCAGACAACAAAAGGAAATCAAAGGCATCAAAATTGGCAAAGATGAAGTTAAGCTTTCACTTTTTTCAGATGACATGATATTATACATGGAAAATCTGATAGACTCCACCAAAAGTCTGCTAGAACTGATACATGAATTCAGCAAAGTTGCAGGATACAAAATCAATGTACAGAAATCAGTTGCATTCTTAGACACTAACAATGAAGCAACAGAAAGACAAATAAAGAAACTGATCCCATTCACAATTGCACCAAGAAGCATAAAATACTTAGGCATAAATCTAACCAAAGATGTAAAAGATCTGTATGCTGAAAACTATAGAAAGCTTACGAAGGTAATTGAAGAAGATTTAAAGAAATGGAAAGACATTCCCTGCTCATGGATTGGAAAAATAAATATTGTCAAAATGTCAATACTACCCAAAGCTATCTACACATTCAATGCAATCCCAATCAAAATTGCACCAGCATTCTTCTCAAAACTAGAAAAAGCAATGCTAAAATTCCTATGGAACCACAAAAGGCCCCAAATAGCCAAAGTAATTTTGAAGAAGAAGACCAAAGCAGGAGGCATCACAATCCCAGACTTTAGCCTCTACTACAAAGCTGTCATCATCAAGACAGCATGGTATTGGCACAAAAACAGACACATAGACCAATAGAATAGAATAGAAACCCCAGAACTGGACCCACAAACGTATGGCCAACTCATCTTTGACAAAGCAGGAAAGAACATCCAATGGAAAAAAGACAGTCTCTTTAACAAATGGTGCTGGGAGAACTGGACAGCAACATGCAGAAGGTTGAAACTAGACCACCTTCTCACACCATTCACAAAAATAAACTCAAAATGGATAAAGGACCTGAATGTGAGACAAGAAACCATCCAAACCCTAAGAGGAGAAAGCAGGAAAAGACCTCTCTGACCTCAGCCATAGCAATTTCTTACTTGACACATCCCCAAAGGCAAGGGAATTAAAAGCAAAAATGAACTACTGGGACTTTATGAAGATAAAAAGCTTCTGCACAGCAAAGGAAGCAACCAACAAAACTAAAAGGCAACCAACGGAATGGGAAAAGATATTTGCAAATGGCATATCGGACAAAGGGCTAGTATCCAAAATCTATAAAGAGCTCACCAAACTCCACACCTGAAAAACAAATAACCCAGTGAAGAAGTGGGCAGAAAACATGAATAGACACTTCTCTAAAGAAGACATCTGGATGGCCAACAGGCACATGAAAAGGTGCTCAACGTCGCTCCTCATCAGGGAAATACAAATCAAAACCACACTCAGATATCACCTCACGCCAGTCAGAGTGGCCAAAATGAACAAATCAGGAGACTATAGATGCTGGAGAGGATGTGGAGAAATGGGAACCCTCTTGCACTGTTGATGGGAATGCAAATTGGTGCAGCCACTCTGGAAAACAGTGTGGAGGTTCCTCAGAAAATTAAAAATAGACCTACCCTATGACCCAGCAATAGCACTGCTAGGAATTTACCCAAGGGATACAGGAGTATTGATGCATAGGGGCACTTTTACCCCAATGTTTATAGCAGCACTCTCAACAATAGCCAAATTATGGAAAGAGCCTAAATGTCCATCAACTGATGAATGGATAAAGAAATTGTGGTTTATATACACAATGGAGTACTACGTGGCAATGAGAAAGAATGAAATATGGCCCTTTGTAGCAACATGGATGGAACTGCAGAGTGTTATGTTAAGTGAAATAAGCCATACAAAGAAAGACAGATACCATATGGTTTCACTCTTATGTGGATCCTGAGAAACTTAACAGAAACCCATGGGAGGAGGGGAAGGAAAAAAAAAAAAAAAGAGGTTAGAGTGGAAGACAGCCAAAGCATAAGAGACACTTAAAAACTCAGAACAAACTGAGGGTGGATGGGGGGTGGGAGGGGGGGGAGGGTGGGTGATGGGTATTGAGGAGGGCGCCTTTTGGGATGAGCACTGGGTGTTGTATGGAAAACAATTTGACAATAAAATTCATATATTGAAAAAATAAAATAAAATAATGAAATGTTGCTCGTTAGAATTAGAACAGCAAAGACTGGAAGAAAAACCACAGGTGCTGTAGAAAGTATTAATATAGGATAGGGATTAGGATTTTATGTGTACATCAGCCTGTTCATTTTCCAAGAAAGGGGGTACATGATTTCATCAGAATTTGAAAAGGATCCATTGCTTTAAAAAGGTTAAGAACCACACAAATACAATATTGGACTGAGATGCCTCAGTGAAACTTTTAAGGACCCAATGGCCAGTCAGTGTTCATAGATAAACACATAGATGTTTCAACCTTGGCATAAAAACTAATTTTGTTTTGGCATAACTTGATTTTCCTTAATTCATCACTCTGCTGGTCTTCTCTATTTTGATACCTATTGCTGTGTTTGCTTGTTTGGTTCATCTACTTCCTGTGTTTTAATTCCCATCCTATCTTTCAGCATTTTTATTTTGTGAGGTTTAACACTTATCTCCTGACTTTTTAACTTGACAATGGCTTTTAGACTGGAATGACTGGGAGCCTCCCTTCTGAACTTTTCTCCCAACCTCCCACACCCTCCACACTTTTTTCACCTAATCTTTTTATTGCTTTCAGTGACAGGTTTTACTTTGGTTGTCATCCTTTTGAAAAGGATATTTTTTTTGGTCCAGCAATTGTTAAGTCATGAACCTTATCTGTAAGTCAAAGTCTGTTTTGGGAAAAAGAAAAAGATTCTGAAACACAAAGCAAGGTTAGAAGAGCAAACTGTGTCACTTTCATTTGAAAATTATCTTAACTTTGTATGCAGGGAGTTTTATTTTTATTTTATTCAGTTAATTTAAAGGCATAAAAAAACACACACAAGCTATAAATCCAAATCACAGTGTGATACACTGAATCAGGCAGACCCAGTGGTATATTTCTCCAAAGGCTACTGCATTAAGATTCTCCTAGGGTGTTAGCATGTCTATGATACTTTAAGTGACTCCTTAAATAATCAAGTTTCAGAGCCAGCGTATGGCTTCATAATCCATAATAAATTTATAATCCTCTGTAACTCCTTTAGTGATCTGAAAGCATTCAGATCCCCATGCCCTTATATTCTTCCTAACCTTTAAAATCACCAATCCTTAGCTCATTCTTGTCGATTCAAGACAAGTCAGACACAACGCTGTCTTCCATGAGTCAGAGTGACAAACACTTTATCGAGGTTTAATTAGATTTTTCTCTTTACAACCAATGATTCAATACTCCTTTCATAAAGCAATGCTGAAATAATTTTTCCACACGGCCTCAAGGGGGAATGGAGTGGGTTACCTAAGCCATTCACTGGCATTGTGGAATCAAAGAAAAACAGCTCAAAGATAGGGCTGAGAAGCTGATTTTACATGGAGTAGATAGTGTTTCATTTGCAACACAACATTTGATATATAGATTCATGGCATTATGTTTTTATCTTGCAATACTGACACTGCTGGCAGCTCAATCTGCTATTCCATTAGAACATCTCGTAGGAATTCTAGAAATTATCTGTTGCCCACATAAAAATAGATAAAGCAAAGAAAAAATATTAAGGCTTATTTTTATCACTAAAACAGCACTGTACCTCCAGAATCAAAGCTCTTAAACCTCTATCATGAGTAGTCTGAAAGAAAGCTCATGTATAGCAGGAACAAGTTGAGGGACAATGCAATGTATATGAACAGTATCTTTTTTATGTTGACACATACATTCTATTCAGTTTAATATTTCCCTTCAAAGTCACAGCATAGCAAAGAGTCTTATTTTGTCCCCCATTCTGAATCCATAGCTATAATGCTCTGCCTAGAAAGTGGTAAAGACTGAAGATGGCTAGTATCAAATCCCCTGAATTGCTTGGGGGAAAAGAGCCTAAGAGGATATAGGAAGACAGACATATACTTTTAGAGAAGGTTCATCCAACATGCAGATTGCAGATCCTCTATGGCTAGTGGGGGTTGTATGGAAGAACCTTACTGAGATAATGTAAGTGAAGAGAAAGTTTATCTAATTAGCCACTAAGATATAAAAAAATATTGTTTAATGGAAATTTATGAGATGATGGAAATGTTCTATATTTCTACTATTCATAACGGTGTCCACAAGCCAAATGCAGCAGTTGAGCACTTGAAATATGAGTAAAGGAACCAAGAAACTACATTTCAAAGTTTACTTAATTTTACTTTATTTAAATTTAAATAGTGACATTTGGCTACTGTTATTGGCTATATGTTATTGTACAGAACAGATCTAACATATAACTAACTAAATACACTTATGAAACTGAAGTTTGTGACACTGAAGGGAAAAAGAAAAGTTCTAGCAGTGTAGGTAATTTAAAGAGTTTGATGAACCCACTTTCCATTGCATCCTTTTCCAAGTCAGTTTTATTGAATGTTTTGTGCCTTTAAGCATTACCTGCTTAGGGAATATTTGAAAGATTCTGATGCAGAGGGAGGCTTTTAAAATTTTATTTTAATGAAGTCAAATGATTGATAAAGGGACATTGTCAATAAAACTGACTGGCCTACTTTCTAAGATCTCCTAATAAGTATACTCCTCGTCTCAACTTCATGCTAGTGATCATAGGAGGATTAATGATTCTTATAGACCACTTGCTGAACTGTGAGTGCTTTTAGCTGAACTTTTTAATGATATGTCAAAACAATACACTGAACATGAAACAGAAAAAAAATGCAAGATGGTCAAAAAGACTTGAATTCCAATTCAAATTAGTAATATGAACTGAAGACATGTAAATAAATATTACACTTACTTCCACTGTTAAAACACTGCAAGCTCTGTGGAATCCCAAAAGGAATAAGAGTATTAGAAAAGATGGCCAGATTTAAATAAGAGCCATGTTTTTAGTTTCTATAATTTCTTTTAGATGTGTCTGAGTATGACTCTGTTCCAAAAGAGAATATTTAAGTTTCTCCTTTACTTTCATTTTTTTCATTCCTTGCTCAATTACTTACTTAAAAAACGATGTTTAACAGGTGCCATACATATGTTAAATTGAAGTTGACCTATGCCTACCAAAGAGGTTCTTCACCCCTGATTATTCAAAAGAGTTGGATTTCCACTGGTTCTATTAAAAACAAACAAATAAACAAATAAACATTCCACTTTGAGGAACAATATGAAGTGAAATGATATAACCTGGATTTGTAAATATACTAAATTTCTTAAAAATACTTACTTGCGGGGCGCCTGGGTGGCTCGGTCGGTTAAGCGTCCGACTTCGGCTCAGGTCATGATCTCGCGGTCCGTGAGTTCGAGCCCCGCGTCGGGCTCTGGGCTGATGGCTCAGAGCCTGGAGCCTGTTTCAGCTTCTGTGTCTCCCTCTCTCTCTGCCCCTCCCCTGTTCATGCTCTGTCTCTCTCTGTCTCAAAAATAAATAAACGTTAAAAAAAAAATTAAAAAAAAAAAAAAAAATACTTACTTGCTAAATCTTACACCAACTATTTGAGTAATGTCAAAAAGTGTACATTTTTTAAAACTAAATAGGATGCAAGCAAATTGGATACTCTAGATGATATGGAAGTATTCCTAGAAAGATGCAACTTAGTGTGACTGAATCATAAAGAAATAGAAAATTTGAATAGATCAATAACTATTATGAAGGCTAAATCATAATCAAAAATTTACCAAAAGTCCAGGACCAAAGGGCTTTATTGGTGAAGTCCATCAATTATTGAAAGAAGTCAATCTTTAGATGGAGGCCGGTATTACCCTGATAACAAAGTTAGACGATATATTACAAGAAAAGAAAAGTACAAACCAATGTCTAAGTATTGATGTCTCAACAAAATATTACAAAACTGAATTCAACAGCAGATCAAGTGGATTATAACCCATGAAAAAGGGGGACAAGTTCTGGAATGCAAGGATTGTTCAACATATACCAATAAATAAATGTGATACATCACATTAACAGAATGAAGAATAAAAGCTACAGGATCTCAAAAGATGCAAAAAAAAGCATTTGATAAAATTCAATATCCATTCATGTTAAAAACTCTGAAAAAAATTAGGAATAAAAGGAATGTACCTCAACATAATAAAGGTCATTACTGACAAGTCCACAGATAGCATCATACTCAAAGGTGAAAAGCGGAAAGCTTTTCCTCTAAGGTCAGAAAGAAGACAAAAGTGACCACTCCCATTACTTCTATCCAACATATTATTGCAAGGCTTAGCCAGATCACTTAGGCAAGAAAAGGAAATAAAGGGCATCCAAATAAAGGGGGAAAAAAAAAGAGTTAAATTGTCTCTTTGTAGATGACATGGTCTTATATGTAAAAATATGAATTTAATACATTGCAGGATACAAACTCAATATGAAAAAATAAGTCCTATAACTGTAAACTAGCTTTTTCCTTCAAAAAAAGGAATAAAAAAAAGAGGTTAGAGTGGGAGAGAGCCAAAGCATAAGAGACTCTTAAAAACTGAGAACAAACTGAGGGTTGATGGGGGGTTGGGAGGGAGGGAAGGGTAGGTGATGGGCATTGAAGAGGGCATCTTTTGGGATGAGCACTGGGTGTTGTATGGAAACCAATATGACAATATATTTAATGTATTTTTAAAAAGGAATTAAAAAAACAATCCAATATACAACAGCATCACAAAGAATGAAACACTTAGGAATAAATTTAACTAGGGAGGTAAAATATCTGTACACTGAAACCATAAAACAGTAATGAAAGAAAGTGAAGAATACACAAATAAATAGAAAGACATTCTGTGTTCATGAATTGGAAGAATTATAGTGTTAAAATGCCCATAATTCCCAAAACAATCTACAGATTCAATGCAATTTATCAAAAATCTTATGACAATTTTCATAGAAACAATAATTCTAAAACTAACATGTGTCTACAAAAGACTCCAAATAACCAATCTCAAGAAACAAGAACAAAGCTAGAGGCATCACACTTCCTGATTTCAAGCTACATTAAAAAACAGAAATAAATTGGGGCGCCTGGGTGGCGCAGTCGGTTAAGCGTCCGACTTCAGCCAGGTCACGATCTCGCGGTCCATGAGTTCGAGCCCCGCGTCGGGCTCTGGGCTGATGGCTTGGAGCCTGGAGCCTGTTTCCGGTTCTGTGTCTCCCTCTCTCTCTGCCCCTCCCCGTTCATGCTCTGTCTCTCTCTGTCCCAAAAATAAATAAACGTTGAAAAAAAAATGTTAAAAAAAAAAAAACAGAAATAAACAAAACAGTATGTATGGTATTGGCATAAAAATAGACATAGATCAGTGGAACCGAACAGATCCTAGAAATAGATCCGTGCTCATATGGTCAACTAAATTTTTTTTTTTAATTTTTTTTTTCAATGTTTTTATTTATTTTTGGGACAGAGAGAGACAGAACATGAACGGGGGAGGGGCAGAGAGAGAGGGAGACACAGAATCGGAAACAGGCTCCAGGCTCTGAGCCATCAGCCCAGAGCTTGACGCGGGGCTCGAACTCACGGACCGCGAGATCGTGACCTGGCTGAAGTCGGACGCTTAACCGACTGCGCCACCCAGGCGCCCCGTCAACTAAATTTTGAAAAGAGCACCAACAACACACAATGAAGAAAGAATAATCTCTACTAAATGGTGTTGGGAAACTGTATATTCACACACACAAAAAATGAAACTGGACCCCTATCTTACACTATTAAAAACAAATAGCTTGAAATGGATTAAAGACTTAATGTAAAACCTGAAATCACAAAACTTCTAGAAAAAAAAAAAAACAGAAAAAATGTCTTGACATTGGTCTTGGCACTGATTTTTTTACTATAACTTCAAAAGCATAAGCAATCAAAGCAAAAACAAACACGTAGAACTATATCAGATTTTTAAAAAGCTACACACAGCAAAAGAGACAACAAAATAAAAATGCAATCTAAGGAATGAGAGATAACATGTGCAAACCATTTACCGGATTAGAAATTAATATCCAAAATAGGAAAGAAACACATACAATTCAATAGCAAAAATAACAATCTGAGGGAGAGCTGGGCAAAATCCTGAATAGATTTTTCTTTAATGAAGATATACAAATGACAACAGGTACAAGAAAAGGTGCTTAACATCTCTAATTATTAGGGAAATGCAAATCAAAATCACAATGAGATGTCACCTCACATCTGTTAGGATGCCTATTATCAAAAAGAGACAATAAGTGTTGGTAAGAGCATAGAGAAAAAGCAAACTTTGTAACTTTTGTTGGGAATGTAAGATGGTACAGCCATTAAGGAAAATAGTATAGAGGTTCCTCAAAAAATTAAAAATAGAACGATCAGATAATCCAGGAATTCCAATTCTGAGTACAATGAATTGAAATCATGTGCTCAAAACGTACCTGCACTTCCACATTTACTACAGTATTATTCAAGGTAGCAACAATATGCAAACAACCAAAGTATCCAGCAATGGATTAATAGATAAGGAAAATGTGATGTAATAGAGTATTTTTCAAGCTTTAAAAAGATGGAAAATCTGCTATTTGTGACAACATGAATGGATTTGGAAGACATTATGCTAAGTGAAATAAGCGAGGCATAAAAAGCAAATACTATGTGAACTTATTCATAGGTAAAATCTAAAAAAAACTGAAACTTATAAAAACAGAGAACAGAATGTTGGTTTCCAGGAGCTAGAGGGTTAGAGAAATAGAGAGATGTTATTCCAAATGTACAAACTTACACTTATAGGATAAATACATTCTGGGAAATCCAATGTACAGCATGGTAATTATAGTTAATAATACTGTATATATATATATATATATATATATATATATATATATATATATATATAGAATACTTATAATTTGCTAAGAGTATATATCTTGTGCTATGGACCTTAATATTAATGTATCAATACTGGTTCATTAATTGTGATGGCTGAATAGGCTATACTAATATAGGATGTGAAAACAGGAAACTGGATATAGGGTGTATGGGAATTCTTTATACTGTATTTGTAATTTTTCTATCAATCTAAACCTATCCTAAATTGAAATGTCTATTATTTCTTTTTTTTTTTTTTTTTAATTTTTTTTCAACGTTTTTTTTATTTATTTATGGGACAGACAGAGACAGAGCATGAACGGGGGAGGGGCAGAGAGAGAGGGAGACACAGAATCGGAAACAGGCTCCAGGCTCCGAGCCATCAGCCCAGAGCCTGACGCGGGGCTCGAACTCACGGACCGCGAGATCGTGACCTGGCTGAAGTCGGACGCTTAACCGACTGCGCCACCCAGGCGCCCCGAAATGTCTATTATTTCTAAAAGGCATCAAATTATACAATTTAAGTATGTGCAATTTATTATAGGTTATTTATACCATAATAAAGTGAAATTAAAAAAAAGTATTCAAAAAATAAGTGAAGACAATAATGGATGTAAATTAAAGAAAGTAGAAGGGGAAAACAATTAAAAATATGAGAAGACATGAAACAGGACACAAAATTAAAATAAAATTAACAAAACCAAATGCTGGTTATTTGAAAAGACTAATAAAATTAGTAGGCCTCAGGAATAATGGATTAAGAGAAAAAATGAAGAATAAACAGAGAAATATAAAATAGGAAAATCTTTGTGTTAAAAGTTTGAAAACTCAGACAAAATGGTAGTCTCCAAACCTGTTATTTATTTTTAAAAAAGAAGAAATGTAACATGAGTAGAATACTTACCATTAAATATGTTGAATTAGTACTTAGGATCAATCTACCAGATTTTAGATTGGTTCAAACAACTTTGGACAATTGTTTGGCAGATTCTATGATCCCATAATTCCTCTCCTATACATATCCAACAGAAAAGTATGTTCACACATAAGGCATGTACAAGGTTACTTACAGTAGCATTATTCATAGTAGTCAGAAAACATAAAAATCCAAATGCCTATCTAAGTGGAATAGAAAATTGTGACATATTCATAGGAAACACGGAGTCATGGAAATAAACTATTGTTAAAAACAACAAGGATGATGGGGCACCTGCGTGGCACAGTCGGTTAAACATCTGACTCTTGATCTTAGCTCAGGTCATGAGTTTGAGCCTCTCACTGGGCTCTGTACTGATGGTGTGGAGCCTGTTTGGGATTCAGTCTCTCCTTCTCTCTGCACCTCTCCCGCTTGTGCTCTCTCTCTCAATATAAATAAATAAACAAAAAACAAAACCAAAAAAAGATGAATTCTGCAAACCTAATTCTTAATAAAAAATACCAGATACTGAAGAGTTAATTCCTATAAACTTAAACAAACAAAACAGAACAAAAACCAGCCTCAAGTAATCTATGTTGTTTTAGGTCACAATAGTCATTATCCTTGAGCAAGAGGAATAGTAAAATCTACAAATGGGGTCCCAGGGGGTTCTAGATACTGGTAATATTCCATTCCTTTGGTGGTGGTTATTTGGATTTGTTCACTTGGTAAAAATTCAAGCACCCATATACTTATAAAAGTATCTGAGTACATGCTCAAAAAACATGTCTTTCAAGTCTTCCAAATGAGGGGAGATTTTCCCACCCTTGATGCCAAATTCAATCAATGACAGCATGAAGGACACTTACTGGCCAATATCATTTTGTACACATTTGTGAACCAGCAATACAATTTATAATTGTTTAGCATAATTATATAATAGGGGTGCCTGGGTGGCTCAGTCA
The DNA here is from genome assembly GCF_028749965.1 of Puma concolor. Lineage (NCBI taxonomy): Eukaryota > Metazoa > Chordata > Mammalia > Carnivora > Felidae > Puma > Puma concolor. Next base: position 75,317,913 of record NC_141667.1, read on the forward strand.
GTTAAGCATCCGACTTTGGCTCAGGTCATGACCTCACTGTTTGTGAGTTTGAGCCCCGTTTCAGGCTCTGTGCTGACAGCTCAGAGCCTGGAGCCTGTTTCAGATTCTGTGCCTCCCTCTCTCTCTTTGCCCCTCCCCCACTCACACTCTGTCTCTCTCTCTCTGTCTCTCTCGCTCTCTCAAAAATAAACATTACAGAAGTTAGAATAATCATACAATAACTATATATCATAAGTTGTAATTATTTGTGATAATTTACATTGCTTGTTTATTTACATAGGAGAAGGAAGTGATACATTTTAAAATGGGTTAACAGATAGCTTTATTAGGATGGAGTGGTAGAAATATTAAAAAGCATTTTAGACAAAACTATAGATAGAGATTTTAATGACAGAGAACTAGCTAAAGAAATTAACCAGGATACAATACAGAGCAGTCAAGAAATTAAAAATAAAGAACTCAAGAGACATGGAGGATAAAATAAGAAGGTCTAATATTTATTTCTTCAAAAAGATAGAATATATAAATATATAGAATATGTAAAATATATATAGAATAATAAAGATGCATTTAATGTTTATTTATTTTTGAGACAGAGACAGAGCATGGGCGGGGGAGGGGCAGAGAGAGAGGGAGACACAGAATCTGATGCAGGCTCCAGGCTCTGAGCTGTCAGCGCAGAGCCCCACGCAGGGCTCGAACTCACCAACCATGAGATCATGACCTGAGCTGAAGATGGGCACTCAAATGACTGAGCCACCCAGGCACCCCACGAAAGATGCATTTAAAGACTTGATTAGCATATAGTGTTTTAGAGAAATCTCCTATGAGTTTCTTTAGCTCAATAACAAAACTGATCTTCTCTATGTTTACAAATGAAAGGAAAACTCAAGGATACACTTATCCAAATGTTGGGTTATTAATGCTTAGAGACAAGCCACGTCTGTGGGACCTAAGACACCCTGAGGTGACACTAATGCCTCTATACAAACTAAAGCAACCAGGTTTTTTTATTTGCACCTGGGAAGGATATACTAGGGAATCATGCAAATGATTGGATAAGATGAAGGAAGTTAATGTTACTACATGAATTTTTCTATTAAATAAAACACTCTCACCAGATAGCTTAGATGTATACCTTATAAGTTCTCATCTTACATAAGATATGATAATTGCATTTTAACAAATAAAATATTACTATTATAGCTAAGTACCATATCTAGTGTTTCTATTCCTAACTTCATTTATTCTAACCATTTCTTTGAAGTATATTAAACAAAGAAAATTTACTTTAGTGCTTAATTCATAATTTTCCCCATAATGAATTAGACACTTTCAGAGAAAGAAAGAAGGAACACTCTACTTGAGAACAACTTTTCTCATATATTTAACCAGAAAAAGAGAAATAAGTTTTGTCAGCATCGAAAAGTTATGGTGCATAAAAAGGTATGCTTTTGTTTGTTTTGTTTTGCTTTGTTTTGTAAAACCATTAGCTACATTAGGGCTAATGGCTAATTAGGGCTAAACAAATCTGGTGGAATTGAAGTAAGATGAAGAAGATTAACAAAAGGCCTTTTAGTTGTTCTGTATCAGAACTGAAGTTATAATATTTGTTTAATGAACTTGGGACTGTCTTGATCAATTGGAAAAAGTAAAACCAATCTCATTCTCACCTAAGAATTATCAGTGTTTCAGTTAGAAGCAGTAATATATGAACACAGTTATTCTTAGGGAGAAGACACACAAACACACACAAAAATCAAAGGAAAGATTATCCCCATTTGATGTTTAACACAACAGTGATCTGTAATAACGTCAAATACACAATACTACTCAGTCACTCACTGAGGTTTTCAACAGCAGGCTCTTCAGTAAGTCTGAAATATAATCTTGTTCTTTGGAGCAAAGGTTTCAAAAACTATGCTCCCTGATCATGGAATTTATTTGCAATTCTATCCATGATACATTTTTTTGAAATTCAGAAAACTGTTTTTGTATATACATTATTTTTGTTAAACACACATCTGTCTGTGTGTGAGAGAGAGGGGGTGGGGTGGGGAGATATTTCCAATATAAAAGAATTAGTAATTTACAGGCAAAAAGTACATATTAGAAGCACCTCATACTATTTCTTAATTTCACATTTTACTTTTTCAACAGTAACATCTACTAGCAGAAACAAGGCAAATTGAAAATGAGCATTTTCAATTATTTTGAATCTTGTTTTCTCTCAGAATTTAATAAGTTTTCAAGAGCAAACAACCTACACTATCACACTTTTCCTTCCTGTTGAGTTCTCATTTTTGATTCCCCAAAGGTGAGATAGAGGAAGAATTGCACTTCAGTTGAAAACACAGATATCAGGAAAAAACATACATTTCCTTCTTAAGAGTCCTTACTCTCTTAGTACTTAGAAATGCTTTCATTTGTTTTGAGCTTTTCAAGCCCAATAACCTTTTGATTTCATTAAATGTAATGCTGATTTACATTTTAGATGAATGAATTTGAAATTACTAACATGTCAGAAGAAGCTGTCAGGGTGAACAACTTTGGTTACATACATTAAAAATGCTTTTTAATTAAAGCAACACTTAATTGTGATACTCATTAGAACGTGAAGTGAAACAACAGAAAACCTATGAGCCTTCCCAATTAAACTAAAAGCTTAATAGAGTTTTGTTATTAAATGTTTTTCATATTTGACATTTCAGGTAAATACACACATATTCAATTACATAACTCATTTTTTATTCATTCAGTAAAAACAACAAACAAGAAAAAATCTCAGAGACTAATATGTTCTAGGAAGAAAAATGAAAGCAGTGTAACACTGAAGAGGGATGACCTTTTATTTAGATAGTAAGATAAAGTCTCTCTAAGGAACTGACATTGAGTCAAAACTAAATAAAATCAGGGGTAAGCAAGGTAAGCAATGTGCATTTCTGAAGGAACAGCATTATGGCAAAAAGAAAAGAAGGTACAAAACTCTGAAACTTGGAGTTCACAGTGTGTTTCGGGGTGAGAAAACCAGGGTACCTGATGCATACTAAGAAAAGGTGAAGATAGTAATGAATATGTTTGTAGGAGACAGACTTCATTGGATTTTATAGGCATTAGTTGGATTTATAGGCATTAGTAAAGAAATTACGTTCTTTTTTTAATTTAAATTTTAGTTAACATACAATTCAATATTGGTTTCAGGAGTAGAATTTTATGATTCATCATTTACATACAACACCCAGTGCTCATCACAAGTGACCTTAGCACCCATCACACATCTAAGCCATTTCCCATCCACCTCATTTCATCAACCCACAGTTTGTTTTCTATAGTTAAGGTCTCTTGTAATTTTTTCCCCTCTCTTCCCTTTCTCTTCCCTTCCCATAAATTCATCTATTTCTTAAATTCCACATGTGAGTGAAATCTTATGGTATTTATCTTACTCTGATTGACTTATTTTGCTTAGCATAATACATTATAGCTCCTTCCAAAATTAGATTCTATTTTAAGTGTGGCAAGTGTTGGATAGATTCTAGACAATGGTTGCAGACAGACTTGGAGCACAAAGTTCAACAAAGTTCAACAAAATTCAACAAAGTTCAATTCTTTAGCCCTTAGTTTAGGAAAGATAGACTAGGCTGCTAGATTTTCATTCATGAGAAATGACAGTTTTGTTCATACGTGGGGATTATATACTTTCCCTAGTAAATATATTTCTATCTTTAATTTGGAAGCAATGATTCTGGTCCAGGTAATGAGCAAAGATAAAGCCTACAAGATTAAATGCTAGACGATTCTGACATGTAGATATGGGCCTGATTGGAGATAGTTAAATTTCCAGGAGGTGTATTATAATTTTAACTTATTCACTAAAACTTTAAATTTAATTTAGAGAATATTTCTATGACCCTAAAGCTCACAGATCTCTTGTACTATGATTCTAATCTCTCTACCAAGAATCCTGACTCTACCGACTTCTCTGTGAATCATTTAGACAAGCAAACCTTGCTTACCTGCATAAATTATATCTATGTCTGGTCTATACATCAGTATGTACTTACTATTCACACTTGATACAGTCACCCAGCAAGAAACCATTAGAAGATAATAAGCTGGGAAGAGACATAATCTGACTCATGTTTTAAAAGACTATTTAACAAATGCAATGAAAAGAGTAAGAGAAGAAGCACAGACACAAGTAAAAGCTTTATTGTAAAATAAAGGCAAGAAATAATAGAGCCTGGATAAAAGGGTCAGTGGAGGGAGTGAGGATGAGAAGTCAGATTCAGGATATGTTTTAAAGGTAGAACCAATGTATTTTCTAAAGATCAATATGGAGTATGAGTTTAAAGAGCAGTAAAGGGTAACTCCGAGGTTTCTGGCTTATACAACTGGGTGAAAGGCTTATAGACCTTCCTCAACTGATGATGGGATTGTGTCCCAATAAACCCATCATAAGTTAAAAATAGTCTAAGTGTAAATATATTTAATATACCTAACCTACTTTGCATTATAACTTAGCTTAGCCAAACTTAAACGTTCTCAGAACACTTGTGTTAGCTTATAGTTAGGTAAAATCATCTCACACACAGCCTACTTTATAATCAAGTGTCGACTATCTCATTTAATTTATTGAATACTATACTGAAAATGAAAAACAGAATTGTTGTATGGGTACAGAACGGTTGTAGGTGTATCAATTGTTCCCCTTGTGATCACATGGCTGAGTGGGAGCTGTGGCTCACTGCCACTAAACAGCATAAGAGAGTATCATATTAAATACAACTAGCCTAGGAAAAGATCAAAATTCAAAATATGAAGTATAATTTTTACTGAATGAGTATTTTTTTCACACCATCACAAAGTTGAAAAAATGTTAAGTTGAACCATCAAAAGTTGGGGATTGTCTATGCTATTTACTGAAATGTGGTACACCAAAGGAAAACGAAGAGTGTGTTTGAGCAATAAAAGTTTGGTTTAGGATATTTTATGTTTGAGGTTCCTAGTAAGATGCAAGTAGAACTATTAATAAGTCAGTTGGACATGGAAGTCTATATTTCAGGGAAAAAGTTGAAACTGTGTCATCATTTTTATATATGGTAAACTAAAGTTGTAATATAGTTGTGACTATCAAAAGATAAGAAAAAATACTCTTCAACTGGAAGTGGTGCTATTACAACTTTTTGAGATGGAGAAAGGATTATTCAGTAAAACAAAACAAAACAAAAGAAAAACTGAGAATGAATGGCCAATGAGTTTAAAAACAAAAAATAAAAAATACACAAATGTGTGTCACAGTAGCTGTGTGATCAAAGTGTTTTGAGAGAGTGATCAATTTTGATCTATGCTTCCTCAATGTGGAAGCCAGTGGATACACTGATATCTTGTGAAACTGGCTGGTCTTCAAGACAGGAGATATTGAGAAAATCAGTCTGTTATACTTAACTTTTTGTAACCTGAAACCAAAAGCAATTCTCAGCATTGCTGAGAGCAATTGGCTGGGGTAGAGGAGGGTGGACACTGGTTGGCAAAGAGAGGAGAAGAGGAAAATATATTCTCTAAGGAAATGTAGTGTATGTCACGATGGCCATCTTAAGCTTTGTGGTTATATTTTAGAGTGAGATCACTGAGATTAGTTGTGTGTTTTTTGTTTTTTGGTTTCTTTTCCAATCCTGGCCAGCCGTCCTGGTGCAAGCTGAGCATAAACAGATAGTAGAATTTATGGTTTAGCTAGCTTGTTCAAAGAAAGCAAGAAAAAAGTAAGGGAACTGAGGGTAAATGCAAAGAGTTGATTTTAGTAATAGCCCAAGGAATCTAATGTTAGCAATATGGGGAGTAACTACCAAAGTAGGGAGATCAACAATGAACTATTGGTTTCAGTGAAGAGAGAGCATGGTAGAATCAAAGAATTTGGAGAGTTGGGGTTCTTGAAGAGTTTATATTTTAATATAAAACTAGAAGGCAGACATTGGAATAGTTTTTAACATGTTCCTTTGAGTGGGGGAAGGGCATAAAGAGAGAGGGAGAGAGAATCTCAAGCAGTGGAGCAGAGCCTGACATGGGGCTTGAACTCACAAACTGTGAGGTCATGACCTGAGCTGAAATCAAGAGTCGAACCACCCAGGCACCCTAACACTGGAATATTTTTTTAAATTTTTTTAAAATATTTATTTATTTTTGAGAGACAGAGACAAAGCGTGAATGGGGGAGGGACAGAGAGAGAAGGAGACAAAAAATCTGAAGCAGTCTCCAGGCTTTGAGCTGTTAGCACAGAGCCAGACATGGGGCTCGAACCCAAGAAATGTGAGATCATGACCTGAGCTGAGGTCAGACGCTTCACTGACTGAGCCACCCAGGCACCCCTGGAATATTTTTAATTAAGACTTTGGAGGTGGTCCAGATATTGGTAACGATAACATCTGGAGAGAATGATGATGGGAATGGGTGATAGACATAAAGTGTAGGACAAAGTTACTGGAGGTGAGGTGAGTACAAAACTAAAATTAGAAAGTGTTGGATACATTGCCTATATATTAACATCACTAAGAATAATAATATAAAACTGATCAAAGAAAGATAGTAAGCAAGGTGATAGAACTCAATGATATTTTTTGTGTTTACAACTATTCAGAAAAACATTCACATATTCTCCTGATATGTTTTAAGCAGATTATTTTGTATCCATTTGTTTGCATGATGATGGATAAAACTTATCCTAACTCCTGAACCATTGCTAGTTGAAGTGTGAGCAGAAGACTATTAGAGAGTGTTTCTGGGAAAGAAGTATCCTTAGGTAATATCTAGAGTTCAGTTAAAACAAGAAGTGGAAGGCATACTGAAATACATGGAGGGTAGAGGAGATTTTCTCTGTTCGATGATCAAATGAAAGAGTTTATGTTGTTACAGAATGAGTTACTTCAATAGATATACAGAGTTTTGTGTATTTAAGAATCCAAATGATTAAGGAAGAAATGAGTTTCAACTAATTAGAATGCTGACATAAATGAGGATACACAGAGTATTTGAATTAATTTTGATGGTTTCTTATGGGGATGTGATAATTAGTTCCAGTTATGGTCTTCTACGGAGTTATCTTCTGGAAAGTCTATAGTTCTAGGACAGGGAGGATGTGGATCAGAACTGGTGGTTTCATGATGTGCATGGGGGATTTTGAGATCAGTTGCCTTCAATCCTGGATGTGAGTAATGTCAAAGCTGGGAAGAGGTAGTTTCAGCAGGACCGTAAGTACTGTGAGAGACCTTTATAATTTCAAATTGGACTCCATCTCCCAACAAAATGTCCCTGATCATAATATCAGACTTAAATGAAAGCTCATTATTCACCTTCCTCCATTTTGTAAGAGAAAAAGAAAGAGCTTTGCCTCATATCATGAGACAGAATGATGGTAAGGGGAGGAAGCCCTCATGGTCAATTAACTTCTTGGTGGACTGTCAATAAAAAAATAGTCATATTTGTTTTCTCCTATGAATGGAAGAATACAAATGATAAGGAAAGCACAAGGTCCTAGAAGCCAATATTGAAGTTGTAAGAAGTCATAAGTATTAATGCAAATTTAACTAAGATGTAATTTCCAAGTTACAGTGGACTTGGTACAATAAAAAAAATTTAGAATAGTAAAGAATTTCAGAGAATGACATTCGTGTGTGATATTCCATAAAAATTCTTTCTATGTCCTTTGGGAACACCTTATCTAATATATGCATATCCTGGATTCAGACAGTTTAAATTATTGTGGTTATAGTATCTTAGAATGCTTGCCATAAAGAGATGAATTTTCCTTTGTTTAACCAAGAGTTTCCCAATGTATTTGACTATAAAACTGTGTTTGCACATGTGTATGCATGTGTATGTGTGTGTGAATGTGTGTGTGTGTGTGAATACTTACTGAAATTCTGCAGAGACATTGCCCCAGCAATTAAATTCTGGGAAATACTGATCTAGGAGGCTATCGTCCCTCTGCCTACAACAAAAATTCAAACATATGCCAGGTATTACACTTAGTTTTTGACTCACCAGGCACAATGTCTGTACAGCTTTTCAACTTAAACATTTATGAAGTCATCTAAGAAATATGTGGTTCAAAGTTTAAGTTCAGTAAACTTGTATTTTCTGTTTAAGACGACACTGCTGGGGCACCTGGGGATTTCAGACTGTTAGACCAACTCTTGGCATCAGCTTAGGTCATGATTTCACGTTTTGTGAGACTGAGCCCTGCGTTGGGCTCTGTGCTAACAGCATGGGGCCTGCTTGGGATTCTGTCTCTTCCTCTCTCTCTCTGCACCTCCCCTCTTCTCACACTCTTTCTTTCTCTCTCTGTCTCTTAAAATAAATAAATAAACATAAAAAAGAGGACACTGCTAATTGACATCTGACAATTTAGTCACCTGACTATATTATAAAATATAGTACATAGTATATAGCACATATGTTCAAAACAAAGAGCATTAACATTACCTTTGAACTAAAGATAAATGTATATTGTCTCTTGATATTATGTGCAGAATTATGTTAGATTCTGGTTTACAAGCTTCTAGCCTTTTGAACACCAGGTTATTGAAATCATCAGCATATACTTTGTTGCCTTTTTTATTGCTGGGCACTGGGAAATAAAGTCATTGGTTTTTGAATGGTCTGCTAATCATAACACGTATCTATTAATGTAGATATATTTTTTACTTTACTTTTGAAAATTGCTTTTTTTTGAGACCAAAATAAGATCTCAAATAAAGCAAAAGCAAGACATAATTTTATACATCAGTGATATCTATCACTTGGGAATGCAAATCCCTTTGCATTTCCTTCAAACAAAAATAATCAAACTTTTTATTTAGGCCATCCATTGGAAAATTCTCATAATGATATCCTCCATCCAGGGATGTAAATGATAGGCTAGTATCCACTTATAATAATGACTTTCAACAAGATAGCATTCACAAAACTTAATGGCTCAAAGAAACATTAAATGTATAATTTCCGCAAGCAACTACATGGCATCAGAAGAATAAGTATACACAAATTACCCAATATAACAATCCAGATATAATGCAGAAGACAAAGCATGGATTAGTATTTCAACATTATAAAACCTGCACAACAGCACAATATATCAAAGAAAAAAACATAAAAATAAACATTAGAGAGACAATATGTTTTATAAGTGTGTAGACATTTCAAGTGGTAAAATTTGAATACACACAATACATATACATTTGCTACTTAAAATTTTTAAGCAAATGACAAAAAATATTACATAATAAGACTTTCAAATGGGTATGGTGAATCTGCCAAGGTCAGTAGATTTATATTCAATTAGACAGCCCGTGACCTTAACATAATATACATTTATCAAACTTACATGATTATTTCAAGTTGTCACTTTTTAAAATGTAAGTGACCCTCCATGCTGTATACTTGGGGACTCAGGGGGAACATAACTTTCATCAAGCTTAAGCTAAATGTAAAATTGTTAAACTGAGACAAGCATTTAGTAATATTTCAAGTATTTTAGTATTTACTATTTTGTGTTGGCTTTCACGTTTAGTAAGCATAAGAGCAAAACTGTACCACATTTTATACAATAAAGTCCATCAACCACACTCCTATTCACTAGCAATTCAACTATACTTCACTACACAAGGTTTGGCATCATGTTATCTATCAGTTTGAAATAAGTTAGATATGAGAAAATAGAGATAGTCTTTGCTCCAACTTCTATTAAATTTTCTATTTCCCATGGACATAATCATTAACAGCTAAATTCATATTGCAATCAATAACTCTCATGTCCCTTTTATCCTTTCTCCATAACATTCAAAAGTTTATATTTAGTCAGTATTAAGCAAAATACACTAACAATGTCTGTCTGAATTAATGTTGGGAAATATGTTACTTAAACAATTTGATATTAAGTTCAATTTAACAGCTTTCAAAACAAAATATGAATATTTAGTTAGAAAATCAACAGCAAAAAAAATGCTGGTTCTAATCTGAGTTGAAATACAGTGTTCTTGATTTGATTCAAAGAGCTATAAAACAGAACTACCATTGCTTGCTAATAATATCTATATTAATATACAAAATATATTATAAAATTGATCAACATTCTTGGCTATCTATATTAATATCCATATCTGATATAAAATATAATTTGCTAAAATAGAGATATTTTTCTTCTAAACTGTCTGTACAAATACTGTTACTCTGAGATGAAGAGATACATTTATTAAAGTATGTCTTATAATAATATCAATTTTTACTCATATGACAATTTTTCCCTCAGGTGCTCAAAATCCACAAATCCTATTGTGTTGTCAACACCTGTAGGGAGGAGAGAATGCTGTCTGAACACAAACTCCACATTAAAGATTTATGTCTAAAAATACAAAGAGACAAACTGATACAAAATACGCAGTTTTGCTGATAAAGCGTCTGCTCCCTGCCATCACTCTTCGATGGTGTGATTGATTTGAGGAACTTGATTATTGCCTCTAGTGCTGAGTAAATGATCAAGCACAGTTGCTTTTATTTTCATGGTTCACACTTAAAGTTGAATGGTCATCTGCCCCTGTCAAAAGCACTCATCCTAGTGCCCTCTACCCTTTCCTACAATATATCCAGTTTAATTATGTATAAACATATTTCAAGTGTTTTAAAAGTCCTAGTCATTAAGATTTACTTGGAAAGAATTCATAAAACTGCTCTAGTGACATTTTTATATTTTAACCATTTCTCAGAATGTGGCAATTTAGCAAATAAAAAGAGAATCACGAGGCCAGAAGTTACTTGGAGAAGTCACTGTGTTTCATCTGCCTACCCCACATTAAGCCATTGCAAATAGACAAGGCACTTAACAATTCCTTTTGAAATAAATCAAGGTCACAATAGGAAACAATAGAAAAAATAAAATTAGGCACATCAGGAAAAGGAGTAAAAAATACAATTCATTAGCAATATAGGGCATTGTCAACTTTTCATCATCAAAACACAATGACCATTTTATTTCATGTCCAAGTGTAACATACAATTTATATTTCCTTTCCAGATATTTAAAGTTAGAACACTCATTTCTATCTATAGGGTTTGAAAAAAAGTCTACACATTTACACTCCAATGTTTATGAATCAATGAAAGTGAAAGTGGTTTTCATCAATATTACCTTTATTTTATTTAACTGAATTACTTCAACAGCATCTTAAAATTTTACATCTTAACTGAGATTAAAAACATGCAGTCTGTGGCATGTTAACATCCTTTCATTTTCAAGTGCAACTCTGCTTTTGCATGAAATCTTGCCTCTTTGTTTTTGCAATTCTATGAAAATAGACATGCATATATTTCAGAAGGAAGAATACATCTAACTGTACAAAGATTTCCATCTGCATTCCATTTAGTCGAAATCTATGCTCAATTATTTTATATGACCAAACTGAGGATTGAATATTCAGAATAATTTAGTTCTCTATTTTTAAAAGATTGAGATTGAATAGAATGCCTTTTCCTTTGTGTGTCCTGAATGTTTTCCACTCACCAACAATGGAAGAATCTCATTTTGCCCTTTATTTCAACCTAGAGGGTAGTAAGTCACTCCCTTAGGTATAATAACCAAGGCACTAACTGTGATTCAGTTAGCAAGATGGTGATAATGATAACAATATCTCAGAGTCTTGTCCCCTAGAGACTCTCAAAGACACCAGCAGTACTCACTCTCCACATTATGAGTTTCATGAACTGTACCTGAAGGTTTAAATGTAGCCCTAAGCTGAAAAGTATTTTTTTTTAAGTGGCACCTTGTTATTATTATAGCATACATCTGTTCCCTTTGTGCCTTTGCAGTTGTCTCTGCTTATGACAACAACAAGTTTTTACAACTGTCAGCAAGTGCCAGCAGAACTGGGAAAGGGCAACTGAGAATGTCTTGTACTTCATGTATCTGCAATATTACTACCCATATTCCTTTGCTGTAGATAGTGATGGAGTAAATAGACACTTAGTAGAGTCAAATGGTGCCAGGAAAAATTATCAGGGTCATGAAAGGGAGGAAAGAACTGAATGCTGTCAAGCTGTTTCATTTTATAAGAAAAATCTGGAATGTCATTTTTCCTCAAAGCAGTATGTTTCTTTAGTGTATAAAAGGTATTTCTGGATTTTTATTTGCTGAATATATTTGTATACCAGTCAACAGTGAACAGCATCTCTGTAAGATTTCGTCTTTCATTCCTTTGTTTCATAAAGGGAAATAAAAGGGCACAAAAATAATTAGAAGAAGAAAATATGAATTTTTGAAAGAGCCCATCCTTGATCAAAAGTGGTTTTTACAATGATTGAATGGATATGTGATAGAAGACAAAGAGAAAGGCAGAGGTTAAGATAAGGTATTACGAGTGTGTAGAACATTTTTTAATCAGAAATCTTTGCTAACTTTAAAAATAATGATCAGGGGCGCCTGGGTGGCGCAGTCGGTTAAGCGTCCGACTTCAGCCAGGTCACGATCTCGCGGTCCGTGAGTTCGAGCCCCGCGTCAGGCTCTGGGCTGATGGCTCAGAGCCTGGAGTCTGTTTCTGATTCTGTGTCTTCCTCTCTCTCTGCCCCTCCCCCATTCATGCTCTGTCTCTCTCTGTCCCAAAAATAAATAAACGTTGAAAAAAAAAATTAAAAAAAAAATAAAAATAATGATCAAAGATTGTTGGGGATAGTCTTTTTGCAAGGGGAACATATCAAATTGAGCTATAATTAGATCATTTTAACTATAAGTCTATTTTGACAGTCATTACAGACCATTTTTAAAAGAATAGAACTGAAGTGTTTTTAAAATCATAGTTTTCGAGAACAAACAGGGTTGATGGGGGTGGGAGGGAGGGGAGGGTGGGTGATGGGTATTGAGGAGGGCACCTGTTGGGATGAGCACTGAGTGTTGTATGGAAAAAAATTTGACAATAAATTTCATATTAAAAAAATAAATAAAATAAAATAAATTAAAAAAATAAAATCATAGTTTTCAGGGGTGCCTGGGTGGCTCAGTCGGTTGAGCCTCCAACTTCAGCTCAGGTCATGATCTCGCGGTCTGTGAGTTTGAGACCCGCTGTAGGGCTCTGTGCTGATAGCTCAGAGCCTGGAGCCTGCTTCAGATTCTGTGTCTCCCTCTCTCTCTGCCCCTCCCCTGCTCATGCTGTCTCTGTCTCAAAAATAAATAAAGACATTAAACATTTTTTAAAAAAATTTAAAAAATCATAGTTTTCATTAGTGAAATGTTTGAGCTGGATGCCCTACATATACATGTATGTGGGCAGGCACTTGTAAGCAACATGTAAGCTCATATACTCATGATGACATGCATGAGCACAAGGTAGTGACCTACAAGGAGGTAAGAGAATGAACAATAAGGACTGGTGAAATCTTATTTTTTTTTTTCTGAAATAGTCCTGAATAGCAGATCCTAAACATCCAATTCCTTTTAGGCAAAGAAAAAAAGTGTATGTCCATTTTTGACAAGGTCAGTACTTAACGTTTTCAATGGTAATGGAATTGTGGGTGTAAGACAGCATTCTATATGACTATCCAGATCTCCTTCACAGGACGGGGAGCACAATAATGGATTCGTCAATGTTTTTATTACTTCAGATCATCTCAGATATTCATGACCAATTTTCCCCCCCATGAACTTTATCTTCCATCCTCTTAACAAAATGCTATGTCAAGCTTTTTCAACAAATTGGCTCTAAAATCCTTTGTAGAATTTTAGCACAAATAACGGATGTATGTATAACAGAGGAAGTAAATTTCAAATATATATATTTTTTCAAAAACCTGTGTTGATACACAGTAAGAAAAATAAAAAATTAAATTATTAGAATGTGAAACTTCTCCCAATCACAATTTCTTAAATATAAGCTCTGATGCTGTTATATTACTATGGAACATGAGATATGGGAAATGCTCCTTTGCATAAACTGTTACTCAAAAACCCTCTGTGGTATAATTTAGTCACACTCTACATATGGAAGAAGCTACTGCTTGAAGATGTCAGGTAACTTCACAAAATCATATCGTAACTTTAGAACTAGTTGATTATACTGATCAAATTATAAGCATAGAAACTGTAGTCTTGGTTCAAGAAAGGAAACTTATGAAATTTAAGATTTATGGAAGGTAGTGTACATTTGCACCAAGTTATGTTTCCATGAATATAGTCTCAAATAAAACAGTACGGGTTTCTCAGAACTATAGAAACTGACTAAGGTCTGTGGTTTGGGGCTATTAACTGACAGCATGCCTATAGGCTCACACTTGCTTTCATCTGCCTTGATTTACCATATGTAGCCAAATATTTAAACAGACTTTAATCTAAATGACTATAACAGCTCCAAATCAGTTATTATGAACTACTGTTGAGGTCCTCCTTAGTTCACAGATAACTGGCCTGGAATATGAGAAGTACTTGAGTCATTTGTATCCATCAATCTGCTGTTACTCAGATCACCTTTTCCTCAGGACTGAAGCTCATATGTAATCTTCAATAAGTATTCAATGATTATACCCTATGAAGCATTCATGTGTAAAACATTTTTCCAGACATTTTTAAGTAGGGCTGCTGAATTTGTGAATAACTTCATACATTCCTATTTGTAAAAACGTGTTCTTAGGGATTTCAGTCTGTAAAGATTAGTTGGCAAAACTCCAAACTAAATAAACCTCTTGTTTTGTGTACTTTTTTTATAAGTAAACGAAGGAAATATATGTATAATTCATTCACACAGGTGACTCAGGTTATCACTGTTTTTGAGTTTATTTAAAAAGTCATTTTCTAAAAATTAGTAGGCCTGTTAAAAATGTTTTAACATCATACTATCCTAGCAATGGTCAGAATCTTTCCACAGTATTTCCAAGGTATTATGGCTTAATTTAAAAGTAAATATTTCTAAATAAAGAAAAAATAAAATTTTAAATTATTAGTATGAATTTTATGTTTATTTTTATATTGTGTAATTTCAGTTTAAAATGCAAAGGCGCACCCGGGTGGCTCAGTCAGTTAAGCATCTGACTCCTGATTTCAGCTCAGGTCATGACCTCACACTTTGTGGGTTCTAGCCCTGTGCTAGATGGGCTCTGTGCTGATGGTGCAGAGCCTGCTTGGGATTCTTTCTCTCTGTTCTCTCTCTCCCTCTCTCTCTTTCAAAACAAATAAATAAACATTTAACATGTACATGGAGTTACTGAATTTACACAATTCATAATATTAGTCTATATGTGCTTATGTATTTCACTCTTACAGAAAAATGAAATGCTCTACAAAACTAATTCAGCCACTATTTCATTTCCTGATATGAACATATTCTACCAACACTTCCTACCTCAGGCTTAGTAATGTGTAAGAAAGGACTGAAAGGAAAGAAACTATGGTCTGTCTTATCTCCTTTTCCTTCTTAAGTTGTCATTTTCAACATAACTGGTTGGCAAATACAAGGAAGTAACTAACATGCTGGTGGGAATGCAAACTGGTGCAGCCACTGTGGAAAACAGTACGAAGGTTCCTTGAAAACTTAAGAACAGAACTACCCTACAATCCAATAATCACACTACTGGGTATTTACTCAAAGAATATGAAAACACTAATTTGAAGGGATGTATGTACCACAATTATTGCAGCATTACTTATAGCCAAGAAATGGAAGCAGCCTAAGTGTCCACTGATAGATGGATCAATTAAAAAGTAAACACACACACACACACACACACACACACACACACATACACACACACACACACACACACACACACTGGAATATTCAGCCATACAAAAGACTGAAATCTTGCTATTTGCAACAACATAGATGGAACTAGAGACTATAATGCTAAGTGAAATAAACCAGTCGATATAAGATAAATGATTTATGATCTCACTCATATGTTAAATTTAAGAAACAAAGCAAATGAACAAAGGAAAAAAGAAGACACAAACCAAGAAACAGATTCTTAACTACAGAGAACAAACAGATGGGAGGTGGGTAAGGGATGAGTGAAATAGGTGAAGAGGATTAAGATTACACTTAACTTGAGGGACAATGAGTAACATATGGAATTGGTGAATCACTATATTGTACACCTAAAATTAATATAAAACTTTGTATGTTAACTACATTGGAATTAAAAAAGTAGTTCAAAAATAAAATTATTGATAATTTCAAGATGGTGAAGCAAAACATTAAACCTTCTACTACCACATAGGTCTCACACCCAAGATGTCAGCCCTTAAAAGGTGAGGGGTTTTCAGAGTTATGCTAGTGGATTTCAGAGTTAGAATAGTTCTCTTCTACCTGGCTAAGAAAAGGCTCACAGGCTGACATGGACTTGAGCTAATTTACTTGAGAACATTGCTTCTTATTTCACCAGTATTTGCATGCATCCTTGCCCCAATGCCCAGCTGTTAGTATTCAAGTGTCTGACCTTCTCTAATTTCAAAAAGTGGCAGTGATGGGAAGAAACGCTTGGGGACTTGAACCAGCCATTGCTCTTTACAGAAAGGTTCCAAATTGATGAAAGCATGAATATCACCCATATGACTTTCTGCCTCTTCATACACATTTCAAAGATTGAACATGAAATTCCATAAAAATGCACGTGGCTTAGAATATTCAATAAACTGTCCTTGCATAGTATCATTTATAGCCATTTTTGAAATAATATAAATTTTTAAGCATTCATAATACTTAATTATTTTATATTAAGTTAATGTGAAAATCAAACACACAAGACCAAACATTTTTCAATATGAAATTAAAAAAAAATTTACAGTAAGCAATAATTCTGTAGTTTTAAAAAATATAATTCTCTGGGATATATATATATACACACATATATATGCATATATATGTATATATATATGTGTGTGTATATAGACATATATATACACATATATATGTCTATATATATGTACATATATATGTAGAGAGAGAGACATCTATATATATATAATTCTCCAGCATTATTCACATATGCCAAGACCAGCAATGAAAATGTTCTTTCCACTATGAATATATCAAAATAAAGAGATTATTTGCTTATATATGAACATACTATTTCCACCTGCTTCTATTTTAAGAATCTAGCCTCATAAAGCTATAAAAATCATAGAGCTTTAGAAATGAAGAGAAATAAAATACAGATGCATATGTTGAGTAATGATGAAAAATATATTTTTGCTGTAAATATTGAATATTATAAATTTTATTCAATATCATAGATAAATGGAAGTTGACCTTAATGCTAAAAATATTCTTTTGAAAATTTAACCTAAAATTAATAGAAAAAGGCAAGGTATATGTTTGAAGTAGATACATGGATGCAGATGTTCACTCAATCTGTGGAAGAAGATATAAAATCCTAGCTAATAACTGAAGAGGCTACCTATAATAAACAAGTAGATTCATCTGGGGCACCTGGGTGGCTCAGTCGGTTAAGCATCCAACTTCAGCTCAGGTCATGATCTCACAGTCTGTGAGTTCAAGCCCCGCGTCAGGCTCTGTGCTGACAGCTCAGAGCCTGCTTCAGATTCTGTGTCTCCCTCTCTCTCCACCCCTCCCCTGCTCATGCTCTGTCTCTCTCTGTCTCAAAAATAAATTAAAAAAAAATTAAAAAAAAAGAAGTAGACTCATCTGAATGGAAAACATTTACGCTAAGACTGACTGAATTTTCCTTCCATCTTCATTTGGAAGAAGTTTGGACTAGATATCTCTAAAGGTCTTTTCACCCCTTGAAACACATGGAGGGAAACAGTTTATTGACCAGTATTTCTCTTTGTTTCTCTGAATCTTTTCTATTTTATCTCAAAATAAAAGGAAGATTAACTTTTCCTCTTCTTTGTAGTACATGTTTGTGTCATTTCACCACAAATAAAGCACATTGTTCCTTTACTTCTGATCTCTCTTCAGCTGAAATGTGCTATTACTCTGGGAACATGAATTTGAGCTACTTTTACAAGAGTAACATAGAAGTTCTTACTTGTATGACTCATGCTGAGCCGTTTCAAGTTAACCTATACCTTCAAGTAATTGAAGGTATAGTTTTTATAATTATAATTGAAGATACTGTTCTTTTTTCTTAGCAGTCCTCAAGGCAATTTTTCATTATAAACTTATTTGATAAACTATATTGGTTATGAATCCAGTTGTAGTAGATATCCTTGAGAGTCCATATTCACTATTCTTACAGTTAGATATTAATGCTGTACTTTATTTTCACCAAAGACTTCTTATTGTTGTTCCTTTGAATAAAAGCCCCTACCATTTTGGATAAAAGCCAATATCACTTTTTGCTTGATATGAAAACTAGATTCACAATATGACATGTTTAGAAAAACAAATAATTTTGACATTTTAGATTTCTTGTAATCTAAAGCTCTATTTAGTGTTTACTGCTAAAGAATGTTATCTCTTCAACTCAACTATCATGTCAGAAGATTCTCTAGTATCTGAACAAGGTTTGATGACTTAGGTATTAAGGAAACAAGGAAAACCATAGCACTAATGCACATGAAGTGTGGAGTTCCCTTGCTGTAGACAGAGATCTACGTTCTCATTCATTTCTGTATCTTTATCCATGCTCATGGACAAATAACCTACTCACTATAGGCTTCAATTTCTTAACTCTATAAAGGAAAGGGGTTGGGCGATTTGACCTTCAAGGTGCCCTTTAGCCCTACAATCCCATGGTTCTATAGCTTTCAATTGATGGACTGTACAGAGAGAGAGGAATACTTTAGGAATAATCCTCACAGCCTACAGACCAATGATGACACAGATGCTGATGTTTTTAAGGAGGTGATAGAAGATATTTGATCCCAATGGTTTGGAGTCCCCCCAACTGTGATAAAGGAGAAGACCTGAGAAGCCTTACAACATTAGTGTTCTTTGTCTCTTTGTGGATGACCCTTTCACATTAATATCAACATCAGAAACTCTGAATTCAAGAAAAGAAAGGGAGAGTCACACATTCTTTCAATAATCCTTTGTCAGTGAACATTTGGGAACCACAGGAAGCCAAATCAGACATCACTTAAAATAGTTTTTGGGTCAAGATTACAAAAAAAGGAAGACAGGAAAGAACAGTGGAATCAGCAGGAGTGTGTCCCCTAAAGTCCCTTAAACTAAGTTGGAACACAACCCAGAGCAAGTTAGCTAGAGCACTTCTCAGTGGGATTTTACCTACGGAACGGCATTAACCACAAATTGTTCACTGAAAGTGTTTCCCCTCAACGCTGAAAATCATTGGGAAAAAGGAGGTTATTTGCTAAGGAAACTTTCAATAAACCATGCATGCCAAATCTTACTGCTTACAAAATTCATAATCCAACCTGAAAATAGGCATCTTCAATTGTAGAACATAAATCTGTGATCTTGTCTCTCAATCTCAGATCAAGATCACATATATGGCAAGCATATAGCTACTCTGCAACTATTGGCTATTATCTAAAGTTTCACCAATGTATAGAGTTAAAAAAAAAGTAATAAACAGTAACTCTCTGTTCCTGGTTAGGTATTAGTATTTTTTTAGCTGCCAACAGAATTAATTTTAAAAGTCACAAAGGGACTGTAGCTATCAAAATGAACTACAGAGCTATTTATATGCAGAAAGCATTTCAGTACATACAATGAAGAGAAAAACGAAATTTCAGCACGACATGAATCTTTGATACATCACTGGTAAATTGCTCAAGTATAATTCACATATTCAGTGGATCACAATATTTAATACTTTCTTTTAGAGGTTTTATATTCACTTCCCTTCTGTCTGATTCAAATATTCAGGATATTTATTTTCACAATGTTTATCCAAACTAAAAGATATACTTTAAAAAACAAAATAACATGTGTCTAATATTTTCACTACCAGTTAATTAAAAAAAAATAACATTTATTGTCCAAAAGCTAGTTATAAATCCCTATCATTTAAGAAACATTAAAGCAAATATCAATTGATAAAACTGACATATTAATATTTCCTATAGACCGCTTGTGCAAATTATCTTAGTACACAGAATGTGGGAAACAAAAAGGACTATAAAAATTAGATTCATTTTACTTTACTATTTGAAATATGTGTTCTTAAGTGGCTGTCTCTAAAATGAAAGTTTAAATTATAGGACTTTGGACCAGTAATTGTATTAATTTCTACTGTTACTAAATTTTATATAGAATTGGAGAGATATTTGGACTCTGAAACCATAAATAAAATTAGTTTAAAAAGATTTTCTAATGTATAAAAATTATCAAAAGAAGAGAAAAGTATATCTATCCATAGCCAGTATTGTGGGGATGAATTTTATTATAGTTTTCTCTTATATTGAACATAACATAAAAATAAAGATTATTGAATGTTTTGTGTGTCATACTTCAACAGCCATAAGAGATAGCTTCTACGTTTAATATATCACAAAATAATGCTATCCAAGTGATTGACCATGCAAGCAATATATTTTCAAGCTGACAGTTTTATGTGGCTAGAATCTATACTTATTTTTTTTTTTCCTTTCACACATACAAAAATTCATTCTAGGTTCAGTGCTTTGATCTATCTTATCACCCTCCCAGAGTTTAGTTCAGGATAAATTTCCTCTGAGGTTACTTCATCATTGTTTTCTGTTTATTTTATCTAGCATACAGCCTGTATTTTACTGACTGACTCACTTAGTTTTGTAGATCTCATAGTTTTCAAAAGTAATTTGCTTTTAAGTAATATATTCACTAATATACATTATCTTGTCAAAATGGTTTTTATTAGGCTTGTATCTGATTATGTTTTTTTTATAATTCCATATCATGAAAAACCTTAGAGAGAGACAAGTATACTCCAGCAATGGAAGAAACTTGTAGTGTCAGTACAGTGATTCAACTGCAGAGGTATGTTTTGATTCATCTGTTTGAGTGTGAGACACAGCTATGGACTATGTTCAAACAGGTTCAAACAAGCATATTAAAACTGCTAATAGATTGAAAATTAATAAAAAATGTCATCATGTAAGTATTAAGTCTGAACAATCTGTATTTCAAAGGCAATTTAACTGGAAAAATTTGAAAACTTATTAGTTGGGATCATTTTAAAAACCTCAATCTGGTGTATATTATCTAGACACAGTGAAAAAAAACAACAAAATTGTAATCTATCAACTAACATTTTTGAATAAACGTCTTAAATCAAACTATGGTCGTTACTTTTTTAACAGTACAATAGGTTTGATAGTTTTTATCAAGAGAGTGCCTTGTTAGCACTACTTTAGATTATCTGTATGTATTTTGGCATGTCGTGTTCATATTTTAATTAATTTTGAATTATGTACGTATCAGAGCCCCAAAATATGTAAAACAAAAACTAATAACTGAAGGGAGAAATTAAAATTGAACAATTATTGTCAAGACTTCAATATGTCTACTTTCAAGGACATCATTTTTTCAAGAAAAAAATCAGAAGAAAAAAGAAATAGAAGACTTGAAAATATTATAAATAAACTAGAAGTAAGAAATGTGTATAGAACACTTTATTAAACAACAGCAGGGCACACATTCTTCCCAGGTGCACATAAAACATTCTATAGGACAGCCCATATGCTGGCTCATAAAACAAGCTTCAATAAATTTTAAAAAATTGAAATCATACAAAGTATGTTTCTAAATGCAATGCAATTAATTTATAATTCAACAGCAAAAGGACATTTATGACATTTATAAATAAATGGAAATTAACACAAAATCTTAAAAAATAATGGATGAAAAAATGTTATATGGGGAGTTAGAAAACCTACTTGGAGATGAATGAGTTAGCAAATATTTTGAGATGAATGAAAATAAAAGCACTACATATTAAAAACTTCAATGCAGCTAAAGAAATTAGATCTTAAGGAATTAGAAAAATAAAAACTAAGCTCAAAACAAGCATAGGAAGGTAGTAATACAGAGTAGTGGAAATAAATAAAATGTAAAATATAAAAACAATAAAGATCAATAAAACAAACAAAAAGATGCTTTGAAAATGTTGGGGCGCCTGGGTGGCACAGACGGTTAAGCGTCTGACTTTTGATCTCAGCTCGTCATGATATCACAGTTCATGAGTGTAAGTCCCACATTGGGTTCTGTGCTGATGGTGCAGGGAGCCTGCTTGAGATTCTGTCTCTCCTTCTCCCTCTGCCCCTCCCCCCGCTTGTGCACTCATTCGCTCTCTCTCTGTGTCTCAAATAAAGAAACTAAAAAAAAGAAAAGAAAAAGAAAAGAAAATGTCAACAAAATTGGCAAACTTTTAGCTACATTGGCTAAGAAAAAAAAAGAAAGAAGACACAAGCTACTAAAATCACAAAAGAAAAATAATAATTACTACAACATAAGGGGGGGGGGGAGATGATAGGAAATACTGCAAGCATCCGTGAGCTAACAAAATAGATAAACGAAATGATTGAACAAACTCCTAGAAAGGCAAAATCTACCAAAAGTGGCTCAAGAGGAAGTATAATATCTGAATGGAACTATAACAAGTAAAAAGTTTGAATTAGTAATAAGTAACTCTCTCAAAAGAAAAGCCCAAACCTAAATGGCATCACTGGTGAATCATCCTAAACATCTAAAAAAAAAAGAATAAATACTAATTCTTCACAAAATCTTCAAAATAACTGAAGATGAAGGAACACTTCCCAAGTCATTCCATGAAAGCTAAAACTGATACCAAACCTAGACTAACAATATACAAGAAAACTACAAACCAATATGCTCTGCAAACAGATGCAAAAATCCTCAACAAAATCCAATCAAACCAATTTCAACAATAGGGTTAAACAGCATAACCACATGGGATTTATCTGAGGTATGAAAGGTTGGTTAATTTAAGGGAATCAATTCATGTAACAGACCATATTGATAAAATAAATGGCAAGAAACTACATGATCATCTCTTTTGATACAGAAGATGCGCTTAGCAAAATCCAACATCCTTTAATTAAAAAAACTCAAACTAGGAATAGAAGAGAACTTCCACAACCTGATTAAGGGTATGTATGAAAATCCACAATTAAAATTACAGTTAATGGTGAAACTGAAAATTTTCCTCTAAAATCAGGAACCAGACAAGGCTGTCTATTCACATGTAATGGAAGTTCTAGCTAGGACAATTTGTCAAAGAAAAGAAATAAAAGCAATAAAAACTAGGAAGTAAGGCATGAAAGTATCACCATTTGCAGAGAACATAAGCTTACAAATAGAAAATCCTAGGAAATTCACTAAAAACATTAGAACTAATAAACAGTTCATCTAGGTTGTAGGATAAAGGATCAAATTGAAAACTCAAATGTATTTGTACACAGTAACAATGAGAAGTACAAAAATAAAATTGAGGAAACTATTTCCAGTAGCATTAACAACAATAAAATTCTTATGAATAAACTTTAAAGAAATATAAAATTTGTACACTGATTAGTACAAAATATTGCTGAAAGGAGTTAAGGTTTAACAAGATGGAAAGGCATCCCTTGTTCATGGATTCCAAGACTTAATGTTGGTAAGATGGCAATTCTACCCCTAATGGTCTACAGGTTCAACACATACCTATGAATATGTCCACTGCCTTTTCTGCAAAAAAGATATCAAATTGATTCTAAAATTCATATGCAAATGCAAGAGATGCATAAGTAACTAATACACTCCTGAAAAAGAAGAACCAATTGGGGAACTATGATAATTCAGACTGTGTGGTACTGATATAAGAAGAGACATATAGATCAATGGAATAAAATCGAGGATCCAGAAATAACAATTTGATTTATGGCCAACTGATTTTCAACAAGGGTACCAAATAAATAAATAAATAAATAAATAAATCGGTAAATAAATAAATAAATAAATAAATAAATGGAAAAAAGAAGTTGGATCCTTAACTCTTAACATACATAAAAAATTAACTCAAAAATGTATCTTAGATTTAAAGGTAAGAGCTAAAACTCTAAAATTTTTAAGAAGTAAACATGTGAGTAAACCTTGGTGACCATGGGTTAGTCAATATTTTCTTAGATACAATACCAAACTTACAAACAGTAAAGGAAAAATAGGTAAATTGGTGACCATGGGTTAGGCAATATTTTCTTAGATATAATACCAAAATTGCAAACAGTAAAGGAAAAATAGGTAAATTGGACTAAATCCAATTTTATTTTATTTATTTATTTTTTTTTAATTTTTTTTTAATGTTTTTATTTTTGAGACAGAGAGAGGCAGAGCATGAGCAGAGGAGGGGCAGAGAGAGAAGGAGACACAGAATCCAAAGCAGACTCCAGGCTCTGCACTGTCAGCACAGAGCCCGACGCGGGGATCGAACTCACGGACTATGAGATCATGACCTGAGCCGAAGCCGTACGCCCAACCGACTGTGCCACCCAGGTGCCCCCTAAATCCAATTTTAAAATGTTTGTGCTTTGGGGTGTCTGAGTGGCTTAGTCGGTTAAGTGTCCGACTCTTGATTTCAGCTCAGGTTATGATCTCAAGGTAGTGAGACACAATCTTGAGTCCAGCTCCTCCGCACTGGGTGTGGAGCTCACTTGGAATTCTCTCCTTTTCCCTTTCAATCTGTTCCTTCCCTGCTCTCAATCTCTAAGAAAAATAAAAATAAAAGTGTTTCTGCTCAAAACAATACCGTCAAGAGAGTTAAAAGATAACCTACAGAATCCTAGTAAATATTTCAAATCATACATCTAAAAGATCTTGTCTCCAGAATATATAAAGAACCCTTATAACTCAATAAACAAAGACAATCCAATCAATAATTGGTCAAACAATCTGAATACACATTTCTTCCAAGAAGATATACAAATAGCTAATAAGTACAAGAAAAGATTCTCAAGATCATTAGTCATTAAGGAATGTAAACCAAAACCACATTGAGATACCACTTCAGTTTCACCAAGATCGTTATAATAAAAAGGAGAGACAATAACAAGAGGATAATAAAAAAGAGAGACAATAACAACTCCCATTGCTACCCAGCACCCCACACCCAAGTGTTATTCTGAACATATCACAAAATGTTATCATATATTGTTTTTATGAGTGGACTCTTAAACATATGTTTTTAAGATTCATCCATATTTTAAAATGTATGAGTGCCTAATTCTTCGTTATTGCTGAAAAATACTCTCTTGATACATTACCTTCGTTTTGACCATTCAGCAATTGGTAGGCATTTGAATTGTTTCTACATTTTGGTTATTGAAGAATAATTATGCTTATGACCATTCATGTATGAGTTCACAAATGGACATATATTTTCATTTCTGGTGGCCATATCTAGGAGTGGAATTGCTGGGTCATAATGGGAGTGACTGCTAATGTGTACCAGAATTACTTTGGGGGTGATGAAAATGTTCTAAACTGTAGTAATGGTTGCACAACTCTGTGAATATACTAAAAACCACTGAATTATACACTTTAAATGTGCAAATCTTAAGGTATATAATTACATCTCAATTAAAGTGTTATATATAAATAAGACCAATATTTTAGGATCATTTCTTAGCAAACTGTTTAATATAAATCATTCTGGAATAGATGTAAGTGTTAATTAAAGATGGTTTAATTGTAGTTAATACACAAATTAAATATTGCAGAATTAATGTAGTCTTTAGACACCATTCTAATTGTCTACGAGTATGCCTTTAATTCAGTTTCTGCAGTGTTATTTGTTTGATACCAGGCTTCCACAAATTCCCTGAACTATAATGTGCACATTACATCCTACTTCAAATGCCTTATGTAAGTCCTTCCATTTACTTTTACTGACTGATAGCACCCTCCTCAATCCTCCTCCAAAAATAAGATAAGATTTCATATTTTAAAGCAAGCTAAAATTTTAAGATTACAAATACAGTTTATCTCACTCCCACTGTATTTTTAACAATGTGAATATCATACTTCTGAAAGCAACAGGGGCTCAAAAAAAATCACAATGTGGACTATAAATCTCTAGAACATATCATGTGGCTATTTCTTTTATTAATATCTTTTGACAGGGAAACTGCATCTCTTCTCGGTTGTTTAAACTATAGAGGCAGGCACTGTTCTAACTCTTTAAAGATTATCTTTACCTACTTTTTTTTTTTTCTCAATGCTTTCCTTTCATCGTCTTTTTCCACAAAACTTTAAAGTTTCTGCTGACTCCTCTGCCACTCAGTGTTTATTTTGGGACTTTAATATCCCTTGCTCCATCTAAAAATGTTTCAGTCTCTTCCACCTTTTCTAGGATTTATGGTCTTAAGAGTTATAATTTCAAATCTACAGAAGAAAGAAATGATTTTCACTTCATTTGTGTGTGTATAAATATGTTACATATTATATATTATAAATAAAGCAACACATATTTTAGTTCAGCAAGCTTTGACTATTAGCAAATCTTTCTTTCTGGAATCCATAACCAGTAACAGGTATCACACAGCTAAAGCTCCTGGGCATGGTCATATATAATTCTCAAAGAGGACCACCATCATCTCTTCCATTCCAGTATGCAGATGCTGTTCCTCTCATCAAGGTATCGCACTATTTCACCTATAATATTCTGGGTTGGTCTTGGGAATTATTTTTATCAATGGAGTATAGTGAAAATGACACTGAATTAGTCCCATCCTGTTGGGAAACATGATCAAAAGGACATGACCACTGATGGGCCTGTGTGCTGGGCCTGGACACTCTGAGTGTCCTCACTCCTTCCCTTATCCTTGGAACATGGGTTCCACTTACTTTCTCACTCCCAGAGGCTGCACCAAGGACATAGCCTTCAGATAGTATTGTGGTGTCAAAAGCAAGTGCATGGTATATGTGACTGAGGCCCGATGGGTCCTCTTTATACACTTTTAAGATCTGGCAGGTGGTTGTGTGGATTCATTTGTCTTGCTGTCACACCAGACAAGCCAGTATGTGAGTTTCCTTTGTTTATTCAAACTGCCACCTACCAATTGGGGTTGGCCTGCCTCTTTCTTTGGTCTGTCCCTGCCCTCTGAGTACAGAAGCCAATTTCAGATTATACCAGGAAAGCTCATGGGAGGGTTGCAAACCAACATGCACCTTGCCTTGCCCTAAAAAGGTCTGGCAGCTTCCCCTTTCAATCTCTTGGAGCCCTGAGCTATCATGTAAAAAGTTCTGGCTAATCTGCTGTAGAAACCAATCAGAGAAAATAAAAGTTGCCTGGCCAGGCCGTAGCTGTTCCAGGCATAGTCAGTGAAGCACATTTCATGTGATCTAAGGCATGTTGGATATTTCAGCTCTAATCAAATTCCCAAACAAATGCAATGCATGAGAGACCCCAGCCGATTACACTGAACAAAAATGAACCTTGTTTCAGAATCATGTGCAAATAAATGGTTGTTATTTTTGCCACCTAGTTTTGGAGTGATTTGTATAATAGCAATAGATTAAGTAAAGCAGGTATAAAAAATCAACTCACAAAAGAAGAAAATACTCTGTAGAAAATCAGTGAAGCTGAAGTGTAATGGACAAAAAATTATGTTGATATTTTACAAAAACTGGTATGTAGATATGGTGGGTTATTAGTTATTGATCATAGCACATTGTAGCAACTTTTTTTTTTTTTTTAAATCTTTTTTTTTTTTTAATTTTTTTTTTTCAACATTTATTTATTTTTGCGACAGAGAGAGACAGAGCATGAACAGGGGAGGGGCAGAGAGAGAGGGAGACACAGAATCGGAAACAGGCTCCAGGCTCTGAGCCATCAGCCCAGAGCCTGACGCAGGGCTCGAACTCCCGGACCGCGAGATCGTGACCTGGCTGAAGTCGGACGCTTAACCGACTGCGCCACCCAGGCGCCCCTGTAGCAACTTTTTAATCTAGCAAGAATTAACAAGGAGAAATATTTAGATTTTAAACCTGATGATTGCTACTATGTATAGGAATATTAGAGGAGACAAGTGAGATCCTCTCCTTTATTATCTCCCTAGAAATAATAAGATGGTATTTCATTATTTTCACAACTAGGCACTTTTGTTCATCTTTATAATTTTCAACAATAAAAACTAACAATTTTTATGGCAGCATTAGTCACCTATTGCTGATTAAATAATTGTTCTAAAACACAGTGAATAAATCAACAAATTATTATTTTAGTTTCTGTAGGTCATGAATCACAGCATGACTAGCTGGGTACCCCTGCTTCAGTGTCCCACAGAGGCCTGTGATCAAGGTAGTAGCCAGGGCTGATTCTCATATGAAGGCTTGACAGGGGGGAGGATATGCTCCCAAACCCATTTACATAGTTTTTGGCAGGATTCAATTCTTGTTGACTGTTGGACTAAGGGTCTCCATTCATGGCTGTTTTTCTGGCCTTTACAATCAGCTCACCTTCCTTCAGAGCTACCAAGTAAGAGGGCAACACTGAGACTACAAAATGGAAGCCACAGTCTCCTTGAGAAACTTAATCTAGGAAGTAACTTACAATCACTTGTGCCATTTCTACTTGTTCAAAGCAAGTCAGTAATCCTAGACCTTACTCAAGGAGAGGAAATTGCAAAAGAGCATGAATACCAGAGGTGATGATCACTGAGGCCAGCTTCATGGCTGCCTAACACAATGGTTCACAAAGAATGAATAATGTCTTCTAATCATATATCACCAAATCACATAAAATATTTAGTTCAATATAGAAAACAAAACATGATACTACATAAAATTTAGTTTATTTCAATAAGAATGGGATGTTATCTTTTAATAAGATTAGGTTCTGTTTATCTTTTTAACTGATCTAAGAATATTTACTTTTATATAAATATTGATATTGATATAAATATATATCAATATCAATATATAAAACCATATCAATATTTTTATCATATACAAATATTTTATCATCATAATTAATTTTGAAATTATATGTTATACATGATTTTTAGGTCAGTAAATTAAAATTATGAAGGCATTCAAACAAGAAGAAAATAGTCCTGTTTTAGGAATAATTCATCCTTTGATATTTATTACTTTTGATGCAGCAGGTGCAGATGGTGGGCAAAAAATAAACCCCATATTGTATTTTGGCACTTTTGGTTGCAAACAACAGAGGCACACTGAAATTATTTCAAGTAATGGGAATTTTTTTTAATGTTTATTTATTTTTGAGAGAGAGAGAAAGATTCAGAGCACAAGCAGGGGAGGGGCAGAGAGAGAGGGAGACATAGAATCTGAAGCAGCCTCCAGGCTTTGAGCTGTCAGCAGAGCCTGATGTGGGGCTCAAACCCACGGACCACAAGATTATGACCTGAGTCGAAGTTGGACACTTAACGGACTAAGCCACCCAGGCGCCCCAGTGGGAATTTTTTTTAAAAAAATAGGCATAATAATGTTCATATTATCAATGTATATTAGGAAAGACAAATGTAGAAATATAAGAACCCCACTAGATCTTGTGAGAAGAGATCTCTTCTATTAAAATTGGAAGGATTCATTACAGTTCCAAAAAGTTTGACAGTAAGAATTTTGAGGCCTCCCAGCTGATGCTCTGCCTATTAATGTCAAGTTTTGACTTGAATATTTTCCATTTTTCAGTCCCTTATTTTCATTTTCTTTCCTGTATAAATGTCCCTTACTTCATTTTGTTTAACTTCCCTCATGATTTCTGGGTCTTCATAAATTGAACCTTTCTTCATAGATGTAATTCTATCTCATATCATCCTTCCATGCTGAGTTTCCATGGCTATCTAAATTTTCTTACTTCAAATTGCTAAATGGGGTAATCCAACTGGTTCTCTTCATCTTTTCAAACTAGGGCAAGCTACAGATGACTTGTCAGTCTATAGACTTATCGATCTTAGGGAAGGTGCACAATGAAGATACAAGCATCTATGACTGAGAGCAGAAAGTATGGAGTTACATAACACCCTCTTTCCAGGAAGAGGAAACTATAGACAGTTAGTTAGCAAACTAAGTGTAGTTCATTACTAGTTCTTAAGTTCTCTTGCTAATTTAAGTTGGGACCTGAAAATTAAAAGGCAGGAGTTAAGGCCTGAAATACTATTTATACATTTCTAGAGGGCCTATTAAATTCAACATATGAAGAGGAGACATACTTATTGATAGTGTGAATATTAGTTATCAGTTGTCTTCTAAATTAGATGTTAACAGAATGGCATTTAAAACAGGTACTAGAGGGTCAACAGGAAGAATATAGGCATTAAAACAGATTTGTGCAGTGCCTGGCTAGCTCAGTTGGTAGAGCATGACACGCTTGATCTTGAGGTTGGGAGTTTGAACCCCACATTGGGTGCAGAGATTACTTAAAAAATAAAATCTTAAAACAAACAAACAAACAAACAAACACTTATGAAATGGGTAAATGATGAATGGATGTTTTTCTAAGCCAAGAGTATGAAGCAAGAAATATGTATAGTAAGAGCAAGCAAAGTGTTGGAAGATAGTATTAAAAATCAAAACCACCCTGTGAGGTGCAGAGATAAAATATACAGGATAAACAGCCAAGCAAGGCATGGCAAGATTGCTAAACTCTATAAATATCGGAGAGCAGGAAAAAGGGAATATCTAGGTAGAGTAAATGTAGCAGTATAAAAGGAAGAAATGGGCATCAACAGTTGGAAACTATCTCTTAGGTACAAGACACTGAGTTGGGTTATAAGATAAGAATCTACATGCTGGGAGACTGGGATGCAAAATAGGAACCCAACCAAGGTTATGAATAGCAGTAAGACTGAGCAGATGCTGATACTGTTATTAAGCTGATTAGCTATAACCCAAAGCTCATTTCATTTCATACATACATAAAACCAGGGTTGTCTGGGCTGGAACTGATCCACTAGAGTCTTAACACCAATGTCATTTCCAAATTAGATGAACAGAGAAAAACCTTTGGGGTTGTTCTGAAAATACTTGGTAGGCTCACTCTCTTTCTCCCAGCCTAATTTAGTTCCCATAGTATTATTTTTAGCATTGGGACAAGGGGACAGGTTCATATCAGATAGAACAATTACATTGGACATGTGTGGAAAGCACAGGAGACTTTCTGCACTGTGCAAATCTGAATTACAGAGAAAGCTGCTTAAAATCACAGCAAGTCTATTTGCATATTGCTTTCCAGTTGTCAGATGGTATCTCAGTTTTTAAATGTGAAAATCACAGCAGATTTTTCATCTGGATGTTAGACTGACTTATTGAAATACGGCACACCAATAAGCATCTCTTGAGTTTCCATTAACATTTTCATATAGTGAACCCTCTGTATAGAGTTGAAGAGGAGGAAAAGTCTCCAAAAGGACACCTTTTTCACAAAAAAAATTTAAAGTAATAATTGACATAAGCATTACGTTAAGAAAGAGATGAAAAATAATTTCAAGGAAGTAGTGTGAACCAACAGAAATGTAGAGAATATAATCAAGAAGCATTTTTAAGAGTTTCTCGTTTACCAACTGACAGCCTAGACTCTGTTTACAGCCTTCCTTCCACATCACTCTTGTCACACATTGGCTCCTGTACATGTTAGAACATGGCATTGTCTTTGGCCAACCATTAGGAGTATAGCCCCGGATTCCATGTAATTTATAGTCCAGTCAGGAATATAAGCATTTGAACAAATATGATGATTTGAGAGTAAAATATTCACATGGTTGATCAAATATAGGAGAGAGGTATAAATTACTAGGTGAGTGTTAAAGAAAGATTAATTCTGAATAAGAGGGCAGAGGAAGAATGTATGAAGACAACACTTGAATAGGACTTGGGGAAATTAACACAGGTTTTCTAAGCAGCCTTATAGGAGGGGGTGGACTTTTAGTCAGTGAGAATAATAAGAGAAAATGTACAGAGTTAGGAAAGTATAGGGTCTATAATGAAGTAAAGATCAGCTAGATATAACTGGAACAAAAGGTATAGGTTCATGTGGAGAAGGAAGGAGATACCTGAAGATAAGCCTAGAAAAGTAGACTGGGTAGATTATGGAGGGCTTTGAACACCTTGCTCAGAAATTATAAGAAATAGGATGCCAGTGAAGATACTTTACTAAGGTATTAATATATCTGGAGCTGTGCTTTGGAAATACTGCATAAAAACTCTATGGGGTGTACATGTGCATAGCAGCACTATTCAATATTAAGGCTGTCTGAAGCAATGTTGTGATGTATTCATGAATACCTCTCTTTATGAACTTACACACATATATGGCTATAACATTAAGAGTACATGTGTCTTTTAC
Source organism: Puma concolor (assembly GCF_028749965.1). Taxonomy (NCBI): domain Eukaryota; kingdom Metazoa; phylum Chordata; class Mammalia; order Carnivora; family Felidae; genus Puma; species Puma concolor. The sequence continues at coordinate 75,350,151 of NC_141667.1, forward strand.
ATGAGCATTATATACACACATATATATTTCCTGTACTTACACATGAGAATAATATTTTAGTCAAAATTAGTTTTAATTTTATCATGATGTAATGTACCACTTTGTATTATATTTCTGCTCAAAAGAGAACATTTCAATTTTGTTTCATTCTTATACATAGGGAAGCTTAAACAGTGCAATAGCAACCTGGGCCATATTAGAACTACTGGCCTAGAAATGAACATTGGCCAAAAGTCATTAGAAATGGATAGCTGTTTAGTGGTGTGTGGGAAATGAGTTGATGGTTACAGTCCAGTTCCTACTTAACAGGTGTCTACCTCATAAAAACCACTATCATAATCAGCACTTATTGGCACCCTTATTGTATGTATGAGGAGAGAAGCCAAGATTTAAGATTGCTTTCTCTTTTCTGTCAGGACTATGGGAGGAGTTTCCTTTTAACCTTCTATTGTGGCTCTATGTTATCTTCTAACAATATTAATTTCTAAAATAAATTTAGTGTGTAAGAAGCATCTCTAGAGATGGTCACAGAGTTCTTAAACAGACAGTAAATTCATTTTAGAAAATTATCTTGTTAAAAGGAAGAGATGGAGTCATTATAAAAAGTTGTTGATAATGAGAGCATTTGAAGAGGTACCATTTCAAATCAGCAGTTTTAAAGACAGACATATGTTCCCACCACAGGGACCTGTCCTACTGCTTGAACACCAGAAGAAAATTTATCACTTAACATAGAAGAATCACATTCAAACTGAATTATGATTTACAGGGTGAAATCCACAGCTTTGCTCAGCGTTGTTTGCTTGTGATAATGGATGCTACTCAATGGAAGGAGAATTTGTTTTTCCATGCTTGCTAACATGTCGTCTTGCATAGTTTATGTTTTAAGCATGAAATCTTACATAGAAATAAGAAATATTCAAATAAATTCTTTTTAATGGAATTATTAAAAGGCTTCACTAGTATCAAAATTCATCTTTTTCACAAGGCTACATTCATAGATAAAAATATTTTATAAATATTCCACTGTGCAGAATTTATATTTGATTGCCCTCACTAATGAAAAAATGTTTACTGTGGTGAGGATAGGAAATAATATATTTATACAATGAGAAATATAAGGAATTTTAAAATGTCTCATTTGCAAATGAGAAAAATTATCCAAGGTCATAAAACTACTTAAAAGAAAAGTCAAAATGAGTATCCCGTTTTACAGTCTCCATTGTATAATAAAAAAGAAGACTTTTTACATGATAATATAGTATATTCTTCTTTTGAAAATGATAATAAGCCAAATTAGCAAACTCTTCCTCTGGTCTTCCATCGGTTCTTTAGTCTATTACTATAGATGTTTCTACCTTTTCTAAAGGTCTCTTTTATCTAAATCACAGTCAACTTATTTGGAAGTTTACATATCTAGAAAAGAATGAATTATTATGTTCTGATTTTGGTATACATTAAAACATTTTTCTATTTAAACCTTTCTTAACTGGAGTCTACTTACATAAGGACCCTAGCCCTGGGCCATGGCCTACCTATCTTTGAGAAAATTTTGCAATGAACATGAGTACTGACTTTGGTAAAAATTCGATAATATATATATTAATGTTATATTAAATTGAAGGAATAAAAATACAGGAATTCTTCCAACAGTCACAGATAGCATTCCACATGAAAGAAGATAAACACATCTCCCTTGACTTTAAAATATTCCTAGGAGCAAGGATATAAACACATTTATCAATTTTGCTCTTAAATAAACTGAAGATAACAGTTAAAAAACAAGTTTTCCTTGGTCTAAGAAATAAGATCATGAAACTTTTATATAATCTATTTTGTGTTTGGTACGGATTGTCATTTTGATTTTTTTTTTTTTTTAGAGAGTCCGTTGAAAATGTCATTTCTGTCTAATTTTTAAACTCAGTTTAGGAAGCATATTCCAAACAGTATGTTCCTACACTTAGTAGCTCATACAGAAAATATTTCATAATATCTTTATTCTGATTGTCACAATACTATCCACTGCACGGTTTAGTGTAATACTAGAAATAACACTTATCTGACTTTATGTGCATATCCCCCCCCAAAAAAAAACAGCATGAAAAACCTTCAATATGAGTATTCAGAGATGAAGGTTCATAATGCACAAAGAAACAACGTGAAAACCTGTAATTAGTAGAAATTATACATATGAAGTAGGAATACTTTACGCAAAGCTAGTAAGGTCACAGATAAAAAAGAAATCTTAACTTTGTGATACAGAGTTTTCTGTTCTCTTCAAACTCTTAATTTTGTACAATTACCATCCATCTTTTCATCTGAATGCCATTTTCTGCATTGCTGATCTCTGAAACTTTTGAAAAGTGGAAAATATTTCAAGGTAGTTTAAAGACATCTCAGCAAAGTGGTATGTTATGACACACTTCAATTTAACTTCCTGAGGTTTGTTTCACTCTCTGCCCAAGCACACCTCAAATGCTGCACTATTCATTGCTATCACGGCAGCATACTCTATGACTCCTCAAACATTATCACCACCTGTCAAACCTGGCATGAAATCACTTGCAAGGTTTTTATGTTGATTTTAAGAAATTAGAAGCATCAAGCATGTTATTTATTCTGGGTTTATCTTCAGTGATGTATATTGTTACTAGCAGCACTAGATTGCATCCTGAATGGTCTTGTCAGGATTGGCTGCTAAAGTATTATATTGTTGTCTGGATTAAGGCTGTCTATGTTCTGCACTAAAATTCACTTTTTTTGAGGACGTCAGGCTAAGTTCAGCCAATAATAAATCTAGTTTCTCAAAATAAAAATTTATAAGATCATATCCCAAAATTAATGCAGAAAGTTAGCATCCTAGTATTTTATAAATTTATTTACAAAATTAGAGTCTCATCTCTATCCTTCTTCCAATAAAATAAAATGTTACAGGTTTGCTTTCCTTGTTAGTGAACAAGAGGATATGACTATGTAACTATATAAAACTATTAGGGTAGAATTTTGCAAAAAAAAAGTTTTGGCAGTGTATATTTCACAGATGCAATTTGAACATCTTGAATATCTGAAAAAGTAAAATAAATTTCTGGAGTGAGGGCTAGAATTATGTAAGAGGAGTGAAGAGAGAGCACAGTAGATACCTGGGAAGTCAATGAAAAGTCTGAGTTAGAGACGGTTTCTCCCACATGCTCTACTCATTGGTCTTGCTCCTTCAGAGTCCACTTTCTTTTCTCCAGACAGCACTGACTCGTTCTTCCATCAGGGGCTGCATGCTGGCCAAAGTCAGCCATAGCTGGACCATTCACATATCTAGCAACACATCTAGGTCTCATTGTTCTCACAGGTAAAATTAGGTGTTTGGATTAGATAAATTATTCTTATGTGTTTTTGGTCAAATGTCCCTTTGAGAATTAAAGGAAAGATTTAGAAACTCTCTCCAAAGAAGAAAAAGGAGAAAAGCACATAAAACCAGCTTTTTAGAGGTTCTAAGCCTTCAAATTAAGAATCCAGAAGACAGGATATTTTTTTACATATTATACATGATTTTGTAATGTGCATGAGTACAGGGCTTTAAAATAGTATTAACAATCTCTTTGGGCTTTTCTATATTTACAAACCATCCACATTGAACATGCATTTAAGAGTGTTGCCTCAGAAGCCAGACTACCCAAGTAGTGTTAAAATAATTAAATGAAGATGCCATTAGACTAAGGGTGACTTTAATACTTTGGTAGCCTGTGTAAACAAAACAAAACCTAAGCCAGAGTCAGTGCATTGGAATCTGAGAAAACAAAACTTCAGAACAACCAATCACAGCCAACTAGGCTTTCCCAAAAATGGCAACAACTGAAGCTATAGCCAATCAAATAATTTCCTCACTTTGATTCCATATCTTCTCTATAAAAGACTTCTCCCCTAGTTCCTATTGGTGGGGCACCACTTTGGCTTAAGGCTGCCTGATTCAAATTCATGTTTGCCTAAAGAAACACTTGAAAATTTTAAAATGCCTCAGTTTATCTTTTAACAGTAGATATCTCCATTCAAACACATTCTTTCTTACCTTCATTTGCCTCATTGGTAAATCAGGGATAACAGCATTTATATCTAACTCATATGGTGACTATGGGTATTAAATTAGAAGCGTGTGTGTGTGTGTGTGTGTGTGTGTGTGTATAACCTTGTCTGGAATTCATATACTCATGCTTAGTTTAGAACAGGGCCTGGAACATAGTTAACTATTCAATTTATCTAAGATATTGTTTGTGTAATAAAGAAAACTCTGCGTATGCAGAATAATACACTAAAAAATAAATATTTTATTATTTGATTTAGGTGATTTTTTTTCTTTCTACAAATTCAGGAGCTTGCTTCTTATACACAAAAATCAACCATATTATCTAATTTGCAACGTGACATTCTGTACATTATCTGTACTCTTATGATTATGGTTTTAAGTAAATGCAAAAAGAAGAAAATTTTGATGTCACCATAAGAAAAGAGTGAGTAGCTGCTTCCCCAGGAAGGAAATACTGGGAACAATATAATTAATAATGCTGAATGTCCAAGTACTAACTTCATTTGCACTTAGCATCCGTCACTGCACAATGTATCTTGGGAACATGTTCCTCTTCTCCCATTTCTTTTCAATAATGTGTATCAGGTTTCCCTCCTCATGAGGACTGATGGAATAAAATTATTTACATTCATATGTATATTCACAGTTTAATGCATCTTTTCTAACAAGGCTTTCTTTCCTTGCTGAGCTAATATGAATAGCTAATATGCTATTCTTAAAGCAAGTTTCAAAATAAGCTTTTCTAAACTAATTATATAAAATTAATATCAACAGATTTCTGATATATTTCTTTCTCTACCTATCCTTTTTTCAGCTGAAAAACAGATAATATTTTAGGTAAGATTTGGTTCAAAATAGTTATACCACATGCAATTTACCTCTTAACCTTAAATCCTTCAATATCTCCCTTTTCTTTTCCTCATTCCTCCACTAGTGAAGTGTGACAGATAAAAATGTCATTTCTGTTAAACAAGAGAACTCATCACCACTTTCTGCCCCCATTCTTACACTTAATGATGAAACTAAGCAAAATATAAATATAGTTGGAAAGGGAAAGCCATACATTTTCTGTTTACTGAAACAACCTCCCCTCCACCTCCTTTTTTTCTTTTCTTTTTTTTTCTCACAGCACTGTTTCCTTGCTGATACTATATTCTTCCTTTTTCATAAAAAGCTGTTACATTCACTATGCAATTTACCAATTTTCTGTGGCCAAGTACTTTTCAAGTCCTACAATTCAGCCTTCATTGTCTCATCCAAATATGGACATATCCCTCCTCCTGACGTGCACACAGACAGACTCTATTTTAGGTGTCATGGCATGTCAATAGCATCAATCACCACTCGCACCATCGATCATGCAGCTATGAAGCAGTTGGATGACATCTGCCATAACACCCTCTGTGCTACGATAATGCACTTGAATTTTGAAGCAGGAGGATATTGGTCTGCAGACTTATGATCAATCACAGTATCTTTTCAAGCAGGATATCTTTCAGATGTAACAGAGAGTTAATCACACATTCTAAGAATATATTTGGACATGAATAGAAGAGCGTTCCATATTGTTGACTAATATTAAATAATTAAAATATAATCTAGAAAGCTCCCAACAACTAATGTCATACTAGTTATTCCAAACAATACACTGCTCTTTCAACTTTAGTCCTTTTCCCCATAAAAATCACTATCTATGATCTTTGTTTATTATTAGATTTTAGCAATATTTGTGGCAATCTAAAATGCAAAGCATAAAGACAAAGTAATCTCATATTTAGTATTCCTGACTCTACTGCCATTTAACATATGAACATTTTATATAGCAATGTAGTCCTTCCTTTATTGATGGTGGTCTGTGGTATACAGAAAAATCATAATATACCACAGCCAATGTGAATAAAATATAAGGAAAATTTTGTAAATGGAAATAATTACAATAAATGAACAGTAAAATACATCTAATATAATTGTTTAATTTGATTTAATTTGAGACTAAGTCATTATATCCTAACCTGAAGCCCTTTATAACACTTGCTGATTTTTACATCTTTTAAAATTTCATCATCCTAGCATTTGGTAAATGCATTATTGATACTTAAATATATTTAATACAAAAGAAGTTTGCTGCAAAGCTAGGACAAAGCAAAAAATACTTTTGGATTCCTGAAAAACAGAAATTTTGAGAGAAGAGACAATGTTTCTTGAGACAGAGTTCTTTCATCCTTATTTACAAATAGCAGAAAATCTAGAAGAAAGCAGAGATTTTTTTCCCCCCAAGAGGATGTTCCATTACAACATACTTCTCAGAAGAAAGAGTAGAAAAAAGAGAGGCTTGGAAGAAAGAAGAGTGTTAAGTAAGTATTCAGGTCCCAGGGTCTAGCTCCCTTCCCTGGGGTGAGAAGCTTCTAGGGTGGAGTATGGGCAAAGGTATAGAGGGCCCTTCCCCTGACAGTCATAAAGCCCTGCCATTTGGAAAGGAGAGGCAGACTGCTTACAAGATGACACAAGATGACTGCTTACAAGATGCTGTAGGAGGGTTTAAATGTGGTAAAGACTAGTGTGTCTAGATATTATGATTACTGAGAATTTTGGATTTTTATGAGAGATTTGATATTTAAAACTGGCTAATATTTCTAAACACTTTGAAGTTATATATATGTAACATATTTGGTTTGTAGGCCACCAATGTGTAACTTCAGCTCAAATTCCTAACAGTTTCCACAGCATGAAAAATCTTCCCTTTCTGCTTGGTATTTGGATTTAATTTCATGAATTGAGAAATATTTACTGAATAATGACTTAATGATTAGCATTAATTTCATATGTTCAATAGTTGCCTATCTATCCACGGTCTTTCTCACAATTTTTTCTTCCCTCTCCAAACATTCTTTTTTAACTTATAATAACTTCCTTAAATTGTTCTCTTTTAAGACCATTTTAAAAGTATGAGCTCCATGAAGCCTTTTCTGTTTTACTCTGAAGAGAAGTAACATTTATTTTCTTTCTGTGTTCCCAACTTTTTTATTATTCACTTTTCAAACTCTGCCCTAATTTATCCACTTCTCCTTTAAACCATTCTGCTATTATACACTCAGAAAAATAATTATCAAATTGGACCAAACACTTGGATTAAATTTAAAAATATTTCCTAATAAAGTATTTTTTTTGGCTTGCGAGTTTGTAATGAGTAATCCATGTAACATACATAGCTTACAACCCTTCTGTTCACACATATACATGTTAATTCAACATTCTCACAACACCTTCTGTTTTAATCTTATCAGATAATGAAGGGGTTTAATTAATCAAATATTTGGTGTAATAGATATAATAAAACATGTCTGTATGTCTGCATGCATATATATAAACACACACACACACACACACACACACACACACACACACACCCCTACACACACACACCCCAACTCATCATATCCTGACCATTAAATAACTGGATATATGAAATATACTTACCCATGCTGTATCCACTAATTATTTAAAGGAATTTCTAGAACATTATTCATGTGTACTATACACTGCACAAAGCGGTTAACATACTTTATAAATGACTCCTATTTTATGGTTTGTCTTACCCAAATCTATGTCAGCCTCATTCTCAAATTCATCCTTTTTCCACCATAGTACACATCTATAACCATCACTTAGGAGTTCAAGCAACTGGTAAGGTCAAGCAACTTCAACCAAGGAAGCATCCTCTTATCAGAGTGGGAAACTAAAGGCAAAAATTTTTTTTTGAATCCAACTGGGATATGTCAATTTGGAATATATAAAATGCAAGATTAGCTAGCTGGATTGAACTTGTAAGGTTTAGTGCTGAACAAAATGCTATAGAGACCAGGGAAGGTTGTGCTGAAAACCAATCTGAACTCTATACGTAGAGAGAATTTATTACATTATTATAATATTACAATATTAATTGTAATTGTAATTGTAATTAATATTACACATTACAATTATTTCTCCATATATATACCCTGCTTTGGATCTTGAGCTATATGCCTCAATGTTGTTCATTTCTGAGCCTCCCACATCAACCTTAAATACATGACTCTCATAGATACTGACCTACCACTGAATAAATTCATAGCTGAGTTAATATATAAATCAAGGAAGGTAATGGTTAATGATCAGAGAAAAGTTCCTTTTTTTAAAGTTTATTTTAGAGAGAGAGAGAGAGAGAGAGAGAGAGAGTGTGTGTGTGAGTGGGGGAGAGGAGCAGAGGGATAGAGAGAATCTCAAGCAGGCTCCACACTCAGCACAGAGCCTGATGCGGGGCTCAATCCCACGACCCTGGGATCAGGACATGAGATGAAGTCAAGTGGTGGGTGCTCAACCAACTAAGCCACCTAAGTGTCCCAGAAACTTTTCTTCTTGACTCTGTCCGAACACAACAGAACCAAGTTATAAATTCTACTCATTTTATAATTAAAACAATATAGTAGGAAAATAATATGTATCCTGATATTTCCATTGTTAATTGTATTCAAGAATATATTAAGATATTATTTGCATTCATCCAAACTACAAGTATCTATGTTGTGCCTTTAATGTGCTAGACATAGTATTAAGTGCCAAGGAACATTATAATCATAAGGCAGAAAGATCTATATATCTATATGTGGATATACAGATACATAGATATAGATATAGCTAGATGATATAGATATGGATAGATAGAGATAGAGATATACAGATTTATTTAGAGTGGTAGTTCTCAACTGGAAACTACTTTGGCTCCCAGAGAACATTTAAATATCTGGAGACATTTTCTGATGTCAGGATCAGGGTAGGGTGTCATTTCATACAGGCTGTGGATGCTGCTAAACATCTTAAAATGCTCAGGGAAGGCTCCCCAAAAAGAACTGCCTGACCCAAAACCTCAATAGCACTGAGACTGAAAAATCCTGATTTATAAGTATCATGAAAGAATACGGTAAATACTATACTTCATTGGTTCTGAAATGATATTTCATGTGGTCACAGGAAGACAACAGAAGAGGAACACATGGATTGGGGCTTCATGTATGTTTGCCAAGAATATAAGATGATGGAAGAATGTGATGTTTCTATAAGAGAAGAGAGAAAAGGAATATGTACAAAGGCATAGATGAGAAATCTAGTCTGTTTGGAATATATGACAGTTAACATTATGTGGAATTATGCTGAAGAGTGAGTCAGAGATTACCTCAAATGATGTGAGAAATATACTCCTCAGTGTAATATATTCATACACAGTCATATGACATTGAATCCTTTTGTGTCATATACAGCAGAATAGATTTCACTCTATAGACAATGGGAGAGTGACTAAGAATAACTTTTAAACAAAGGGATATAATAATGATATGTGTTACATTTAAAAAATTTGTAAGAAATTCGAAGAGTTATATTGGAATGCACTGGTACTGGAAGCTAAAAAAAACAGACTTTCGTTTTCTTTTTTTTTAATTTTTAAAATGTTTATTTATTTTTGAGAGACCGAGATAGAGCATGAGCAGGGGAGGGGACAGAGAGGGAGACACAGAATCTGAAGCAGGCTCCAGGCTCTGAGCTGTCAGCACAGAGCCCGACGCGGGGCTCGAACTCACGAACCGTGAGATCATGACCTGAGCCAAAGTTGGACACTTAACCAACTGAGCCACCCAGTCACCTTCAGACTTTAGTTTTCAATGAAACCTATGAGAAATTATTTCCCAAACCTAGGTTTCAACAATGAGAATGCAGTAAAAGTAAAGAATTTAAGGATAATTAGGAAGACGAGTGAAAGTAGTTTGCAAACCTCACCTATGAGATGCAAAAGTAACTGAAGAATAGAAGTGACACTTCAGGTTCTGGCTTGGCCTATTTTCTGGACAATACTCAACTGGAAGTGCCCCAGTAAGTATTTTGATGTGGAATTTGGAAGGTAGTTCTGAGTGAGAGACATTGATTTGGGAGTCATCAGCATAAATGACCCACAGGATTGATATAGTTATCCAAAGAAAAGATAGAGAATGAAAGTGTAAAAGAACCCAAGTGAAGTCCAACAAGTTGACTGCATCAGCTTCTAGGAATCCAAACTAAGCCTATCGAAGGGTTAGTAGGAAACTTGCTAAATGACACAAGAAGTTTGGTATCAGGAGGATAAACTTGTATGACAATTTTTTATTAAATGCATTTTTTACAAAAAATAACATTAACAATAAATTAATACAAGTCTGATCTGAGGGCACACTTGTGACATTTTGGATTCTACTCATGAGATGAATAAAAGGTATAACCATCTTTTTGCTTAAAACACAAACAGATATATGTCTGACACATAGGAAGTGCTCAATAAATGTTTCTGAAATGTAGGAGTGTCTGTAAAATGTGTGAAAGATACAGCAAACCCATAAAATTTCTAATAAAGTGAAGTGTGACTAAACAGAGAAGTTAGGTCAGCTGTGGCAGAGGCTCAAGGTAATTTCCTACCAGGAATCACCCCATGAATCTTTTTCAGTTGGTAAACACCAAAATTATTCTGGGAACAGAAGAAAAACTGTTTAACATAAGAGCATTAAAAAGTAGATGAAGTATTTTTATTACTTCTTATTTTGGATTTATCTGGTTAGGAGAGAGGTGTGAGTGGGGGAGGGGCAGAAAGAGGGACACATATAATCCAAAGTAGGCTCCAGGCTCTGAGCTATCAGCACAGAGCCCAATGCAGGGCTTGGGCCCACAGACCACGAGAACATGACCTGATGCTTAACTGACTGAGCCATCCAGGCACCCCAAGCATCCATGACTCATTAAGAAAGATGTCCTCAGTCTACATAAGATTTATTTTTATACTTGATAATGAGCTTTTTATATTTCTAACAGATGTTAAGTGGCTCATTCCCAATTCATTAAATATATAATCTAAAATTTATTTATTAAACAAATTTTTATTCTTTATTTTTGAGAGAGCGAGTAAGCAAGCACAAGTGGGGGAAAGGCAGAGAGAGAGGGAGACATAGAATCTGAAGTAGGCTCCAGGCTCCGAGCTGTCAGCACAGAGTCTGGCGCGGTGCTTGAACCCACCAGCCATGAGATCGAGACCTGGGCTGAAGTCAGACACTTAAGTGACTAAACCACCAAGGCACCCCAAAACTTTAGACATATAGTATCTAATATGGAAACAGTGTGATGATGAAAATGTTCCACTGCACTCTCCAATCTGGTCTCCAGTAGTCATATGTGGCTATTAGATAGTTGTGATGTAGTGCAACAAATTAATTTAATATTAATTAATGCAAATTTATATTATATAGTCATGTGTGGCTAGTGGCTATTGTATTGGGGCAACAAAGCCTGAGCTATGATCACAGATTCAAATTCATCAAAAAAATTACATATAGAGTACAGTTTTCCTTACTACCTTGTAGAGTATTTGGTAAAGCTAGTTTCAGAAAGGAATAAAAATAATTCACATACCTCCCCACACACACCTATAATTTACTTAGTGAACTAAACCTACTTTGAAAATTTCATGTAAAATTGATACCTTTATAAGCATTATGATATCACGATAGTCACAAAAACTACAACTGTTTATTGTCCTGTGTTCTCCATGTTGTTGTAATAGCTGTTATCCCAATTGGTTTCCTTTCTAACTAGCCACAATACTGCTAAAACTAAAATCCTATATATAGCTATATTTTTCAGCATAAAAACTAGGTGTCATCGGTAGTATGTAATATTTTCCTCTCTAATTCCCTAGGCTGGAGTTTACTATTGAATAACTCTGTTTAAAAAAAAAAAAAATTCCTAGGAGGGAGCCAAGACGGCAGAACAGCATGGAAGTTTTTGTGTGTCTCATGTCCACGAAATACAGTCAGACCAACACTAAATGATCCTGCACACCTAGAAAACTGATCTGAGGATTAACACAACAATCTGCACAACCTGAACCAAAGAAGTCAGAAGTGAACTTGGGGAGAGAGAAGTTGTGGAGGGCAGGGAGGTGCTTTTTGCGTGCAGAGAAAGGACAGAGACAGTGGGGAGAATACAGGAAAAGCACTCCTCCCCAAAAGCAGCTGGAGAGAAAGTGGAAAATTGGAAACAGCCGCAGGGACTGAACTAAAAAAGGGAGGAAGGAGAAAGTAGAGGGTTTAAATTCCATTAAGACTGTAAACAGGGGGAGCGCAGAGTCTGAAACTCTGTAGCTCAATACCTGGTGGAGCTCTGGTGGGAAGGGTGAATCCCCAGGAGCAGAGTGTGGTCCGGGAGGTTATGGGAAGAAGCGGTTCCACTGCTGGAAGGACATTTGGTAGAGGCTGGGAGGCAACCTGGGCCCAGGAGACCCCAGAGAACAGCCACATTTGCTGGTGCTGAAACAAGGTCATTAAAGGTTAAGCCTGGTGCCAGATGTGTGTTGTGATTTTCCATAATCCCTGAAACGTTGCTCCCATATTATGTTGTGAACTTTTTCTGGGGTGGCCTGGCACCTGGCCACAGTCTCTGGGCTTCGGCAGCAGCACAGTAATGCAAACTATCCTGGGTGTGGCCATTGCTCAATGAGACCCTCTGCAGTGAGGGGGAACAGGTCAAAGCTGCAGTCTCTCAGAAGTAAGGAGTTGGGGAAAACAGCCACATCTGAGACAAAACTCGGGAGAGAGGTGCCACCTGGGGCTTGGTCACAGACAGCGTAAAAGAGGGGAGTGGACAAAAGCTGAAGACAAAGGACAGATGCGTGATTGCTGATGGGGGAGAACAGAGTTCCGATACTAGAGACTGGGTACCTGGGTGACACCATTTTCACCGCTCCCGAACATAGGCATATACACCTACAAGCTCCACAACAATCCACCCCAGTAGGCTAGCAGTGCCATCTAGTGGAGAACAGAGCTGTTACACTAAGCCCTGCTGAACTGGGCCAACCTCACTCTTCAAGAACACAAGTCTTATCGCCTGCTTAGTTTATGGACTATAAAGCGCTTTATAGTCTCACTTCTAGGGGAAAACAAAGTAATTTCAGTCCTATTTCAGTCTGCTGGCAAGTCCATGTAATCACCTTTCTTTTTTTTTTCTTTTATCATTTTTTTCTCTTTTTCATTTCTTTTTCTTGAATACAGAAAGAGAAAAAAATTCATTTTACTTTTTAATTTTTACTAAAAATATTTTTCATTAATTTGTTTAGTATATTTTTTACTTTTGTGTATTTTTTTCAAATTCTATATTACTTCCATCATTTTATTTTAGTCTACCTCAGTGTATTCCTTTTTCAAATTTTCAAACGATTTCCTTTTTTTCTTTTTTCTCTTTTTCGTTTCTTTTTCTCTTTTAGTTCTTTCTTGAATACAAAGAGAAGAAAAAATTCGTCTTTATTTTTAATTTTTATTAAAAATATTTTTCATTAATTTTTTGTACTATATTTTTAAATTTTGTGTAATTTTTTTCAAATTCTAGTTTACTGACATCATTTCATTTTAGTCTACTTCAGTGTATTCATTTTTCAAATTTTCAAGCTATTTCCTTTTTTTTTTTCCTTCTTTCCCCTTTTTTCTCTAATCTATCAAGCTACTTTCAACACCCAGACCAAAACACACCTAGGATCTAGCATCATTTATTTGATTTTTTTCTGTGTGTGTATTTAATTTTTTAATTTTAATATTTTAATTTTAATTTTTTTCAATTTTAATTTTTCTATCTCATTAATTTCCTTTCTTCCTACAAAATGACAAAATGAAGGAATTCACCCAAAAAAAAAATAGCAGGAAGAAACGACAGCCAGGGACTTAACCTATGCAGATACAAGCAAGATGTCTGAACCAGAATTTGGAATCACAATAATAAGAATACTAGCTGGAGTCCAAAATAGATTAGAATCCCTTTCTGTGGAGATAAAAGAAGTAAAAACTAGTAAGGATGAAATTTAAAAAATGTTATAACTGAGCTGCAATCACGAATGGATGCCATGGTGGCAAGGATGGATGAGGCAGAACAGAGAATCAGTGATATAGAGGACAAATTATGGAGAATAACAGAAGCAGAAAAAAAAAAAAAAAGGGAGATTAAGGCAAAAGAGCACTATTTAAGAGAAATCAGTGACTCATTAAAAAGGAACAACACCAGAAGCAGAGAAGTCCCAGAAGAGGAAGACAGAGAAATAGGGGTAGAAGGGTTACATGAGCAAATCATGGCGGAAAATTTCCTAACCTGGGGAAAGACACAGACATGAAAATCCAGGACTCCCATTAGAGAGGTAGGACTCCCATTAGATTGAACAAAAACCGACCATCAACAAGGCATATGATAACCAAATTCACAATATACTCAGTCAAGGAGAGAATCATGAAAGCAGCAAGGGAGAAAAAAGTCCCTAACCTACAAGGAAAGACAGATCAGGTTTGCGGCAGACCTATCCACCGAAACTTGGCAGGCCAGAAAGGAGTGGCAGGATATATTCAATGCGCTGAATCAGAAAAATATGCAGCCAAGAATTCTTAATTTTTTAAAGTTTTTTTTTTTTTTTTTTTTTTTTTTTTGAGAGAGAGAGAGAGACACAGAGTGTGTGCAGGGAAGGAACAGAGAGTAAGGAAGACACAGAATCTGAAGCAGACTTCAGGCTCTGAGCTGTCAGCATAGAGCACAAGGCAGGGCTCAAACCCACGAACTGCGAGATCATGACCTGAGCTGAAGTCAGATGCTCAACTGACTGAGCCACCCAGGCACTCCCAAGAATTCTTTATCCAGAAAAGCTGTCATTCAAGATAGAGGGAGAGATAGAAAGTTTCCCAGACAAACAAAAATTAAAGGAGTTTATGACCACTAAACCAGCCCTGCAAGAAATTTTAAGGGGGACCCTCTGAGAAGAGAAAAGATGAAAATGCAAACGAACAAACAAGTAAATAAATAAATAAATAAATAAATAAATATCAAAAGCAACAAAGATTAGAAAGGACCAGAGAGCACCACCAAAAACTCCAACTCTACAAGCAACATAATGGCAATAAATTCATATCTTTCAGTACTCACTCTAAACATCAATGCACTCAATGCTCCAATCAAAAGACATAGGGTAACAGAATGGATAAGAAAACAAGATCCATCTATATGCTGTTTACAAGAGACCCACTTTAGACCTAAAAACACCTTCAGATTGAAAGTAAGGGGATGAAGAACCAGCTATCATGCTAATGGTCAATAAAAGAAAGCCACTTATATCAGACAAACTAGACTTTAAAATAAAGACTGTATCAAGAGATACAAAAGGGCATTATATCATAATCAAGGAGTCTATCCACCAAGAAGACCTAACAATTGTAAACATTCATGAGCCAAATGTGAAAGCACCCAAATATACAAATCAATTACTGAGAAACAAAGAAACTCATTGATGGTAATACCATAATAGTAGGAGACTTAAACACCCCACTCATAGCAATGGACAGATCATCTAATCAAAAAATCAACAAGAAAACAATGGCTTTGAATGACACACTGGATCAGATGGACTTAGAATATTCAGAACACTTCATCCTAAAGCAGCAGAATATACATTCTTCTCCAGGGCACATGGAACATTCTCCAGAATAGACCACATACTGGGACACAAATCAGCCCTCAGCAAATACAAAAAGATGGAGATCATACCGTGCATATCTTCAGATGACAATGCTATGAAACTTGAAATCAACCACAAGAAAAAATTTGGAAAGGTAACAAATACTTGGAGACTGAAGAACATCCTACTAAAGAATGAATTGGCTAACTAAGAAGTCAAAGAGGAAATTAAAAAGTATATGGAAGCCAATGAAAATGATAACACCACAATCCAAAAACCTCTGGGACGCAGCAAAGGCAGTCATAAAAGGAAAGTATATAGCAATCCAAGCCTTCCTAAAGAATGAAGAAAGATCTCAGATACACAACCTATACTTATGCCTTAAGGCACTGGAAAAAGAACAGGAAATAAAACCCCAAACTAGCAGAAGACAGGAAAAAATAAAGATCAGAGCAGAAATTAATACTATCAAAACCAAAAAAAAAAACCAAACAAAAAACAAACAAACAAAAAACAAACAAAAAAAAAGAACAAAACAGTAGAACAAATCAATGAAACCAGAAGCTGGTTCTTTGAAAGAATTAATAAAATTGATAAACCACTAGCCATCTGGCTCAAAAAGAAAAATAAAAGAACCCAAATAAACAAAATCTAGAATGAAAGAGGAGAGATCACAACCAACACAGCGGAAATAAAAACAATAATAAAAGAACATTATGAGCAATTATATGCTATTAAAATGGGCAATCTGGAAGAAATGGACAAATTCCTAGAAACATATACACTACCAAAACTGAAACAGGAAGAAATAGAAAGTTTGAACAGACCCATAAATAGTAAGGAAATCGAATTAGTAATCAAAAATCTGCCAAAAAACAAGAGTCCAGGGCCAGATGGCTTTCCAGGGGAATTCTACCAAACATTTAAGGAAGAGTTAACACCCATTCTCTTGAAGCTATTCCAAAAAATAGAAATGGAAGGAAAACTTCCAAACTCATTCTATGAAGCCAGCATTACCTTGATTCCAAATCAGACAGAGACCCCACTAAAAGGACAACTATAGACCAATTTCCCTGATGAACATGGATGCAAAAATCCTCAGCAAGATATTAGCCAACCAGATCCTACAATACGTTAAAAACATTATTCACCACGACCAAGCAGAATTTATACCTGGGATGTAGGGCTGGTTCAATATCCACAAAACAATTAACATGATTCATCACATCAATAAAAGAAAGGGCAAGAACCATATGATCCTCTCAATACATGCAGAGAAAGCATTTGATAAAATACAGCATCTTTTCTTGATAAAAACCCTCAAGAAAGTAGGGATAGAAAGATCATACCTCAAGATCATAAAAGCCCATATATGAATGACTCAGTGCTAATATCATCCTCAATGGGGAAAACTGAGAGCTTCCCCCCTAAGGTTAGGAACAAGACAGGGATGTCCACTCTCGCCACTGTTATTCAACATAGTATTGAAAGTCTTAGCCTCTGCAATCAGACAACACAAAGAAATAAAAGGCATCCAAATCGACCAGGAGGAGGTCAAACTTTCTCTCTTCACAGATGACATGATACTCTATATGGAAAACCCTGAAGATTCCACCAACAAACTGCTAGAACTGATTCATGAATTCAGCAAAGTTGCAGGATATAAAATCAACTCACAGAAATTGGTTGCATTCCTATACACCAACAACGAAGCAACAGAAAGAGAAATCAAGGAATCGATCCCATTTACAACTGCACCAAGAACTGTAAAATACATAGGAATGAATTTAACCAAGGAGGTGAAAAATATATACACTGAAAACTACAGAAAGTTTATGAAAGAAATTGAAGAAGACACACAAAAAATAGAATAAAGATTCCATGCTCCTGGATAGCAAGAACAAATATTGTTAAATTGTCGATACTACCGAAAGCAATCTACATATTCAATGCAATCCCTATCAAAATAACATCAGCTAGAACAAATAATCCTAAAATTTGTATGGAACCAGAAAATACCCCGAATAACCAAAGCAATCTTGAAAAAGAAAACCAAAGTAGGAGGCATCACAATCCCAGACTTCAAGCTATACTACAAAGCTATAATCATCAAGACAGTATGGGACTGGCACAAGAATAGACACTCAGATCAATGGAACAGAATACAGAACCCAGAAATGGACCCACAAACGTATGGCCAACTAATCTTTGACAAAGCAGGAAAGAATATCCAATGGAATAAACACAGTCTCTTCAAAAAAATGGTGCTGGGAAAACTGGATAGCAACATGCAGAAGAATGAACCTGGACCACTTTCTTATACCATACACAAAAATAAACTCAAAATGGATGAACGACCTCAATGTAAGACAGGAAGCCATCAAAATCCTTGAGGAGAAAGCAGGCAAAAACCTCTTTGATCTTGGCTGCAGCAACTTCTTACTCAACACGCCACCGGAGGCAAGGGAAACAAAAGCAAAAATGAACTTTGGGACCTCATCAAAATAAAAAGCTTCTGCACAGCGAAGGAAACAATCAGCAAAACTAAAAGGCAACGGACAGAATGGGAGAAGATATTTGCAAATGACATATCATATAAAGGGTTAGTATCCAAAATCTACAGAGAACTTATCAAACTCAACACCCAAAAAAACAAATAATCTAGTGAAGAAATGGGCAAAAGACATGAATAGACAATTGTCCAAGGAAGACATCCAGATGGTCAACCGATGCATGAAAAAATGCTCAACATCACTCATCATCATGGAAATACAAATCAAAACCACAATGAGATCCCACCTCACACCTGTCAGAATGGCTAACATTAACAACTCAGGCAGCAACAGATGTTGGTGAGGAAGTGGAGAAAGAGGATCTCTTTTACATTGTTGGTGGCAATGCAAGCTGGTGCAGCCACTCTAGAGAACAGTATGGACATTCCTCAAAAAATTAAAAAGAGAACTACCCTACGACCCAGCAATTACACTACTAGGCATTTATCCCGTGATACAGGTGTGCTGTTTCAAAGGGACACATGGACCCCCATGTTTATAGCAGCATTATCAACAATAGCCAAAGTATGGAAAGAGCCCAAATGTCCACTGATGGATGAATGGATAAAGAAGAGGTGGTATATATATACAATGGAGTATTACTTGGCAATCAAAAAGAATGAAATCTTGCCGTTTGCAACTATGTGGATGGAACTAGAGGGTGTTATGCTAGGGGAAATTAGTCAGAGAAAGAAATATCATATGACTTCACTCATATGAGGACTTTAAGATACAAAACAGATGAGCATAAGAGAAGGGAAACAAAAATAATATAAAAACAGGGAGAGGGACAAAGCATAAGAGACTCATAAATATGGAAAACAAACAGAAAGTTACTGGAGGGGGTGTGGAAGGGGCTAGGCTATATGGGTAAGGGGAATTAAGAATATATTCCTGAAATCATTGTTGCACTATATGCTAACAAATTTTGATCAAAATTCAAAAAAATAAAATTAACTAAAAAAAGAAAAAAAAAATCCTAGATGATACTGATTCACCAGTACCTCATCTTTGCCTCACAATCTAATTCAGTTTATTCCTCCCTTCTTTCCAACCTCACTTCCCCCTCCTTCCTACTCTTCTTTCCTTTCCTACTCACTCCAAGTGCTTACTAATACACACCATATGCACAGTGACACATTTGTGTTTTAGTTTCCTTTTGCTGCTATAACAAATTAACACAAACTTAATAATTTCAAACAACACATGTTTGTTATCTTCTAGTTCTGGAGTTGAGAATTCCTAAAGACAAGGTGTTGGCAGGACAGCATTCCTTCTGGAATCTCTTATAAGGAGTCATTTCCTTATTTTTTACAGCTTCTAGAGTTGATCTGCATTCTCTGTCTCATGGCTTTGTCTTACATCTTCAAAGCCTACAGAGTAGTATCTTCAAATCAACCTCCCTCTCCTCTCCTCTCTTCCTCTCTTTCTCCTCTCCTCTCCTTGTCACATCTATCTCTCTGACTCTCTTTTCTTGCTTTTCCTCTTAACTAAACCATTGTGACTGCATTGGAACCAGTTGGATAATCCAGGATAATCTTCCCATCTTAAAATCCTTAACTTAATCACATCTACAAAGCCCCCCTTTCTATGAAGTTAACCTAATCATAAGTTATGGGAACACATCTTTGGGAAGCCATTATTCTGTCTACCACAACACATATTTTATAACTCTTTAAAAATTAAAGTTATAATAATGTTTTGAAAGAGCTAATTACAATTGTGAGTATATATTTATATTAATTCACAAATAATGCACACACACACACCCTAAATTATATAGATTAATACACAAATGAATACATTAATAACTAGATGATGTGTGGTACAAAAAGATACTTAATGTAGCTATCTTTAGGTTTCATACATTTTCAAGCTTTTATCCAAAAACTGTACTTTGAAGATTCCTGAACAGCTCATGTATTTCCTGATATCACAAATCTCTTTTTTGGTTTTGCATCCATCCAATTACACTCTCATAAACAATTCTTAACACAGATAGTATTTAATAATTATTTTGCTAACAGTTTGGTAATTCAAGTTGTATTTTAACAAATTTATTGATATGTAAGTAATGTGGTACAACAGTCTTGTTACAGCCAAGATATACTACATTAATCACTACACCTCTATTATATCAAGCCTATTACCCTAATTTAGTAGGTTAAATTTGTGTCAGAATGAAAGCTTTCCATGTAAAAACCTACCAATTTAAACTGCCAAGCCAAGCTTTTCTTCACTGAATTTGGATTTAGTTAAAAGACCAACTTTTGTCATGAAAATTTATGATCACACACCTAATTCAATTTGCTTTAAACCATTTAACACTGTGTTGTACAAAGATACTAGTCTAGAATCACACTGATTTGGGGTTAAGTAAGATCTGGCTTGGTGGCCAAATAGACTGTGACTTTTGGCTTATCTCTTTGGTTCCCTAAGTTTTGGTGCCCTCATCTGTAAGATGGAAATAATAAAAATTTATCCCTATGGTCCTGTAACAGTGGCTGCCTGATATAAAGGGATTCTAGTTCCATGATAGCAGGGTTTATCATAATCACCTGTAATAGTAAAAAGTAAAGAACAACTCTTAGAACAAGTCATTATGTCATAAGTATAATCAAAAGGAAAATGAAAATGAAAACTCAAGAAATATAAATATTCTTTATTATATATTAAACTGAGAAAGAACCTTTTCTGAGTAATCAGATACTACGTGCTAGGTAAATTTCTAATAATTACAATTTATCTTTATAGAGATATCACATTCAGGTTTTTAAACTTAATAAATTTTGTTTACATTTTTTTTCTTTTTAAAGATTTTACTTATTTATTTTTTTAATTTAAATTCAAGTTAGTTACCATATAGTGTAGTACTGGTTTCAGGAGTAGAATTCAGTGATTCATCATTTATATGCAACACCCAGGGTTCATTCCAACAAGTGCCCTCCTTAGTGACCAACAACCATTTAGCTCATCCCTTACCTACCTCCCTTCATCAACCCTCAACCTGCTCTCTATATTTAAAAGTCTCTTATGGTTTGCCTCTCTCTGTGTTTTTATCTTATTTTATTTTTCCTTCTCTTCCCCTACTTTCATCTGATTTGTTTCTTAAATTAAAGATCTACTTTTTCAAAGGACCCTAGAACAGATGACTTATAGGCTGACTTTTATCTAGCCTTTAAAGAACAGAAAGTACCAGTGTTATTCAAGATTCAAGGCCACAAGACAAAAGACAGAGAGCCGTATGTTATTTTTTCTGAGTCCGAAGAAATTTATTAACTATTTCCTTTTCTTTCTTTCTTTTTTAAATTTTACTTAAATCCTAGTTAACATATAGCGCAATAATGATTTCAGGAATAGAATTTAGTGATTCATGACTTACATATAACACCCAATGTTCATCCTAACAAGTGCCTCTTTAATGCCCATTATCCATTTAGCCCATCCCCCCATCCAACACCCCTCCAGCAAACCTCAGTTTGTTCTCTGTATTTAAGAGTCTCTTATGGTTTGTCTCCCTCTCTTCTTTTATCTTATTTTTCCTTCCCCTCACCTATGTTCATCTGTTTTGTTTCTTCAATTCCACACGAGTAAAATCACATATCTGTCTTTCCCTAACTTATTTTGCTAAGCATAATACCTTCTAGTACCATCCATGTTGTTGCAAATGGCAAGATTTCATTCTTTTTGATCACCAAGTAATACACCATTGTGTGTGTGTGTGTGTGTGTGTGTGTGTGTGTGTGTCTGTGTGTATTCCACATTTTCTTTATCCACTTGTCAGTTGATGGCCATTTGGGCTCTTTCCATACTTTGGCTATTGTTGATAGAGCTGCTATAAACACTGGGGTGCATGTGCCCCTTCAAATCAGCATAGTTGTATCCTTTGGGTAAATACCTAGTAGTGCAATTGCTGGGTAGTAGGGTAGTTCTATTTTTAACTTTTTGAGGAATCTCCATACTGTTCTCCACAGTGGCTGCACCAGTTTGCATTTCACAAACAATGCAAAAGTATTCCCTATTCTTGCCAACACCTGCATCCTTGCCAACACCTGTTGCTTCCTGAGTTGTTAATGTTAGCTATTCTGACAGGTGTGAGTTGGTATCTCAATGTGGTTGTGATTTGGATTTCCCTGATGATCAGTGATGTTGAGCATCTTTTGATGTGTCTGTTAGCCATCTGGATATCTTCTTTGAAAAGAAGATCTTCTTCTGCTCATGTCTTTGGCCCATTTCTTCATTGGATTATTTGCTTTTTGGGGTGCTGAGTTTGATACATTCTTTTATAGATTTTGGGTACTTTATAGATTCTGGATATGTCATTTGCAAATATCTTCTCCCATTCTGTCAGTTGCTTTTTAGTTTTGCTGATTGTTTCCTTCACTTTGCAGAAGCTTTGTATCTGTATGAGGTCCCAACAGTTCATTTTTGTTTGTTTCCCTTGTCTCTGGAGACATGTCTAATGAGCAGTTTCTGTGACCAAGTTCAAAGAGGTTGTTGCCTGTTTTCTCATCTAGGATTTTGATGGCTTCCTCTCTTACATTTAGGTCTTTCATCCATTTTGTGTTTATTTTTGTGTATGGTGTAAGAAAGTGGTCCAGGTTCATTCTTCTGCATGTCACTGTCCAGTTTCCCAATACCATTTGAAGAGACGTTTTTTTCTATTGGATATTCTTTCCTGCTTTGTGAAAGATTAGTTTGCCATACATTTGTGGGTCCATTTCTGGTTTCTGTATTCTGTTCCACTGATACATGTATCTGTTTCGTGCCAGTACCGTACTGTCTTGATGATTATAGCTTTGTAATACAGCTTGAAGTCTGAAATTGTGATACTTCCAGCTTTGGTTTTATTTTCAACATTACTTTGGCTATTTGGGGTCTTTTATGGTTTCATACAAATTTTAGAATTGTTTGTTCTAGTCCTGTGAAGAATGTTGGTATTATTTGATAGGGATTACACTGAATGTGTAGACTGCTATGGGTAGTATTGACATTTTAACAATATTTTTCTACCAATCTATGAGCATGGAATGTTTTCCCATTTCTTGTGTTTTCTTCACTTTCTTTCAAAAGCTTTCTATAGTTTTCAGCATACAAATCTTCTACCTCTTTGGTTCAGTTTATTCCTAGGTATTTTATGGTTTTCAGTGCAATTTTAAGTGGGATTGATTCCTTGATTTCTCTTTCTGCAGCTTCATTATTGGTGTATAGAAATGCAACCGATTTCTGCACACTGATTTATATCCTGTGACTTTGCTGAAGTCATGTATTAGTTCTAGCAGTTTTTTGGTGGAGTCTTTTGACTTTTCCACATAGAGTATCATGTTTCCTGTATAGAGTGAAAGTGTGACTTCCTCCTTGCCAATTTGGATGCCTTCTATTTCTTTGTGTTGTCTAATTGCTGAGGCTAGAACTTCCAACACTATGTTGAATAACAGTGGTGAGAGTGGGCATCTCTGTCATGTTCCTGTCCTTAGGGGAAAAGCTCTCAGTTTTTCACCACTGAGAATGATAATAGCTGTGGTTCTTCATATATGGCCTATATGATCTTGAAGCATGTTCCTTCTATTCCTACTTTCTTGAGGGTTTTTATCAAGAAAGGATGCTGCATTTTGTCAAATGTTTTCCTGTGTCTATTGAGTAGATTCATGTGGTTCTTATCCTTTCTTTTAGTAATGTGATGTATCACTTTGATTGATTTGCAGATATAGAACCACCCATGCAGCCCACCCAATGAAAGAGGAGAGATCACAACCAACACCACAGAAATACAAACAATAGGAAGAGAATTACTCATATTATGAGCAATTATATGCTAACAAATTGGGCAATGTGGAAGAAATAGAAAAATTCCTAGAAATATATAAACTTCCAAAACTGAAACAGGAATAGAAAATTTGAACAGATCCATAACCAGTAAATAAATTAAAAGAGTAATCAAAAATCTCCTAAAAAACCCAAGAGTCCAGGTCTGGTGGCTTTCCAGGGGAATTTTACCAAACATTTAAAGAAGAGTTAATACTTATGCTTTTGAAGCTGTTCCAAAAAAATAGAAATGTAAGGAAAACTTCCAAACTCATTCTATGAGGCCAGAATTACCTTGATTCCAAAGCCAGACAAAGACCTCCACTTAAAAGGAGAACTACAGACCAATTTTCCTGTGAAGATGGATGCAAAAATTCTCAACAAGATAGTAGCAAATCAAATAAAAAATGCATTAAAGAATCATTCACTGCAATCAAGTGGGATTTATTGCACCTTCAGTTTTTAAATGTACTTACACATTGTTTGCTAGATATCAACTACTTTTTCATTCATTTTAAGAAATAGGCTAATCTGATTCTTTTCTTCCTTTTGTGAGCTTTTTTTTTCATGTCAGAGTGTCTTTTTAATTATGTTATGCACTGGAACAGGCAAGCAAGATCATTTTAGTTCAAATCAAAACCTGGTACCCATTTTACCTTTTTTAATTATATAAACTTACACAAATATACACAGGAACACACATATAATGACAACTGCCATAGGACTACTGAAATGTTTTACCTAATGATGTATTTGCGAACAGCCTTCTTATATGTTTTATCTATTTTAATCTAATCTGCTTTTCAAACTGTCAAGATAGTGATATTTCTTACAATGCATATTTAATTATTTCTCTTTGGTTCTAAAATTTTTAGTGGAACTCCACTGATTATAGGATGAAATGATGGAATAATTCCTTGGCATGGTCTTAAAGGATCTCTATAATCTGGCCCTCCTGACATTTCCAGGGTAATCTCCAGACCTTATCATGAATCTCACCACTAAAACTCTGAATGGTACTTTGGTATAACCCCTCCCCTCCAGCCCCCATTGCCATTCTGCTGATTTTTGTATTTGTCTGACCTTCTATATTGACTATCCCATCTAACTGCCTGACATAATTTCTATGTATCCACAAGACTTAATGTCACAATTCCATTCTTCTGGGATTCATTTA
This sequence comes from Puma concolor, assembly GCF_028749965.1. NCBI lineage: Eukaryota > Metazoa > Chordata > Mammalia > Carnivora > Felidae > Puma > Puma concolor. The sequence goes on from NC_141667.1 coordinate 75,375,293, forward strand.
AGCAGTGTTCTTATTTTTCTCTTTGCACCAGAAGTTCTAATACCTTATTTTGTAGCAATTTTTGATTATTTTTTAGGGAATGTGCATTCTTATTACCAATGACCCGCCATCACTTCATGATGCTGCAGGCCATAGTTATGCATCTCTAGAATAGTGCTACTGACATGGCAAATATACAGGAAATGCTTTACCAATAAGTAAATGGGAAAAAAATGAAATTGGTACATGGGCCTTTAAAGTTCAATGTTTGAAAACTACCTATTATAATTACACTAATAGTATATAAATGTATGCTTATCTAAATAATGAAACATTATAGGAGTGCCTGGGTGACTCAGTTAGTTAAGCGTCTGACTTCAGCTCAGGTCATAGTCTCACAGTTCATGAGTTTGAGCCCCACATTGGGCTCAGTGTTGGCAGCTCAATATATATATATATATATATATATATATATATATATATATATATACACACACACATATATACAATAACACATTACAGAAATACATTGAGTGCAATGTTGTAGACTCTCAGCATCTTCCCCTACTGCACTGCTTTTCCTAGGGACACTGTTATAAACATACAAATAAGTATATAAATATGGACATTTAGTTTTTTAATAGTTACAAATCAGATTATACTCTAGAAAATCTGTGTGTATTGCTCTTTTCGTTCAATACTCAATGGTTTTCTTGTGCTGTTACAAAGAAATCTGTTTTCCTTCTTTTATTTCCTTTTTATCAAGAACAAAAGGTACCATATTACATAATTAATTTAACTTATTAACCATACTCCATTGATAAACATTTAGATCATTTCTATGTTTGTACTACAAGTAAAGAAATCTACACACACACACACACACACTCACATATATAAAATTGTACCCATGTGAAAACATATATTTTAGATTGTTCTACTATAGTTCTTACACCCGAGGGTATGCACTTTAAATTGGACACACACTGTCACATAGTTCTCCAAAATTTTGAACAATAAGTATCCGTTTCAGTTAAAGAACTTAAGAAAAATTAAATTTAAAAAATCCCAGATTCAATAAAATTCTACCTGTTACTTATTTACCCCAGAATATTGACAACAGAGTTTCATAATTATAGTCTAAGAATTAAGTAATATTTTCCATATCCAAAACAATCTAAGTTTGCATAGTTGACTTAATGTCACCCTATGGTAGAGTAATGAGTAAAAGTTAACAACATATTCATATGTCCTGAAGTTGGTTTTTGAATGCAATGGTAGTTTAAGATGAGGTGTTTGGATTTACAAGTATTTAAAACTAGTAGCTTTCTGACAAAAATTGTATAATAATCATTATGGCAAAATTGGAGAATTAATCCATTTTGGCATCCTGTATATTAAGGTGCTAAATGTTGAAACATACAAAACCGAAAGTTTTAGGAGATCTTTCACATTCACTACCTATGTTCAAGCAATTTGTTTTGAGCAGTATAGAAAGAATCATCTGAGTCAAGGAAAATATGTTAGCATTTATGATGAGAGTTAACACAAGTTATTTTTTTGGACACACTATATCAATTTTAAGAAGTCTAAACATATTTAGTGTTTTCTTCAAAATGAAAGAATATTGATAAATTATATAATTGACAAGAAATGACTCACCTTGTGTTTGGGCTTAAAGACTAAATCTAATTGGCTTTACATGAAATTAATCAAACCCATTTTTTATCTGGCTTAGAAAAACAATTCCGGTGAAAAACAGCTGATTGATATTTGGGAGTTTTATCTTTTGTTATAATATTCAATTATATAATTGGCAGTCAGGAAACAAACTAGTGGATGCGAATATGAAAACATTACTTCTTACCTTGTTTAAATATAAAATTTATATTCAGTTGGCAGGAATGTTATTATGCAAAATATCAATAAAATAAGCATATTGGAAACAGACTGAAAATTCACATTCAAATTCAAGTTCTCAGTGTTCTGATTTGTTTAGATAATAACCAACCAGCTGCATAAGAATTGTATGGAAGATGTGGGTTAATAGTGGCATACATGAGAGAGACCCAATTTTAACCTTTACCGCAATATAATGCGTTTGACATTTAAAAAATATTAAAAAAATTTATACTGCAAAAGCAATCTGATTAGTAGTGAATTGCCAATTCTTTTTCCCTTTTTTTTCTGGCAACCATGAAACCCAGATGCTAAGCACTGGAAGATATTTCTTCCAATAGCAGCATCTGGCGTGCTGGCAGACTCCATAAGCAATTTTGTTTTACAGCTTTAAAGCAGCTTCTGGGTCTATTACATGGTTAATCTGATGGGCTGTCTGGGCTGCCTTGTCCTCCTGGATGCCATATGCCAACAGCTAGAGATGCAGTGAACTGTCTGCCCATTAGGACTGCTATAAAGAGCACACCTGAAAAAAATCAGCTGCAAAGAGAGTGCTCTACTTCTGTTCAGTCATTACAATACCAATGATGAGTGACCTGGCTAAAACAGTGCTAAAAACTTGCCAAATTGTTCAATGCCCTCTGAGCACCAGAGAAGACTAGAAAACTGTAAATAATAAAATATTCAGGAAATTATTGTATCCTTTGATAATAAAACAAGTATTTGCAATTTTCCTCCATGCAAGAGAAGGAACATAAAATGAAGAGAATTGTGAGGGCAAGAGACAGAAATTTGATTACTGCTATTCTATGGAAAATGGCTCATGAGAGGATAAATTTCCTGAGTGTTAGGATTGTGTCTAAATCATTCTTATATTTTGACAGCCTACTAGAGTATTTGAACATGGTATAAATGGAGTAAGTGGTTTTAAAGAAATAAAAGCAAATAATATAACATCATTGTAATTATATAATACATTCTATAATCTTTAAACACTTTGCATCAGTGTTTTTTCAGAGAATACTTTCTTTATCACCCAGACTAGATTGCCCAGCCTTCTGAATACCCCAGTATGTCACTGTACCATTTAACACCATTTACATTTATATACTTGTGTGATCATAGAATACTACATCCCAGTCCTTTAACTGAAAACCTAGGTTAATTTTGTTTTAATCTAAAACATTCCAGTAAACCATAACGTATTAATTTTTTTCATAAGGGCAAAGGCATAGTCTTTGATTATACAGAGTTCAGGATCTAAACTCATTATTTACTGATAAATAAATAATACAAATGTTGGAGAAGAGGGAGTGCAAAATTTTGGTTAATCAAGTAAATGGGTTAAGTGGAGATTAATCCAAGAGTTTCTACTCTGAGTACTTCTCATGCTTGGAAAGGCTCCTTCTTTTGTTAATCTCATCTTCTTAACCCACTTTTCTGTCTTGCTCTCCTACTTTTAAGAGCTCATGTGATTAGAATGGGGCCTCTCAGATAATCCAGGATAATTTCCCTATTTTATTAGTTATCTCATTAGCAATCTTAATTCCATCTACAAAGTTCATTCCATTTTTTCCTTGTAACAAAACCTATTCACATGTTTGGGGATTAGGATATGGACATCTTTTTTTTTTATGTTTATTTATTTATTTTTGAGAAACAGAGAGAGAGAGAATGCGTACATGAGGAGGAGAGAGGCAGAGAGAAGAAGAGAGAATCCTAAGCAGGCTTTGCGTTGTCAGTATAGAGTGTCAGTGTAGAGCCTACTGTGGTGCTCAGTATCACGAACCATGAGATCATGACCTGAGCCAAAATCAAGAGTCAGACACTTAACCCACTGAGTCACCCAGTAACCCCATAAGATATGGACATCTTATTCTGTCTCCTATATTGCCCAACACCAGAATTTAAGGATGAGACAGAATTTAATCTTGATAAAGTTTCCCAGTTAAGCTCAGAGTGAAACATGGAAACCAGAGAAGGCTCATGGATTCATAACATATTAATTTTAAAAAAAATTGTAAATGCTTTAACCATGTACCTTCACCTTATATAAGGGGACATCAACTCCCCAAGACCTATATTACACAGCCAAAACTATCCACTGAAAGAACTACAGTTTTCCAACTTCTAATTTAGTGTCTTTATACTTTATATCATTCTACCTTAGCTGTTTCTAGTTCAGGCCAAAAGTACACAAGACTCTATTTCACAGGTGATATGATACTTAATAATTCATAAATATACATATATATATATATATATATATAAACACATACAAGATTATATTAACCAATAAAAATTGTTATAAAAATTAAAATAAAATTTAATGGGTGAAGGCTGTAGTTCACAAAACCACATAAAAATGTACTAAACTAGCCATATCCTTAGGAGCTTTGTTCAGGTATAGCCAAGAGAAGACAGTTGGAAGTTGATAAATCAGATTTAGGGAAACTCTTCTAGGATTCATGCTTTAACCTTGTGTTTTGGTTTTTTTTTTTTTTTTAAGAGTACTTTTCTTTTTTAATGTTCATTTATTTTTGAGAGAGAGAGAGAGATACAGAGTGTGAGTGGGGGAGTGGCAGAGAGAGAGGGAGACAGAATGTGAAGCAGGCTCCAGGCTCTGTCTGAGCTGTCAGCACAGAGCCCAATGCGGGGCTCAAACCCAGGAACCACAAGATCATGACCTGAGCAGAAGTCAGACGCTTAACCGACTGAGTCACCCAGGCGCCCAATGATTTAACCTTGTGTTTAAGGAGAATAATCCCTTCCTGCCAGCTCCCACCAAATAAATTCATGGTAAACTTCTTTCACATGTCTTTCTATTAGCATACCACACCGTCAAACAAAAAGAATTGTGTTGAATTAACTAAGTAATTACAGATACGATTTGTCAACCCAGGAAACTCAAAACTAAAAACTCTACTGAGAATATATACCTTTAAACCTGAAGCACTCGGTTGTTAAATTCCTCTTTATTAGTAGTAGTAGTAGTAACAGTAGTAGTAGCAGTAGTAGTAGTATTTGCTCTTGGGTTGTAGGAGTACCTTACATATTCTGGATAACCTTTTATCAGAAATATGGTTTACAAATGTTTTCTCCAATTCTGTAGTTTGTCTTTTCCCTCTATTGATTGTTTCCTTTGCTGTTAGTTTGATGTAGTTCCACTTATTTATTTTTGCTTTTGTTATCTGTGTTTTGATTTCAAATTGAAAATATAAATGTCAAGACTAATGTCTTTTCTTCTGTGTTTTCTTTTTCCTGCATTTATATACAAATCTTTTATATTTCAGATGTTGTGTTTAACACAACATAGTCTTTAATCTATTTTTAGTTGATTTTTGTGGATGGTCCAAGATAAGGGTTTAATTTAATTCTTATGCATGTGAGTATCTAGTTTCCCAGTACCATTTATTGAAGACATTATTCTTTCCCCATTCTATTTTCTTGGCACCTTTTTGGTGTTTTGGAAGATCAGTTGACTATATATGTGTAGGTTTATGTCTATCTCTATTCTGTTTATCTCTATTCTGTTTCATTTGTTTGAGTAAACAGTATTTTTAAAAAATTAACCAGTGACTTCCTATTGGACAGAAATCATGAAATAGACAATTAATTTTGTTTTTAAGAAAATAGTAAATACTGTTAAAAAGATTAAAATTTCTTTGGCTTTACCTTGTCTCTTCAGCATCCTTCATTGTTGGAGTATTTTTATACTTTGCTATAATCAAATTCAAATTTTAGCTATCAATGAATTAGATAGAAGTAAAAAACAACAAAAGTCCTTGGAATTCCAATGTTTATGAAAGTAATTTTAGAAATCTTTACTCTTAAGGTAAAAATCAAACAAATAAGCAATTAAAAGAACCCAGAAAACAAACAGTACAGTCATCTTATTCCTCTCCCTCATATTAAAAGTTATTGTACTAAAAAATTATTATACTAAATATTCCACTAAATATTATGCTAAATATTGTACTATGATATTGTACTAAAATATATAGAAAAAGAAAACCTATGGAGCATTCACATTTGTTTTGTTAATTAAATAACAACAGCTCTTAGGCAGTTCAAAAGAGACTTTAAGAAAAGTTTATGGAAGTTTCCATTTAAAATGTTTGGAGTTTTAAAATAGGAGAATATTTTTTGAAGCCAATTTTTGTGGAAAATTACTAAGATACATAGAAAAATCACGTCTTTTTGGATCATGGGTAGAGTTCACAATCTTGTATTACAACCCTCATGCTGTGCTTTGCCTATGATTGGTAGCCCAAAGGCATTATTTTGAGTGGAATCATATTGTTTAGGAGTAGTAACTCATGCGGATCAACTACAAAGCAATCAGTAACACAGAGATCAATTGGACAGGAAAGAAGAAAAAGGAAAGAGGCAGTTGAAATTCCATTATTACTGATATTAGAGATATTAAAAGGGAAGATATTGATAGTGGCCTGAATAGAAGTTAATATTGACTTTTATAAACTATTTAAAATACATATTCATGGCCTAACATCTTTAAAGTAAAAAAAAAAAAAAATCAAAGCATATATTTAGTTAGGTAGAGTACAGCATAAAACATGATGTGAATAAGATATGTAAGTATCATCATTATTCATCTGATTGAAATTGGCTAACACTGATCAACTGACTCTGCAAAGCTAAGTTATAAAACCCCCAAAGACGGTTCTACCATTTTCTTAGAGCATTCCTCAGTAAAGTTAAATGTAATCCATATGTTTTCTGATTATTTTATGTCTATGTCCCAAAGACAGCAGTTTTATGATATCATTTTATTATTTGACACTTCTCAAGCTTTTTAATGTATTTAACATAAACCTGAGAAATAATGTCAGGAAATCTTCATCTTGATGAAGATGAACAATATCCATTTTGTAGAGATTAAGAATTTGCTTAAAATTAAGTAATTTTGATTAAAGAAACTTGGTTCACAAAGCTTGAAAAATAGTGTTAATGGAGAATGAATCAAGAAAGTCTGGAGACCCCAAGAGTCAGTTTTGAATCTTGACTGTGGCATTTATAAACTCTGACTTTGTATAAGTACCTTAGTAACTCCCTGTGCCATACTTTTTTTTCTTTTGTAAAAAAAAAATATATATGTAGCTAAGTGATCTCAACTCTCTTCCTGCTTAAACAATTTCTTTATCTGGTACCCACCTGTTAATATCTCTAATCTGAGTTTCATGTACATTAATTCTGCATTTAAAGTCAACTGACAATTCATTTTTTTATCAGACTGCATAAAAATGTACAAGGGCAATGTGGACTATAAAGATTCAATAGGCCAAAGAAGCAAGTTCATCTATCTATGTTTTTGCCAAATCATGCACTTTATTATTACATTTATATTGAAGTATGCTTCATCAGGCAGCCTTTCCTAATATAAAATCACTTTTTTCTTCTTAAATTTTTTAGCTAGTTAACATATAGTGTAATATCGGTTTTAGAAGTAGAATTTAGTGATTCATTACTTACATATAACACCCAGTGCTCATCACAAGTACTGTCCTAATACCCATCACCCATTTAGACCATCCCCTGCCCGCCTCCCCACCATCAACCTTCCGTTTTTTCTCTATAGTTAAGAGTCTCTTATGCATCGTCTTCCTCTTTTTTTCCCTTCCCCTATGTTCATCTGTTTTGTTTCTTAAATTCCACATGAGTGAAATCATATGGTATTTGATAATCATTTCTTTAAAAAATTATCAAATAATATATTATAATATAGTGTTTTGTTGTTTATTTGTTTTAATGCTGTCTTAACCAAGTTTTGAGACCCAGTTTGAGACCAGAATTTGGTTGGCTTTCCTTCTTGAAAGTTAAATCCACACCCGACCTTAAATGTGGCTTCTGCATTCTTGTGGCACTATGCACAAGCTGTAATCACCCTCAGGTCAGGTGAACTAGGTCCAGAAAACTAGGGTCAGCCTCTATGCCCCAAAGACCAAGAGAAATTATAAAAGTTAGCCAATTCACAGGGATGTTGAAAAACTTAGCTAAGCTCATTCCCCTTGCCATACATAAGCCACCACCTGCAGCTCCAGCTTGCTGTTACCCTGTCCTAGCTACAACCTCTTGTTTGAGTTTGCTTGGCAGTCTTATCTCATTTGGAGTTATAAGTAAGAGTTTTGCCTTTGATTCATGAGTCTCATTCACTTCATTGTGTTCCACCACCAAAAGAATCTTTAAATCTTAAAACAACAGACACTGTGAGAACAGGATGGCATGACCTTGACTACTAACTCTTGGATAGCTTCATAAGGGACTGTTCTTATTTCATTAATTGGTTCCAAGCTACCACATGAGCAATGTGAGCTTAGCTAAAGCCTTGTTGCTTGCCACTGTGCCTGCAGGTAGGTGTCATGACTCTCCTTATTCAAATATCTTGGCCATGGGAATACTCAAAATGAATAGTGTTAATTGCCTAAACTTCTTGGGCTAGATATTAGCACAGATGAAGCCTAACTTAGAGTGACAGAAGTGACAGGCCACTTGAGCCACATCTTCTCAGGTTAAGCATTCAGGTGTGTTTCAGATCAAGACTGCATTTAAGAGGGATCTATCCTAAGGGATACCATTTCTTTGGTATTGGTGTTTCTTTATGGTTATTCAGGGGCAGAACTCTAGTGTGTCTGTGTGTTTGGAGTTGGAGGAAAGCATTGGTTAGGCTGCCCAACAGTAGAGAAATGGCACCCTGCTCTCCTTGTTGGTGCTGCTCAGGTGGAACTAATGGCCTGCCTGTCTTCTTGGCTGTTACATATATTGCTGCTATCATCAGCAAATTTCATACACCCAGATGCTACACTAGAGGTGGTCATCCTTCTCTCAAACCCCTCGACAACCTGGAAAATCCCTTGGGATTAACTGAGTGAATAGCAATGTAGTCCAACAGAGTGTGTGAGTGGCACTGCAGCTATCATAAGTCACAAGAGGCTCAATGGAATTTTGTGGCTTTCTATCTCTTCATCAGGATGACTCTGACAAAAGATGGAAACCCAAAGGTCAAAATAATTGGCCAAACTTTAGGTAGCCATCTTAACATTTACCTGGTCACTGGGGTGCCCGGATGACTCAGTCAGTTAAGCATCCAACTTTGGCTCAGGTCATGACCTCACAGTTTGTGAGTTTGAGCCCCACATCAGGCTCTGTGCTGACAGCTCAGAGCCTGGAGCTTGCTTCAGATTCTGTGTCTCCCTCTCTCTCTCCTCCTTCCCAACTTGTGCTCTTTCTCTCTATAAAATAAATGAACATTAAAAAACAAAAACAAAAAAAATATTGCCCTGGTCAGTAAATGGTCTCATCTGTACCTTTTGAGCTATAGCCAAAGAGTTGTTCCATTCATGGTGAACTCTGGAAATCTCTTGCCTCACAATATCCAAAATATAAATCAAGGTCACCCATGTCTGTGCAAAGACTAAGGCCACAAGACAAGGTCTCATTAGAATACTGCTTATCCCTTATGAATTACTAGACATTACTAGTAGTTGTCAACCCACCATTTCACTTCTCAGAATACACAATGCCAGGTTTTCGAAAAAGATATTCTATGAAACTTTCATTTCTCTGATAGGTTCCAGGGAGCTGGTTTAATTGAAAGGCCCTAGTGGGCTCCTCACAGAACTCCTATTTAAGTTCCACAATAACAAATGCATTGATAAATGGGTCTCTATCTTTCCCCAGGCCTTAATCATTCTTAATTCAAACCCTCTTGGCCAAATCACACTTCACATCAACTTTAGCAAAATCTTCCCATCATCCTTTTCTATATTTAAAGAGGGATACTCTTGCCTCTGTGTATATAAAGATTCATTATTTATGAGTTTCTTTAATACTCTATACCCCCGTCTTTATGGGTTTTTGATTCTGCCTCTATCTCAGAAGGGCTGGAAGCCAGATGGAGGGCACATACTCTTCTAGTATCTATTAACCATAGATCATCTCATAGCTGTCTGTTCCAGAGGGGCCAGGCACCTGCACATCTATCAAAGGTTTAGCTAAGCTATGCTCCTTGTATTGGTGCCTTGGCATCCATTTTGTTTGGCCAAGTAGCTAACAAAATGTGTCAGTGACCTTAAACTGACACCAACCCCCTCATCCAAGTGTATGACCTACAGAGCAGCCCATAGAGTCGCAAGCAAATAAAAGTTCCTGAAATAACTTCCTCAATAGCCCCTGTGGTCAACAGTCTCCACTGCTTCCGAATGCCTTCAACTTACGTGTTCCTTATGAAAGACTCTCATGTGAGTTTCTCAAATCCTGCTCTTTGGTTTGAATTGGTCAGTCAAGCCTTTGCCTGGGAACCCCAAAGCACTTTACCCATTGATCCTAATAAAGCCATGTGCTCCAGGTACTATCGCATATCTTTCTGTACTCTGCCTTGATCTCCCTATGTGGCCCTTTGAGGCATGTCTGGTATTTCTTCTAGGAACTATGAGTAATAAACTTTTCTATTTCAACTCTTCTTATTGTATGCTGTTAAATAGTGGGTCACCATCTGGCACCCTATATTTCACTAAATAATTATTAATTTGACAGATTCATAATACCATCTTGTAGGAGGTCCATTTAAGACTAAATTTCTACTACTCAAAAAATCTTCTGTAATATTTAGGTTTTAAAATTAATGTTCCCAGGCCATTCCCACAAATAGAGTAGACTACCAAGAAGGGAGATTAACAGCAACAAAACAAAACACTCTACTTGTAAATAAAAATAAAATTTGGAGATAATAATGGAATCAACACCATATCTTATAATTATGAAGCCAAACAACCCCTCCTTGGTAAAAATACATGCTAGAGAAAAATCAATATCAGGAAAGTCAACAAAAGCCTGTCAAGTGCAGCTGCACACCATTATGTTGACTGCTGGTCTTATTATTGGTCTGGGTACTCTCACGGATATGTGATCCAGAGGCCTAACCCCTCAAATAAGCTGTTGTTTCAACCAAATACAGCAAATGCTGAAGCTTACATAACATTAAAACCTGGCTTGCCTGCCACCAATCAAATCAATGACTGAAACATAGAGTTTACTGTCACTGACTAAATTGGAGGGCATGCCTATAGGCTAATGCTAAAGCTCCAACTTCAGCCAATGATACTTTAACTGAAAACCTGACATTCTATCAAAAATATGCACCCAAATTGAGCCATACGATTAAAGTTTATTGTCAGCAGAATCCCTCTCATCATCCAACTGGGCAAAACCTGAGACTGTTGAGATCTTAGTTTGGCCACCCTCAATAAGAGTGTTAATTTAATTGTGTTAGGTTCCAGTGATTTGCTCTAATTATGGCAGTATCAAAGATGCTGGCATCATCTTTGATAGTTGGGTACCCACAAAGTCCCTTGACTTAAAAGATATTTGCAAGTCAAGCTCCCAGATCCAAAGCTGCCTTAAAATTCCACAACTGGCTCAGTCTTATAATTCCATGGAGACACAAAAATATGACCAACATCAAAGTAAAAATTCAGTAGAGAAGGATATTCTATTCCCATATCCCAGATGACAATGCACTGGGCCCAGAATTCATGTTTTCATCACCAAGGAGATAACTTCATTTCATAGGACATTGTCCCAGCCAAAGACCTCCCTATTGGAGATGATTTTTTTTCACTTGCACCAGAAACACTTTCATCTCAGACACTGACATTGACCTAGCAATGTCTACAGACTATGCCTCCTAAGACATTGACAAACTGGACTTGGTATATTTATTGTTTTTCTTCTTTTGATACATAGAGATTCCTTAGAAATGATGAATTCACTATTTAGCCCGACTCTCTCATACTTATTCTCAGCCAAAATGTATACACCTACACTCCTGTGCCTGAAAGGAAATCAGATACAGGTTAGTATTATCTATGCTATTCAAAAAATTAATGGAGGGGTTCCTGGGTTACTTGGTTGAGCACCTGACTTTGGCTCAGGTCATGATCTCACAGTTTATAAGTTCAAGTCCCGCATCCGGCTCTGTGCTGACAGCTTGCTTTTGGAGACTGTTTTGGATTCTGTGTCTCCCTCTTTCTCTCTGCCCCTCCGCCACTCTGTCTCTTTCTCTTTCTCTCTTTCAAAAATAAATAAACATTGAAAAATTTTTTTAAGAAAATTAATGTAGATTAGTGTTTTTCTGAGGGGGGACCTGTTTCACATCAGTCATCCCTTGATGTTCTGGCAAGAAGACTCCCACTCTTCAGCACCTTCTCTTATTCCCAACCCCAGTTTCCACCATGACCTTTACCCAGCATTTCAGACCATGCCCACCACAACCACTTCTTCCCCTTGGTTACAAACAAATACCACAGATTTACCTTAGTAAACTATCAGTTCATATCTTCCAACAACATAAGCCTGCCACTCTGCACTCTGACTCAAGGAACACACCAAAATATTACTGCAATTATATATATATATATACTTTTAATACATTTTACAAATCTACCAAGATATTATTGGAAACTCTGAAATTCTTGACCTGGTTTTTTTTTGTTTGTTTGCTTTTTGTTTTTTGGCTAATGCCATATCATGGGGAAATTAGTTATGGGATGGCCTAAAATACTTCTTATACTTCCATTTGTCTTCCTCCATTTACTCTCACACTAAAACGTTTTCTACACCATTTGGGCCAATTTATGACGTCATATTCTCTAAATTTCTCTACTATTTGGCCCACTCAAACACACCAAGTAAGCTCAAAACTAATCTCAAGACATCAAGGGGTTAACTGCAATATAATTTTTGTTGTTATTTTCTTTTTTTTCAACACTGCCTTTATCCCATTTTGAGGTAATGCTTTGAGGTTCTGGTTACCTTTCTTGAATAGCTGATTGTGTTTACACCTACTATTTCCCTTATGTGGCTCTCACACATTCCAAAGCCACTATACACTAGCCTTCACTGTCTGGGAGTAATATATCACACAACTAGGAACAATCCTCAGTCCCCAAAGTACGTCCTTGTCTTACAGACTTCTCTGTTTTGGATCTATAAGAATAATAAATTTTGTCTTTCATCTGTATGAGTGTCATTGTGTTGTGTTCTGCCATCAAAAATAATATTTTTAGTCCTGTAAAATATGTATACAACAGACACTCTTGGCAATAGACTATATGTGGAATTAAGTAAATATATTCAGGAAAGTTAAAGAAAAAAATTGCCTATTCTCTAGATTCTCTAGATTCTCTAGATAAAATAAGCCTATGTTCTGTTTTGGAGAACCCTAAATATAACATACCATCAGTATCTCTCCTGCCAGGTAAGATTGCTATTTCTACAAACTAAGATGTCTTCAATTTAAAAGCTTTACATTTGATTTTCAAACTGTGCACACCACCCTTCCAATCTTTCACCAACGTGTCTTTCTGATGTAACTGTCTGCAATAAGGAATTGTGTTAAATTTCTGACTCATAAATATCTATGATGAATTTAAGATATCTACAAAAATTATATGGAAAATGAAAAAAAAACTATATAGGTAGCAGTTGATTTTTACACCACTTCCAAATCAGGCTGGTGGCTTCTGTTCAGTAATGTGATAATGATAATAGTCTAGAAAGAAAACAGAAAACACAGGTGATATATATAATAAATACAGTTAGGCAGCTTTTTATTATTAATTAAAAAAATGTTTACATTTTGAGAAAGTGATGAGCTTCTATAAACACATTGACTATATTCTTCTATTTGCAGTGTATTAGGCAAGTCAAATAACCTAATCTTATATAGAAGATATACAATGTCAATATATAGATGGTTACAGTAACTACCTCATGGGTGTAAGTATTAAATAAATACTGTATGCAAAGCATTTAGTGGGGATCATGTAAAATGGACTTGATAACTTATTGTTATTGGTAGTAATATTTAAATTATTAGCATATTAAGGGATATCAAGGCATGAAGTATTTACAAAAATAAAATAAAAACAACCTCAGCTTGAAATAGAATAGGTGTTTGAATCTAAAGTGATCAAAATGAGATATGTGATAAATTTGGACAAAATATGAATCAGAAGGATTATGTAAATAATCCTCACATCTTTCTCCAAAAGTTGGGAATCTATAACAAAGTACAGCATTTCAAAGTGTTAAAATGCCTGCATTATTGTTAAAAAAAAGTCCAAACATTCCAAATAACAAAACCTGTGAAGAATCATTCCTGTGCTCTTGAGAACTCTCCAAATTCTCAGATGTGCACAAACCATTTTACTCAACATAGTGTTTATTTCAAGTTACTTAAACACAAATCTAGCCTTTTCTTTGCTTTGGGTAGAAAAATCTGCTACTGTTTTGAGATACTTTTCAAGTTTTTATGTTACTTGAAGGATGTGTTATCACTGGATTTAACTGAATAAATTTCACATCACATTTTAGCAGTTCATTCCATTTTTCAAACTATATTTCTAAACTATACATGTTTCCTTGTATTTTTATATTATTCACACAGGCTATAATTATTAGGAAATGATTATTTTTGCTATATATAAAAATCAGACCATCTAAGCAAATGTATTCATAGAAATTGAAGTCTTGTAGAACGAGTTATTAATATTCCATGAATAAATATATTCATGAAAACATGATTTGAAGGCATAGTTTTTCTTAAAAAAAGACAAACTGATGTTTATTCATTTTAGTTTCTACAGAAGAGTTATTCTGATACACAGTAGGATAAATGATCTATGTAAAAGTGCTAAAATGATATCTATCCAATTATGTAGAAGGCTTTTTTCTGTCAAATCAATAGGTTCTATCAAGCCCATAAGGTAAAATGTTAAATGAAAGATAATTCTTATATCTATTCACAATTTCACAATTTCAACATCTCTCTGTAAGATATTAGACAAATGTTAAAGAATATTTATTTTCTAACATGCAATTGTGATGCCAGACATTAGAAAACACAAGGTATAAATCCATAAAGTACCTAACAAGTAGAGAAAAGAAATACACACTTCTTTAAAGTACAAACTTTTATTATATAATTCATATATAAGTAACTTTGCTAAATTACACTTGATATCTAAATTACTTTTATTTTTTTTTAATTTAATGTTTATTTTTGACAGAGAGAGACAGAGCATGAGCAAGGGGTGGCGAGGGTGCAGAGAGAGAGGGAGACACAGAATCTGAAGCAGGCTCCAGGCTCTGAGTTGTCAGCACAAAGCCTGATGCAGGGCTCAAACTCACAGACCGCGAGATCATGACCTGAGCTGAAGTTGGACACTCAACCAACTGAGCCACCCAGGCACCCCTTATATTTAAATTACTTTTAAATAGGATATCAGAAGTAAAAATATATTGCAGCTTTTTACTTTTATCTTCCATTCACATAAGTATATGTCAATTTTCTTAATTTTATTACTTATGATTTAAACTCTACTTGAGTTAAATTATGTTTATGTAAATTCCTTCAATGCAGATATTATCTTATTGAATTTCATAACTACACATTTTATTAGTCAGGGTTCTCCAGAAAAACACAAATGAGAGAATGTATATGTGGGTGTATAAGTGTGTGTGTGTGTGTGTGTGTGTGTGTGTGTGTATGTGTATACATATATATCTATGTGTATACAGATACACATACACAAAGAGATTTACTTTTAGGAGTCATCTCATGTGATCATAGGTGGCTTGGTGAGTTCAAACTCTAATGGGGGCAAGTGGCAGACTGGAGACTCAGCAAAGAGTTGCAGTTTGAGTACAAAAGCAGTCAGCTGGTGAATCAGGGAGAGCCAATGTTGTGGATGAGGGGCAAAGGTAGTTTGATGAAATCCCTTCTGGCTTGGGAGAGGTCAGACTTTTATTGTCCTAAGACCTTCAATTGATGGATTGAGGTTCATCCACCTTATGGAGAGTAATCTGCTTTATTCAAAGTCTAAAGATTGAAATGTAAATCTAATCCAAAAACACCCTCAGAGAAACATCCTGAATAATGTTTCACTAAATATCTAGGTTTCATGGCCCAGCTGAGTTGACACATAAAATTAACCATCACACATATACATTTCCATTTTCTTTGTAGTGAACATAATAAATGGAATAACTAGAAGTAAATACTTTTTATGTATTTTGATCCAATATTATAGTAAGGTCTTGCTATAGCTGATTATTGTGCTAAAACTGATAATATTAGTAATAAAACATATTTGTACCTCATATTCTACAGGTAAAAATGTCTTTTTTTTATTTGACAGAGAAAACGTGTGTGTGTGCACACAGACAATTGGATTGGGGGGGGGGTGGAGAGAGAGAGAGAAAAGGGAGAGAATCTTAAGCAGGCTCTATGCTTAGTGAGGAGCCTGACATAGGGCTTGATCCCATGACCCTGGGATCATGACCTCAACCAAATTCAAGAGTTGGACGCTTAATTGACTTAACCACCCAGGCACCCCCAGGTAAAAATTTCTTAAAAGAGCTTCTGTCATATATAATGGAAACTATCTAAAATATCACAATACAATTATCGTGAATATTTAGTAATTCTTACTTATAGTAGAAGAGTCTGGCTCCAGTCCCACCAGATTACAGAATACAGAAGAACCTGTAATCTCGTTACCTCACGATTAGAATCTGCATTTTCTATTTCAGAGAAGAACTGAAAACTATTAAAATAAAACACAACAAAATGTAAGGTAGTTCTCCCTAAAATGGCATCCCTCAAGCTGTTTAACTTCAAACAATATCAGTATTCTATTTCTATTTTTTTAATGTTTATTTCTTTTGAGAGAGAAAGCATGATCAGGGAGGGGCAGCAAGAAAGGGGGACAGAGGATCCAAAGTAGGCTCCATGCTGACAACGGCAAGCCTGATGCAGGGCTTGAACTCATGAACCGTGAGGTTATGACCTGAGCTGAAGTCAGATGCTCAATTGACTGAGCCACCCAGGCAACCCTCCTATTTCTACTTTTTTAGACTTAATAATTTGAAACAGTTCACATAGCTATGTGTGAAATACACACATAATTTGAGTGCACTGTAGTGGGGGAGGGGCAGAGAGATGGAGAGAGAGAAAGAATCCAAAGTAGGCTCCACACTGAGCATGGAGGTTGCCTCGGGGCTCAATCCCACACGCATGAGATCATGACCAGAGTCAAACTCAAGAGCAGGACGCTTAATCGACTGAGCCAGCCAGGTGCCCCACGATTTTTTTCTCTATAAGTTTAATCTCATTTTCATAAGCATGTAGTTCATGTTTCCATTTGTTTCTTATTTAAAATTTCTATATCTGTAATGAGATTTCCCATCAGACCACTCACTATGTGTACTTTTCCTTATTTTCTTGAGCATATTTGTAACAGTTGTCTATTCTAACTTCTACGTAATTGCAGGATTAGTTTTTATTGTCTTTTTCCTTGTCTAAGGGTAGTATTTTTCCATTTTTTCACATATTAAGTACATTTTGATTGCATGCTGGACATTGTTAATGATACATCCCAAGGAATTTAGCTTCTGTTATATTTCTCTGAAAAGTGCTGACTTAGACTCTGGCAGGCATTTGAATTACTGGTACATTTTCTTCATTCTGTTAATCGTTTATTATTATTATTATTGTTATTATTATTATTATGTTAGGGAAAATATGATACAGTTCTTGCTTAGTTCTACAATATGTCCTTTTTCTAGGGCATGTGTTTTATTTTTAAGATGTGATCTCAACTGAATACCTCATTGTTCAGAAGGTCTCTCTATTCTGGGTGGACTATAAAATTCCAGTGTCTTTCAGCAGTACTGTACTTTAGGAATCTTGATACATTTTTTATACCAGTAGCACCTATTCTCTTCTCAACCTTGCACTCTCACCCGTGAGTGTACATCCAGAAATCAATCAGGACTCAAGGCTGAGCCCTTGACAAATGTCTAACTAATCTAATTCCTTCTGGCGACTTCTTTCTCTTCAGAATCTTGCCCATGAATTCCAACCACTTTGTATCATAAAAATGCTCTCTATGCCTCCTAATTGTAGAGACCATCACACTCTGTCAGGCTTCATCTCCCTGTGTGACAGTCAAGAAGGTAAACTCTGGGCTGATCTCACATGCTTCCCTTTCCATAAAGGATTAAAGTCCTATGCTGCCTCTCTTGTCCAATGCTTAAAATGAGTTGCACACATATTTTGTCTTCTTTTACAGTTTTTTGTTAAACTCTGAAAGATCTTATCTAATACCTGTTGCTCCATTGTGCCAGATATGAGCTGTCACTCTGATTTTAACTTAATTTTTTTTCTAATCAAATATTTCACCCCCTCCTCACAAAAACTTTCCAAGCTGTTAAAGCATGTCTCCTTCCTTACTCTATCTCCATTCTTCAGATTAAAAGAGAGATAATTGGAGTTGTTTTAATTATAGTATGTAAATATTCTTAAAATTCTTAAAATTTCATAAGGTTCTCAGACTATAACCCATGACTCTTATCATACATTCCTTTGCTTAATCTATTACACTAGAGTGTTTTCTACTTCTACAACACTGTATGATCTACAAATCATAATGCTTACAAATTACATCAGAAATAACTTTAAACACTCAGTTGCTTGTTTTTTTAAGTTTATTTATTTATTTTGAGAGAGAGAGAGAGAGAGAGAGAGAGAGAGAAATTGCACACATGAGTGAGGGAGGGGAAGACAGAAAGAGAGAATCCCAGAAAGGCTCTGCACCATCCATGCAGAGCCCATTGTGAGGCTTAAACTCAAGAACCATGAGATCATGACCTGAGCCCAAACCAAGAATCAGATGCTCAATCCAAGCACCACTACTACTTTCTTATTTTCTTCTAAATTTTTAGATAATGAAAGCTTCCTTAAGATATCAATTTTTCTTGCTATTATTTGTTTGAGCTTTCTTTTTCTAAGTTTTGGACAGAAACAAAAATGGACCATAAAATTCAAGAAGTATATCCATCTCTTTTTACACAATTCCTATAGAGAAATAAAACCAAAAAAAAATTAAACCTTCAATTCCAATGTTACCATGAAAGGGTTATGAATTGTATTTTCTTTCATTTTATCTTGTTAGGTCTTAGCAATCTAAGATACTATAGTTACTGTTACATATATATTTTTATTTACTAAAGTAACAACAACCTCCCCTAGTAAAAAATCCCCACCCCCTCATATTAAGAAAAACGGCTAAACTCCATCATAAACAAATAAGAAAAGCTGTCCTTGATTAAAACAAACAAACAAACAAACAAACAAAACCCAAAAAACTCAACACAAGTGGTCTGCAAATTGTATCCCAAAAAACTGTAGGAGGTAATTGCAATTTCCCTGTAAGTAAACAAATTCTTCTCTCACACCCTAGTTTCCAGGGATTTACTGTCAGTGGGTTTCACAGCATTGAGCTAGAAATACATAATGAAAGGGAGGAAATAAAGAACTATTTAACTTATACTGATCAAGAAATAAAACCATATTTTTCTGCACCACTGCTATTTCTCAGCAGGTTACATATGTACAGGCTGATATACATTCCAGATCCCACAGGCTCTTGAAACTTAAAGACCTCAGTGTCCTTGGCCTGCTTATGACTTACAAGAAACATAAATATGGTTTGGGGATTAGGAGTAGAGGCATTACATGTTCCAAATTTTAAATTGTCAATTAAACAGCATCATCGTATCCTGAGAAGAACTGCCAAGGGCATGTTTGTCTAAAAAAGGATGGATTAACCACAGACAGTCCCCACTGACATTTAAGATACATATCTGTGATTCAGGACACTTGAGGATCCATATCTAAACAATGCGATCACATTTCAAGTGCTGGAAGCAATTTTTGTCTTAGTAAACTGAAAAACCCTCAATCAAACAAAGAAAAACACGCAAGATATACTTAACTTTGGAAACTATTTGTCAGCAGCATTTATATTCACCATTCATACATGTGATATTAAGCAGGTACAAAAATACAGGTCCCTTGGATATGGTTGCATTGAATATAAAAATAAAAGACTGAGTACCATTTCTGTACTCTATAGCTTTTGTTGTTTGGTGAAGATAGTTTATTTGCTTTTATGAGAGGAGAGATTAATAAACAGAAAAGTGTAAACACTTGAGCTGACAGAAATTTAGAGTGTTTTATGTTTCAACTTATTATCCATATTAATTGTATTTCCTTTCACAAAGAGGTAAAATAAATACAAAAAATAAAAACAAAATCAAAATAATAAATCTCTGAGACCTTATAAAAGACTACAATCCCTCCCCACTACTTTTTTAAAGAATTTCTTATAGCAATCTTTCCATGAATTGAAGGAAATTGAGAATGTTTATTTTAAACAATATTAATTATATTTTCACTTTTATTTGTGTAATTCAGTGATATCACAATTTTTTACACACACACACACAGATACAAATACATGCATATCATGATGTTATGAATTATTTGCTCTCCACATTAAGAAGTACACTAGCATAGGGGCGACAGGCTGGCTCACTTGGTTAAGCATCCAACTTCGGCTCAGGTCATGATCACATAGTTTGTGAGTTCAAGTGTCATGCTGGTCTCTGTGTTGACAGCTCAGAGCCTGGAATTTGCTTTGCATTCTAGGTCTCTGTCTCTCTGCCCCTCTCCCACCTGCTCTCTATCTCTCTCTCAAAAATAAATAAACATTAAAAAAAAATTAAAAGAAAGTACACAAGTGTATCATTTAGTAGTTTTTAAAAGAAAATTATAAAAAATGCAACATTTAATGGAAAGTGGCATCAATATTGTTTTAAAAGGACTTGTAGAAGATGGCAAAGCAGCATGGAGACCCCGAATTTGTCTTGTCCCTGAAATGCAGACAGATCAGCACCAAACCATTACAAATACGTCGGAAAGTGATCTGAGGATTAACACAACAATCTGCATAACTTGAGCCACAGAACTTGGCAGGTACGTCGTGCAGAGAGATGAACTGGGGGAGAGAAAAGCCATGGAAGGTAGGGAGCTGTTTATGTGGAGAGAGGACAGAGAAAGAGAAAGGGGAAAAATGCAGCACATCAGGATGATGCAAAAAAAAAAAAAAAAAAAAAAGCATTCAACCGAAAGTAGCTGGAGAGAAAGAGAAAGAGTGAAAACACTCAGAGTACTGAACAAGAAATCTGTTCTCCCAACCATTGACAGGAAGAAAGGAGAGTGTTTCAATATCACCAGGATTCCATAAACAGGGGAGCTCAGAGTCTGAAGTTTCAGAGCTTAGTGTCTGGTGGTGCTCTGGTGAGGAAACAGGGCGAATCCCCAGGAACAGGCAGCGGGGTCTGAGGGATCCCTGTGCCACATGGAGAGAGGCAGTTCCTTTGCTTGGAGTGCATTTGGTAGAGTTCATATGGCTTCTCAACAGGCAAAGGTCCCATTGGATCCAGAGAACAGCCATGTTTGCTGGTTTTGGGACAAAGATGACAGAGTGTGGCAAAAACTGGCACCAACTGTGTGGTGTTATTTTCCATAAACTCTGAACCTCTACCACTGCACAATCGCAGGGATGTTTTCTAGAGCAAGCCAGCACCTGGTCATTGCTCAGCAAGAGTCTCCCCTAGAGTACTGGCATGGGTCCAAGTCATGGGAGACTCTGAAGTGTGAAGTTCTGAAACACAACCCCATCTGAGATAAAACTCAGGAGGGAGGTGCCACCTGGCAGGCAGATAGCTTGGGAATGGACAGGGTAGAGTCAAGGAGTGGACAGAGGCCTGAGAAAAAGGAGGGGTACTTGATCCTTGGTCGTGAGACCACCAACTTCCTGTGCCAGAGATTAGGGAACTGGGTGAAGCCATTCCCACCTCTCCCACACTTGTGCATGCAGGCCACACTGAACCAGTAAACTAAGCTAAGCCCCACCACCTAGTGGAGAATGGAACCACTACACCAAACCACATCCAACTGCACCCACTAAGCACATCCCCTAGAAGGCCAGCACAAGTCACTTCGTCTGCTTAGTATACTGACTATAGAAGGCTTCATAGTTTCAGTCCTAGGGGAAACTGGATGTAACCTCATTTGGATTTCATTCTGTTTGTTGCTTCACTTATTTGTTCATTTTCTTTGCTTCTGTGTTCACTTAAATTGTTTTCTTTTTTTTTTTTTTTTTCCACTGTCTTGGATACAGAAGGAAAAAAATATTTTTTTACTTTATTTTTAAAATTTTTTATTCTATTTCATTTTCTTTGTTTCATTTTATTTTATAATTTTTTTCATTTTTAAAAATTCTTTCTTTAATTTTTTTTTCCTATCCCTTTTTTTTTTAATCTATAATATCAAGTTTCTTTCAACAAACAGACCAAAACACACCTAGGAGCTAGCTTCCTTTATTTAATTTTTTGTTTTGTTTTGTTTTCTATTTCTATTTCTTATTTTATTAATTTTTTTCTTCCTCCCAAATTACAAAATGAAGGAATTCACTCCAACATAAAGAATGGAAAGAAACTGACAGAGGCTTAATCAACACAGATATAAGCAGAATGTCTGAACTAGAGTTTAGAACCATGATAATAAGAATACTAGCTGGACTTGAAAAAAGTATAGGATCCCTTTCTGTAGAAATAAAAGAAGTAAATCTAGTCAGGACAAAATTAAAAATGCTATAAACAAGATGCAATCTTGAAAGGTTGCCACGATGGCAAGGATGGATGAAACAGGGCAGTGAATCAGTGATATAGAAGATAAAACTATGGAGAATAATGAAGCAGAAAAAAAAGAGCGAAACATAGGCAAAGGAGTATGATACAAGACTTAGAGAACTCAGTGACCTGTTAAAAAGGAATAACATCTGAATCATAAAAAGAGAGAGAAAAAGGGGCAGAAGGTTTATATGAGCAAATTAGAGCACAAAACTTTCCTAATCTGGGGAAGGACAAAGACATCAAAATCTAAGAAGCACAAAGAGCTCCCATAAGACTCAATAAAAACTGACCATTAACAAAGCATATGAAAGTCAAATTCACAAAATATACAGATAAGGAAAGGATTATGAAAGCAGTAAAGGAAAAAAAAGTTCTTAATGTATAAGGGAAGACAGATCAGGTTTGCAGCTGACCTAGCCACAGAAAATTGGCACGCCAGAAAGGAGTTGTACGACATATTCAATATGCTGAATCAGAAAAATATGCAGCCAATAATTCTTTATCCAGCAAGGCTGTCATTCAAAATAGAAGGAGAGATATCAGACAAACAAAAACTAAAGGAGTTCATAACCACTAAACCAGCCCTGCAAAAAAATTTAGGGGGGAATCTTTGAGTGGAGAAAAGACAAAATAAAACAAAAAAGACCAAAGCAAGAGACTAGAAAGGAGCAGAGAACATCACCAGAAACACCAACTCTACAGGCAATTCAATGGCACTAAATGCTCCAATCAAAAGACACAGGGTATCAGAATGGATAAGAAAGCAAACTCACCCATATGCTGCTTACAAGAGACACATTTTAGACATAAAGACACCTGAAGATTGAAAGTTAGGATATGGAGAACCATTTATCATGGTAAAAGTCATCAAAAGAAAGCTGGAGTAGCCATATTTATATCAGACAAACTAGATTTTAAAATAAAGACTGTAACAAGAGATGAAGAAGGGCATTATATCATAATTAAGGGGTCTATCCAGCAATATCTAACAATTGTACATATTTATGCTCCCAACGGGAAAGCACCCAAATATATAAATGGATTAATCACAAATATAAAGCAACTCATTGATAATAACATCATAAATGTAGGGGACTTCAACACCTGACTCACAGCAACGGACAGATCCAATCTAAGCAGAAAATCTACAAGGAAATAATGGCTTTGAATGACACCCTGGACCAGATGGACTTAACAGATATATTCAGAACATTTCATCCTAAAGCAGTAGAATACATAATCTTCTTTGGTGCCTATGGAACAGTCTACAGAATAGCTCACATATTGGGTCACAAATCAGCCCTCAACAAGTACTAAAGTATTGAGATCATACCTTGCATATTTTCGGACCACAACATTATGGTGGTCTTTCAGACCCAAGAAAAAAAATTTGGAAAGACCATGAATTCCTGGAGATTAAAGGACGTCCTACTAAAGAATGAATGGGTTAACCAAGAAATTAAAGAGGAAATTAAAAAGTACATGGAAGCCAATGAAAATTAAAACAGGACAGCCCAAAACCTCTGGGATGTAGCAAGGGCGGTCAGAGGAGGGAAGTATATAGCAATCCAGACCTTCCTAAAGAAGGAAGAAAGGTCTCAGGCACACAACCTAACCTTACACCTCAAGAGCTTCAAAAAGAAAACTTAAAGCCTAAAAAAGGTAGAAGAAGGGGGAAATTTAGGGAAATTTACTTGGGGAAAAATCACTTTGACATTGTCATTATTTGTAAACCACAGAGTAACAACCTAAATGTTCATGAAGTTGTACAACAGATGGAATACAGCAAAACAAAGGAGCCCTAGAGAATTTATAGTCAAGTAGCTCTGATATCTCTAGTATTAAGCAAAACAAAAGCATGATTTGTCTAGTCTCTTTGATGTTTACCTATGAGATGTAATTAATGTTTTCATTCAAACACTTTTCACATGATTTAGCACAGCCTAATGCACAATTTTAAATCCATCCATACATGTCACAATTATTGTAATGTGATTTGCCCAATACAAGTCAAAATATAACTGTAGTGACACTTGGAGTATGTTTCCCTGTTCCTGGGATGTTAGTTTCTCCATTTCCCACATTACTGATTTGATTACAAGCAGAGAGTGAATTTTATATTCTGTAGATAACTGAAATTTAGAAACTGACAGGAAAATAAGTTTACAATATAAAGGCTACATAGGAATTGAGAAAAAGGGAATATCTTAGATAGGCTTTGAAAAATAAACTGTGCCCTTCATTTCCACCTTTTTTATTCTTTCCCGCCCAGGAAACAAAATCCTCCACAGAGTTTGCTGTGAAATTGAGCCATGTATCATGACGTACTGTTTTAGCCAGGCCAGTCACTGTCCAGGCACAAGTTGCAGATTCCCACTGCACCTTCAAACTGCATGACAAATAAAGAATCACCCTGTCAGGATTCCACCCTAGCTTACCCAAATTGACAAAAAATTTCTGAATTACACTGTTCCAGGGCTCCTGCATTGACAGGAGGCAGTCAAGCCTGACAGTCCTTTCCCTCTTGTCTGTTATCTTGAAATCAATTGCACAGCCTGATGCACAGAATAATGGCTGTGGACTATTCTGCAGGACTTGGCCCATCTGGTCACTGAGGAAGACAGCATTGCCGGCTTCCTATCGACCTGGGAGGAGCATGCTGCTACACAGAGGTGACCTCCATCTCTCCACCTGGCCCTGCTATTGAAGAAATCAGTTTCACAAGTGTGCTCATTCAGAAATAAAAACAACTTTGCACCAAGGTATATTCATCTTTGTCTTTAATTAAGAGCTCTGGCCACTTTGAGATTAAATAGTGAAGTGTAAGCAAATGAAAGGGCATGAATTCTTTGCATCTGGCACCATGTTTTGTGTAAATCCCTTGGTTAAATTCTTGAAAATATTTCAGTAGAGGAAAAAATTAATTTGGTTATTTTATGAAATCCCATATATTTTGCCTTTGAAGAAAATTCTTATATTGGTGATATAATACTTTTATTAGCAAAGTTGACTAATTTTACTACAAAGATTAGTATTTCTCAAGTTGGTTATCTCAGGTAAAAGATCAATTTGCATTTAATTGAAGTTGATTACGTAGCCTACTTGTTTTACATTTAAAAAGAATTGTGTTATTGGTGAATTATAACAAGTGGACCTTGAATCTATGCTGGCTGCCAAGTGCTCCTGACTTCTTTATTGGAAAGAAAAAAGAAAGCAAAAAGAAAGCAAGCAAACAAGGTAGGAAGATGAAAGAAAGAATAAACAAAGACTGACTTATATGTTTAAGTTAGTGAGATTTATGGATGCTTGTATTTCCATTGTTTTATTTTTATAGTTTGTTTTTAGTATTTTTTAAAAACCCACAACTAGCTGGCTTTTATGAAATTTCCTTGTGATTCCACTCCATAAATTGCCATATAGCACTGAACATATAGCATTACAAAAGTCTGTTCATTGGATCTCCTGCCCCATTCCTCCAACAGCACATTCACTCAGCTTTCCAAAGTGATCTTTTAAGAACATAAATCAGATCATGCTTTTCTGCTCAAAATCTTCCAGTACTTCCCATGTCACTCAGAGTAACAACCAAACCCTCTCCCACTACAAGGTTATAGGATTGGTCCCTACCTGTCCCTCTGACTTTGTCATCTAACAGTCTCCACTCCTGCTCACCCTGCTCTGAATGGAGCACTGTTCATGACCCAGGCCTATGACTTTCACATAAGGTGGTGTCATATGTTAAAATTCGTTTGGTCATAGATGTCTGTTAAAATGCTCAATATAATCTCAGAGATCACAAACTTCATGAGGTTAAGAATTTTGTCTGTCCTGTTTACCACTGTATTTCTAGTACCTAATAAAGCACATTCAATTAGTGTAGTATTAATCATTTAATTACCTTACATAAGCACTATGAGGACAAGATTCTACAGGTGACTGTTTTGTTTTGTTCATCACCTTATTCATACTACCTGGGGGAGCTTTTGAATACAAAAGCCATTTAAAAATTTTCTGAATAAATTGACCTAAGAAAATAAATCTATTAAGTAAGTGTAATGTGAAAACCAGGACAGATATAATTTAAAGTACTTATATCATGGTAAAAATTATGATTCTGCCATTTATAACTAGTTGTGACTTTGGGCATAATATTCAAGTTAATTCACTGCCTTCCTCTTCTACAAATGATAGGGAGTACCACCTCCTAATAGGTTACTGTGGCAACATTGGTAAAGTTCATGTAGGAATACTGGTAAATTGTAGGTGGTTAAAAACATTCATCTATATATTACCAACCTAAGTAGTATATGTTATACTTCTATGTCTGAATGACTGTAGTTGTATGTGTGAATGATTTAGAAGTGATTTTTTTAAGTTTATTTATTCATTTTGAGAGAGGAAAAAAGGGAAGGAGAGAGGGAGAGTATGAGCAGGGGAAGGGCAGAGAGGCAGAGACAGAGGGAGAGGGAGAGAGTACCAAGCAGGCTCAGTGCTGTAAGCACAGAGTCTGACACAGGGCTCCATAACATGAATGGTGAGATCTTGACCTAAGTTGAAACCAAGAATTAGGTGCTTAACCAACTGAGCCACCCAGGTGCCTCTAGAAGTATTTTTGAAGCCTTCCTGCCCCATCTGTTTGCATCTATAGAACATAATTATCTTCTTCTGGGTAAGATGGAATACTGAAAGATGAATCACAGTGAGCAACAGAAATAAATTCCTGGTATTCATACTGCTTACTGGGATTCTTATTCTACCCTGCTCACTGCTATTCTTATTATGTACTAGACAGGACATAGATAGAAGAAAAATCAAAATCTCTTTTTGTTTATTTTTAAAATCTCTTAGAAAAAAAAAGGTATTCTTTTTCTGCTTTCCATGAACTTCAGAATGAAGCCCCAAACTATTAACTTTAATTAATTCAAATCAACTTGAAATTGTTAAAGTCTTAAGAAAATAGCCTACTGTGTGAGGCCAATTAAGTTTTGACCCAGAGATTTAATGAGTAGAACTCTTGGCTATACATGGTCAATAAAATAGAAGAATCCAAAATTTAAGAAGATTTGTGGTTGGGTTTGATATTACAGAACACACTCAGGCTATTGGTAGAAGCACTCTCTACCTACTGTTTCATGAGAGTAAGTCATGCAAAAAAAGTCAACTTTGACAAAAGAAACTTTCGTTAATCAGGATTTCTCAATTATCAAATTAGTTTATATCATACAAGTTCAATATTTTTCTACATCATAATGAAGATTAGACATTTCATATTCAAATAGTCTAATGTAAGACATCTCAAAATATGCCATAAATCAAAATCATAAATGACCAGCACTGAAATTGGAAAATCAAATATCACTGTGCTTTATGAATTAGAAAGGAAAAAACAAAAGATCTTTGCTATTGAAAACCAAATAGTTCTGAGAGTTTACTAACAAGAGATTTTTTTTTAATGAATATCATTATTACTGTATAGTTAAGTAAATCACAGATGTCAAGAATGCATTATTCATTTGTCTAATTTCCTATTCATTCTGGGAACTGGTCCCCTTCTCACCAATGTTTAACAAAGGAATACCTATTTAAATACTTTGACTCTGCTCCACTGGTGACAGCTGATTGGTTCAAAAATTGGTGGCTGATCTAAACTGGACTAACAAAAGTACCATCAGGGAATTTTGACAACGGAAGTGAGAAACAGAATTAGATATTCCAGGGACAAACTGGAAAGTCACAAAGCTTCTGCACTGACAGCAGTTATGTCTGGTATAATATAAACTGGAAAGCCTAAGAAGAAAATGTGAAGCATCTACACAGTGGAGACATCTGAATGGCTTTGGAAAGTCTATCTCCACTCAGTTGTTCTTGGTTCTCACAATAAACCATCCCACCTTTTAACATTTCCATTGTTACTTAAATTAGTTTCAGTTGGGTGTGGCAGATACTGCTAGTAAGCCTCACAATAGCTCTCCTTTCCTTCCTTAGTAGCAGAACACATATGCAGAACTCTCACTAGACAAAAGGATAAATTAATTCCCCCACATTTCCTTGAAGCTTTATGTGACCATATCACTCCTTCTTTCTCATTTTTTGCAGGATAAAATGTGGATGTAATGGGTGAGGCTCCCAACAGCTATCTAGATATACAAGGTAAAAGTTGTGCATTGAAGTTAATACCATAAAATGTTAAAAGGAGGCAGGCTCTCTGTATCTTTGGAGCCACCACACCAACTCTGAACTTCTTATGTTTCTATGAAAGATAAATAACTTCTTTTTTATGAGGCAACTGTTATTTTGCATTTTCCTTATCTCACAGACAATCTTAATCCTAACCAATAATAATACATTGGCTTTCTGTCACTTGGAAACAAATATATAGCAAATATATCAACAAATATAACAAATATATCATCTTATAACAAATATATCATCTTATTTTAACAAATATATCATAACATTATATATTATAACAAACATTATAAATTATAACAAATATATCATCTTATTCATTTATAATCACAAATTCTGTTTCCATTTATCATATAAATAGATGTGATAGAAATGACTAACATCATTGCCATCTGTTAGCTAATATTTGCCATTTTACTTAAGCCAAAGTTCATTACTTCATTCCAAATTGACCCATCCTAAAACTGATGGCTTCTGACAGTAGCAATGCATTGTGGTCTGTCAGCTATAAACTGAATTTGGATGCACTGAATGGAGCGTCTTTATTCTGTGCACAGTGACGCCTACTAGTTTTAACTGAGGCTTCCCATGTTAACACTGGAAGATGGTGTCCCAGTAGAAGGTAGCCCTTGAAAAATTCTTTCATACGATATGAGATGACTGTGTTTTAACATAAGATTTGCATATTAAATAAAGTGAAAAGCTAAATAAGAGGATATTATATTTATCTAAAGAAAGTAAAATGAAAAGAATCATTGTTTTTCTTTCCTTCATAGTATTTTCACCTTGTGTGTTCAAATTACTTAAATAACTTGTTATCCAAGGAGAAAACCTTTACTAGAGGCCTATATAGTAAGTCTCTAGCTCCTACCAATTTCATCATCAGCAAGTCATTTTATCTAATTAGATATGTGTTTGTTATTGTTATTCCTCCAAAATTTATTTGTACCATCCTCTCTGTCTGTATGATAATGCATTTAGAAGAAATTTGTTACACCTTTCCCAAGAATGAAAACTCCAGTCAGTCAGAACATTTTCATAAATCAGGAATGTATAGACAAAAGGTCATGTTGTTTGTATAAGATATTGAATGGAAATTTGTGTTTCCCTGGAATTGCTATTAAAGCATTCAGGTAAAAGAAAACCAAGGACATTGATTATCTGCATTCTAAAGAAAGCCACTGGAGCCATATATTCTCCTTCAAGCCTTATGAAGAAGCAGAACTGGCCCTACCATAATCATAATAAATAAGCAACCTCCTCCTATTCACAGCAATTGGCTAAAATATTGAAAGCAGAAGAATGAAGAGAAGAAAGAGAAGTGAAAAGGTTATCTCCAGCTTGTTGGTAGGCACAATATACTCTATAAATGAAAATTACTTTCCTTCTAAATGGGAAAAGTAGAAGGGTGCTGTACTTTACTGGAAGCTAAATAAGAAAGCTTTCTGAGAATCATTCCTAGAAATTAAATGTTGGCTTATATAGAATATTTATTCTACCTCTGGGTCTAGCTGGGTGGGTATTGGTTGGAGAGGTGGGGAGGGGGCGGAAACTAGGTAAAACTGAAGAGAGAAGACAGACAGTATAAATGAGAGAAAAGATCTTACACTGATAATACTTCAAAATTTGGTATGGACAGAGTGCTTGAGTTTCTCACTGGTTAACTGGGCACCTCAGGGAAGAGGCTAAGGACTGCTGGCACCCCTACTGACAGGCTGCCTGTCAGATAATGGGATTTTATAAAAAGCAAGATAGATGCTAAGAAGCATACTTTTGGAGGGAGATGATTAGTAGTGAAATAGAAAAGAGGTAAAGCAAGGCACTCCAAAGAATGCACTCATTCACCTCATAATCAGAACAGAGTGGGTATATGTGTGGTATGGTAACTAATTTCAAAGACATGCTCCCCTCACACATACATCTCCCCCCAATCTCAATGAACCACATCTCCTGTTTCTCACGTCTTGTGTAGTTCTTATCCTCAATGAATCTGGGCTAGTCCTCTGTAACCAAAAAAGTATAGCAGACGTGACACTGAATAACTTAAGTATAAGTCCTACCTTGGTCCCTTGGAATTGCTCTGGGGATGTCTGACCCCACATCGGAAGATTAACTATCATGGGTCAGTCATGCTGTGAGAAAGACTAAGTTAGACATATTGGAGAGGACACAGAACAAGACAGAGATTCCTTGCCACAGGAGTTCCAATAATGCCAGTTGAAATGTCAGACAAATGAATAAAGAAGTCATATTGAACTCCCATACCCAATAGGTGTCACATGGAGAAGAAAAGTTACTCAGCAAAGACCAGAGCCAAAGTTTCAGACACATATGATTAAGTCATTTTAGCAATCTCTAGTCATTTGAGCTACTCTAATTTAGGCCATGGATTAAATAAGAGCCATCCTTGTGTGAGCTGTTCAAATTCCTAGTCAAAAGAACTGTAAGCAGAATAAAACTTTTTTTTTTTTTTTTTGAATGAGAGGGAAGAAAGAGATCAAATGGGGGAGTGGCAGACAAAGATGGAGAGACAAAATCTCAAGCAGGCCTCACACTCATCATGGAGCCCGACTCAGGGCTCCATTTCATGACCCTGAGATCATGACCTGAGCTAAAATCAAGAGTCAGACACTCATCTGACTGAGCCACCCAGACACCCCAAAAACTATTGAACTATTGTTTAAGACACTAAATTTTAATTATTTTTTAGTTTATTTTTTCTTTTCCTTTTTATTTTTTTCTCAGCATTGTATTATAGAAACATATGATAACAAAATAGTGACAGCTTATGAAAGAGAGACAATGAATGGAGACTGCCTGTAGCCATGTAGGTTAGTATTTTTTTTCCTTTTACCGTTATACCTTCAATACTGGAAGAATCAGGAAAATGATACCCAATGTTATATCATATTACAAACAGTTTGTAATAGTTTATTTGCTATTTTCATTGTGAAATGAAATTCTACTTAATTGAAAAACCATGTTGAGAAAATTAAATATTCAACATGGAAGAATTTTATTAAGATCTGAAAAATGAGTAGTAAATAATGTTCATACACTTTCACAAGAGTTGCTGGATTTTCAAAACTACTTTACAGAACATAGTTTGCTTTATAAGTATTATCAACAAAACTTCAAGGGACACTCTGGCATACCTATAAAGTATCACTAATACTAATGAAAAGAAATATTAAACAAAGGTAACATTATTGACTCAGTACCAATATTTCAGTACATAAAATTATGCATTAAGGAGGAAGAATGCACAAAATGAATGATTTATCCATAATATAAAGAATACTCTTCTAATATTTAAATTTCCCATTCTATAATAAATTTTCCCTAAATTATGAGGATTTTAATTCACCTTCGTATGAAACTTTTCAATATTATTTTGTGCTAAAGTACTGCTGATATATATTTGTAGTGGCATTAGTCCCATAGTGGTATTAGCTCCAATCAGTAGTCAAGCAGGATCATTTTTATTGTGAAGTAGTATTTCAGGTATGGCAGGATACCTACCATCTCTCTAGCAACTGCCAGTGGTGCCCAACAAATGTGATAGCTGATAAAAACTGCCCATAAATTTCTCTAATGCTTTCCGAGTGTTGACTGCCCTTTGTGAATGGCTGGCTAGAGACTGAACAGAAAGGGGCATGTTATTCCCAGAGGTAAATTTCCATTCACTGAACAACACTTTTTTTTTTTTTTTTTTTTTTCATATCAAGAGTCTACAATGGGAAAAGGAGGGAAAAGTAGATTATGGCACTACTATGTAGGACCCTTGAGCCAAGGTTCAGGTCTGGGGAGAAGATGAGATATAACCAACTTTGAGTTTAGCATTTTAAACTGTACTTTCTACACAGAAACACAGAATCTATGCAACTGAACACAGAAACACAGAATCTATGCAAAATAGAAATTACACAAACCACGATTAAAAGCAATGTTTGGAACAATTGTTTCTTTTTTATTGTTCACTATATTGAAGCTGCTCAAAATTGGTTATATTTGTATAAGGTTAGTCATTAAAATAATTATTTGGCCAGAATTTAGATGGGAATAGCACTGGATTCATTAGACTATTTTAGGCTCTTCATCTTGGTTTATAATGTGCAGAGAACACTACTACATTTATTAATTGTATCAGGAACTATAGGTAATTTACCTATGTTATCTTGCAACAACAACACTGAATTCCATCAAATAGTCTTTGTTACCCATACATTACAGGTTGAAAAACTGACACCCAGGGAGCAATGGTAACATGCTCAAGATGACATAACTAATAGATGATTAAGTCTGACATTCAAATTATTCTGTACTTGTTTATAATGTCTCTCAAGTTGCTTCTCCTGTTCAATTCCAAAATTTAAAGATATTCTGGCTGTCTCCAAGAGAAATTATGCACATGCTTAAAAAAGACATAACAAATTATTACCTTGCCTGGTACTTATCCAATATTTAATTTCAAAAATATAAACAATACTTTCTGAAAGTTTGGTTTGGGGGCCAAAGTTTAAATTTATTCTACTAAGCAATATTGAAATCTCATGTTAAAGCATCCTATAAAAATAAAAATACTTTATATGGAAGTAGCTCTTATTAAGAAAAATAACACTTAACCAATAGGATAGAAGCAATCACGCTTCCATCAAGGTGAAGTGATAATTCAGACACAATAATTCACTTTAATTGCCCCACCTGCTCCATATTATATGGGTTCTGAAAAGTCTGTACTTTTCCCACAGGTGAAGGGAACAAATAGGAAAACAAAAAACAAAAAACAAAAAAAAAAACACAAGTAATCTTTTACATGCAAAATTGATTACACAGGATATATTTTTTAATCAGTGTCTGTATGTGTGTATAACCATATATATATATATATATATATATATATATATATATATATGGAAAATTGTGGCCATGGATATAAAGAGTAAAATGAAATTTGACTTTAATACTTAACATGGTATTACATGGCTTTCCATTGAAAGAAATACTTTCCAAAAAACCAATAGTTTTATATGGAAATATGTAAGGGACTTCATTTGAAGAATCAGACTACGTGAAAGTTATACATAAAATATTATTTTCATTTTTGAATAATAACAATTCTGTCTCATTAGTATTAATGGAGTATTTACTGTAGGACGAAGGAATCCCTACTACAAGACTCAAATACTGCTTTAATATCAGTTTTCCTACCTTAAGAGCAATATTTCTCTAATCTTTTTATGCTACACTTTCCCTCCTGGCTAGGCACAGTATACCATACTCTTCAGAATAAATTTTGAAGGTTTAAAGATGAAGAAGCATTAAATAACTATAAATACTGAATATTCAAATAATTATCATTTTGGTGTTAAATGATGGCACTCAGCCCATAGCCTAGTTTTGAGCAAGGTGTCACAAATAATTTTCCCAAAAAAACATCCTCTAAGTGTTTGACTCATCATGCTCTCCCCTGTCATTTTCTACCTTATAATTTTATTCTTCCCATTCTGTTTCTCATTTATTTTAATGCAACTCACATCTCCTTAATTTAATTAATTAATTAATTAATTAATTAATTAATTAATTTTTATTTTATTTCCCCATTTTATTTATTTTTTCTTAAAGAAATTTTTTAAAGTTTTTATTTAGTTTTAAGAGAGAGAGAGAGAGAGAGACAGAGACAGAGAGAGAGAAAGTGGGGGAGGTGCAGAGAGAGAGAGGGACAGAGGATCTGAAGTAGGCTCTGCCTGGACAGCAGATGCAGCACTCAAATTCACAGAACTGTGAGATCATGACCTGAGCCGAGGGCAGATGCTTAACTGACTGAGCCACCCAGGTGCCCCTATTTCCCATTTTAAAATTAAAGAATATTTTGATGTGAGAAACACTGCCAATTTAAGTTTAATGATTATTGCTTATTTTATATTCTACAGTTACATGAGTGTCTCTGATTTAAAATGTCATTGACCAACAAACCCTAATGATCATTTTTTTTTCTTTTTCTTTTCTTATTTTAGACAGAGAAAGGGCAGGGAGAAGGGCAGAGGGGGAGAGAGAAAGAGAGAGAAGGTGAGAGAAAGAGAGAAAGAGAGGGAGAGAGAGCATTAAGCAGTCCCCACGCTTGATGCTCAGCATGAAGCCCAACATAGGGCTTGATCCCACAACCCTGGGATCATGACCTGAGCCAAAACCAAGAGTTGGAAGCCCAACCAACTGAGCCATGCAGGCGCCCCATCTAATGATTGTTTCTTGATGACCATTTGGTAACAGAGAAGTCCTCTCTATATTTATTTAGATACTACAAATATTGAAAAGCATATATATTATATTAGACAAAAGAAAGCAGAATACTTGAAAGTGTAGAGATCTCTATAGAAATATTAAGAAAGCAAATAATCCAATTAATAATTGGGCCAAAGACTTGAACAGAGACCTCACCAAAGAAGATACCCAGATGGCAAATAAGCATATGGAAAGACGCTCCACATCATGTCATCAGAAAAATGCAAATTAAAATAACATTGAGATATCACAATACACCTTTTAGAGTGGCAAAATTCCAAAACACTGACAAGACCAAATGCTGCCAAGGATGTGGAGCAAAAGGAACTCTCATTCATTTCTGGTGCAAAATACAAAATAGTACATTCACAGTGGTGGACAGTTTGTAGTTTCTTATTAAACTAAACATTGTCTTTCCATATGACCTGGCAATTGTGCTTCCTGGTGTTTACCCAAAAGAATCAAAAACTTCATAAAAACCTACACACGGGTGTTTATAGTGGCTTTACTCATAATTGCCAAAATATCGAAGTAACCAAGATGCCCTTTAGTAGGTGAATAGATAAATTGGGGTCCATTCTAGACAATGGAATGTTATTCAGTGCTAAAAGGAATGAGCTGTCAACCTATAAAAAACATGGAGGAAACCTAAATGCATATTACTAAGTGAAAGAAGCCAATTACTGTGTAAATCCAACTATTTGGCATTCTAGGGAAGGCAACACTGTGGAGGCAACACAATGAAAGGCACACAATGAAAAGAGCAGTGCTTGCCATGGTTTAAGGGAGTGAGAATGAATTGGCAGAGCACAGAGAATTTTTAAGGCAGTGAAAATGCTCTATACAATACCATGATGGACACATGTCTATTCATTTATCCAAATTTACAGAATATGTAACACCAAGTATGAACTTAATTTATAACTTTGGACTTTGGATGGCTATGATGTGCCAATATACGTATCATTTTGTTTCCTTTTTAGATTTATTCTTCCAGCTAAAAAAGATCATCCACTTAAAAATTAAAATGCACTCATGTGTATGATTATACATGTGTTCTCTTGTCCAGTAGACTGCACAACACAAAAGAATCTCTTTTTATCCTTTTCTCTTATGTGTTCAGAAACTGCAAAAACAGAATAATGATAATCACATAAATTATTCAAATGACTACATTTGATGAGTAACTTTTGAGAGAATTACCAAAGCTTCAGAAGTTCTTTCCTTAAAAGGACAGGGTCTGTTCTGTTTATCTCTCTCTTTCATGGGGCCTCACACAGTGACACTAGGAGATAAGTGTCAAGAAATAATTCTAAGCATATGGAGAAGTAAAGAAAATCAAACTCAGATTGGATAAAAATGGATTCATCATTGGCCGTTTACCTGTATATTTCCAACTTCTATGTTAGTAAGTGTTATGAAAATTAGAAGCAATATGGTAAAAGTCAACCATTTGTATTATTTTCTTTTTATTTTCTTCATGGGAATTTTCAGCAATTAGTCTAACTTCCAAGGCACAAGTTCACACTTTTGTAAAAATGAAGGCATTTGACTCCTAAATGATCTTCATATTTCTTTCCAACTTTGAAACTTTATAATTCTTAACTCCAGCAATTACCCATACTGTGTGTCCTGACTGTATTTTAAGAACCTGATTAAAAAATTCTTTATGTAATTAATGGTTTTACTTAACAAAACAGAGATAGGTTAAACAAAAGAAATGTAGTCTACCTTTTTACCCTTGAGAAAGAGAAGCACTGAAATTAACATTTTAAAGAAAAAAAAATGATATTGCAGTTAAATAGCTATTTCAATTTAGGTCTTAGATATACAAGTGCCACAGGAAGTAGAAATTTGTGGAAACTGTGTGCCTTTTGCCCTAGGTTTTCTGAAAAGAGTGTAATGAAAATGTTTCACTGTCCTGACCTTTCACTACTAAAACCTGGGTGTATTTCCTCTTTAGTCTCAGCGAATGGGACATAAATCACTCTCCTTGGCATTTTGCATGGTCTGCCATGCAGGCAGCCAACTTTTACAGATGCCCTTCCTGGCTTCAAAAAACAGAAGCCTGCAGGTAGCAGAAAATGCCAGGTTTCTTCTCACGCCTGAGAAGGTTCTGTTTGCCATAGAAGAAACCTGTGTGCTGTGATAAATGCCACTGTGCCAAGTCAGCATGGTGGACAGTTTAACTCCATGACCTTCTGCAGGTAGACAGCCTCTCCCGTAGATTGTCTTTGACACAACCTATAACATAGAATGTCAACACCAGTCTAGCAACTGGGATCTGTATTCATTTTGCCATGAAACAATCGCTTCTCGGGTCTGGAGCTCAGGTGTCTCACATTCTCCAAGATTATTTTCTTAAGCTTTATTCTTTTTTTCATTAGTCATGTATGCATGAAAACTTCATCTATGAGTCTTCACTGGCTAACCTTATTCTGTCACTTTATACCTCAAGTGGGTCAAGGCCTATGACCTAGTTTCTAGAATCAGTTTATGAAAAAAGATAACTAAGTGTTGTCATCGTATTTCCTATCTTCACAGACAATGAATCAGCTCCTGATTCCATTACTCAGACTGTTCATTACTCAGAATAACGTAATCCTATATATCCCTTTCCAGTATCAACAACTGACCTGAAGAAAGAAGGAAGAGGAACACACTGGAAGAAGTTGATGGCTTCTGGAATTAAGAATTTATCTTAGTTTTTCCATATGAAGTTAAAGAAGAAAAAAAAAAGATATCCTTTTTTTTTTCTTTTTTCCTTAGATGTTTCTAGCCTGTAGAATTAAGAATTTATCTTATTTATGAAATAAATCTACCTATCTTTGAAGCACTTCCCCCCCCCCCCCCCTTTTCTTTCTTTGGCCTGGATTTCTGCTCTTTAAATGGTTTGGAACAACATTTGTTTTCTTTTAAAATCACAGGATTTCAGAAAGTTTTAGGGGCACCTGGGTGGCTCAGTTGGTTAAGCATCTGACTTTGTCTCAAATCACGTTCTCACGGTTCGTGAGTTCAAGCTCCGCATTGGAGTCTGTGCTGACAGCTCAGAGCCTGGGGCCTCCTTCAGATTCTGTGTCTCCCCCTCTCTCTGCCTATGAGAGAGAGTGCCTCTCTCTCCCCCACCTGCACTATGTCTCTCTGTCTCTCTCTCAAAAATAAATAGACATTAAAAAAAATAGTTTTAGTATGCAAGGTATTAAATTACAAATGACTAAGCCTTTTTTATTACTGACTTAGAGTGTGAATTTATGTATAAAACTTTAATCTGAAAAAGAAAACTCTCCAGAAATTTATGTTGAAAATCCACTTAATTTGTATGTATTTTAAGATAACAACCTAAGAAGCCAACATAGAACCACATGTGCCATGTTTTCTTGTCTTACTTTCCTCCCTTCTTGCCTTTTAGCTACTACACCCCCAGTCTTCTTTACTTTCATCCACAAAACATGCTATAGTCTGTACAACAGAGATAATACTGGCTCTCTGTCTTATTGTGTATAACAGAGGTTGACAAACTACATTCTAAGGTCCAAATTCAATGTTCCACTAATTTTTTGTAAAGAAGGTGTTGTTGGAATAGAGTCAGGTTCATTCATTTATTTACCTATTACACATTATGCTTGACTGCATTAATTCTATAGATTGTTTTCATCTATTGAGTAAATGCAACAGAGACTATATGACCTACAAAGCCTAAAATATTCACTCTCTGGTACCTCACAGAAAAAAAAAAAAAAAAAAAAAGAAAAGAAAAAAAAGCGCCAGTCTCTGATCTAAGTTTCTGTTCTCTATCACAAAGTAGCTGTGTATCCTTGGTAAGTCACCTTCTTTCTCCTACTCTTTAAAAAATAAGGTTGCATTAGCCAACTTCCCCTAGGTTATGGTATTCATTGAAATTTACACAAATGACAAATCTTATAGTCCAGCCTAAATCCAGTTCTTCTGCTTTGTGCTTCAGAGTTCTTTCCATCACACCATGCATTTATTTATATGTTACAATCTACTTCACATTTTAAATTTAATTAGTTTAATTTAACTTAACTCAAATTTATTATATAGGGATTTGAGATACTTGGTAGAAATATAGTTAAGCTTAATCAAAAGGATAAATAAGAACTAGGTAAGAAATGATAATGAGGAGAAAGTAAACATGAGCAAAGGCTTTTTCCAGAAATAACATTTTAATCAATATGATTATATCTTAGACTTAAAGATGTCCTGCTTTTTAATGAAACATTAAGAAGGGTAAAATATGATTCAATTATGATACTCCCTTATTGTAAAATATATGTTCATTTCATATTCTGAAAAAAATTGTATCTGAAAAAAGGCACTACTCATGACCTATGGCATTATGATACATTTGGAGCAGGCCAGTATGGTTACAGAACAAAGACTAAAAGGAATTCTAATAAGGGAAGAAATAAGAAGAAGCTCATCTGTAAAATCTGCAAGAATGTGAAGATTGCAACAGAGGGATCTCTCAGAATATAGAGAACTAGCTTCAGGTAAGGAGACATATACTTTCTCTCTCCTAACAGGGGAGTTAGAGGAGACAATAGGTTTAGATGTTGGTATGGGTTGGGGGTCAGAACATGGATGGGAAAATAAACTGCTGCCTTATAGCATCTGTTTTCTCTGATGTATGGTATAATAACATAATGAAAATTTTGAGGGAAGTGGTAAAGTTTTAAAATACTTGTGGCAGAGAGTAGAAGATCAAGACAGTTAAGATATTTTATTAAGCTATCTAGGAAGTATTGGGATGCCCATATAATTTGGTACCTTGGGAATTTCTTATAGTCTAGATCTGCTGTGTTTCAAGTACATGGTATATGCAAAATGTATATGTATATGCAGAATGCAAGTAGTTTCAATGATTTTTATGTGTAATGATGTTAAATGTGATATTTTCTATGGTCTTAAGAGCAGAGAAATAATTTATCAAATTATTCTAGATTCTATAGATTAACCCTAAAGACCTTCAAATGAGTAAATATTTTATCTTGGTAGCATCAGTCCACCAAACACCACTAAAAATACCCAAATTAACTTTAAAAATAAAATGAAAAAAAAAAAGAAACAAAAAGAAAGGAAGGAAGGGAGGAATAAAGGAAGGGAGGAGGTTAAGGAAGAAAGGCAGGCAGGCAGGCAGGTATATATAAACCATTGGAAAATATGGAGACTGAAGATAATATGCTTCTCTAAGGAAAGAGAGCAATGTACTATGCACCTCCCTCAGGGAGGAAGAAAGAAGTGAGTTACTTTCTTTTCTTAAACTTAGTCAAGCCGCCTCAAGTTAGGTTTTGAAATCATTACATGTAGTTTTGTACTTACTGTAAACCAGCTCTCTGGAAAATCAATCAATCAATCAATCAATCAATCAATCATTAGGCCCTGATTTGTAGTGTTTGGTGATATAATTGATATAAAGATACTTAACAACATCAGTTCAGGAGACTAACAGTTTAACAACTTACTCACAAAATTCCTAAATATTTAACAAACTGCTCCGGAGCCAGTATGAGCTGACTCCAGTATACTGCTGCCTGTGTCCACAATACTTCGAAAAAGAGGGACTGCAGTCTTTGGTGGTTTGTAATAACTGAGAATGAGTGGAAAAACCCCAGTAGTTCCCTTAGATACTAACCAGACCACCTAGAACACAAACAGAACAAGCGTGGTTTGCATCCAACTGAGTCCAACTTATTTACTAAACTTATTCACTAAAGTAGTAATGTTTATTTTATATAGTCAAGTTAAGTATATCTTATACTTAATCAATAACAATTGCCAGAAAAGCCAATCTTGGTCGTTGCCATTGTCATGGTTCTCCTTTTGTTGTTGGTTGCATTACATAGAAGACTTAACTGGAGTGGTTTTTGAGACAAGCTGAACAAAGAACAGGAACTGAGACCATCATGAAAAAGATCTGAATTCTGGAAAACAGAAATGTATTCTTTCAGAAAGTTCACACACATCTGGGCCACTGCACAAGCCTATCATTTTCTCCACTATTACGTTTTATGAAACCATGTTAGTTCACCATTAACTGACTAGTGGCATCATTGAAAAAAACATACCCTGGAGTAGAAGGTAGAGAAGGCAACCTTTATGAGTTGGTATCATGACTTGGCATTAAGGCTTGCGGATTCTACTGCTGTGTTTTTACTTTCTTGTCCCTTAGAGAGGGCCAAAAAAAAAAAAAAAAAAATAGAATGGGTGAAGAGATTATTCTGCCATATTTGATCTTCATTATTTCTCCTGAATTTCACCTTATTATCAATGCTGTCATCTAAAGACAGGTTTCTTCATTTTTCAGAGAAATAGGAGAAATAAAGAAAATAATGAAATTTCTTTCAAGACATTACAGTTGACCCTTGAACGATGCATAGGTTTGGGTGCCAAACCCCAGGCAGTCAAAACTCCACATATAACTTTTGTAATAGCCTAACTTAGTAATAGCCTACTCTTTTTTTAATGTTTATTTATTTATTTTGAGGGAGGGAGGGTGAGAGAGAGAGAGAGAGAGCTTGCAAGCATGCATGGGGGAGGGGCAGAGAAAAGGAGGGACAGAATCCCAAACAAGCTGCACCACCAGCGCAGAGTCCAATGCGGGGCTTGCACTCACGAATTGCGAGATTATGACCCGAGCTGAGCTCAAGAGTCAGATTGCCCAACTGACTGAACCACCTAGGCACCCCAGTAATAGCCTACTCTTGATCAGAAACCTTACTAATAACACAGTTGATTAATACATATTTTGTATTAGTATAATACATTGTATTCTTATAATAAAGTAAGGTGGAGAAAATTGAATTTCATTAAAAATATTATAAGGGAGAGAAAAAACATTTACACTACTGCATGGTATACATTGAAAACATCCACATATAAGTGAACCCATGTAGTTCAAATCTGTTGTTGTTCATGGGTCAACTATACTTTAAATATAATGCAATGAAGACATTGATATCACTATGTCTTAAAAGTCAAGAGTCTAGTTTGGAATAGTGAGCCCTGACTCTCACAATTCTGTGTATCCACCCCCTCCAATATGCTGCTGGCTGAGGCCCATCCAAAGCGGTGCCACAAACCTGGCAGTGTGCAAACAGCCCTGATAAGGGACAGTATCACTCCAAGTGATTCCTGCCCTGGGGAGATGGGAAGATAACAACACATACCAGTCCAACTGTAGCTTCAACTGTGGGCTGAAAACAGACATCAGGTCTGACTACAGACACCATCCATCAATGAAAGCTTCTCACAGGACAATACAGGGAAAGTGCCTTGCGGTTCAGTACTACTGCATCTCTGGAAAATGCCTTGTCTGACTCAACTCAAGCCCAATGTGGCCCAGACTGGCTCACTAACAAAACAGGGAACATACCTGGCCATAAAAGATAAGCAGAGTCATTGCACATGAGTGTACTAAATGCAAAAGCGGCTCAGCCACAAGTGTAGAGTGCACATAACACACATGGGAGACATACCTGAAGTGCCAGGTTCTAGTGAACAGAAGACATTGCAATGCAGAGCACTACAGGACCTCTTCTTCATAATGTCATTACATTCAAAAGCAGGAGACGTAGCTGAATTCCTTATTACACAGAAACAGACACAGAGTTAGACAAAATGAGGAGACAGAGGAATATGTCCCAAATGAAAGAACAGGACAAAATCACAACAAGGGAGCTAAATGAAACAGAAATAAGTAATATGACTCATAGAGAATTTACAGTAATGGTCATAAAGATACTCACTGGACTTGAGACAACAGTGGAAGGCCTCAATGAGACTCTTAATAAAGTCATAGAAAATATATTAAAAAAAAAGGTCCAACCAGAGATGAAGAACTCAATAAGTGAAATTAAAATAGCTTAGATTGGGATAAATAGTAGACTAGAGGATACAGAATAACTAATTAGCAACCTGGAGGATAGAGTAATGAAAGCAATCAAGCTGAATAAGCGAGCAAAAAAATAATAAAAAGCAAAAATAGACTTAGAGAACTCAGTGACACCATCAAGCACAGTAACATCAATATTATAGGGATCTCATAAAAAGAAGAGAGAGGAAAAGGAACAAAAAATGTATTTGAAGAAATAATAGCTGAAAACTTCCTGAATCTGGGAAAGGAGACAGAAATCTAGATCCAGTAGGCACAGATAGCTCCCCCAAAAACCAACCCAAGGAGGTCCACATAAAGACACATGGCAATTAAAATGGCAAAAAATAGTGATAAAGAGAGAATTTTAAAAGCAGCAAGAGAATGGAGTGCCTGGGTGGCTCAGTTGGTTAAGTATCCAACTTTGGCTCAGGTCATGATCTCATGGTTTGTGAGCTCGAGCCCCACTTTGGGCTCTATGCTGACAGCTCAGAGCCTGGAGCCTGATTCTGATTCTGTGTCTTCCTCTCTTTGTC
This sequence comes from Puma concolor, assembly GCF_028749965.1. Taxonomy (NCBI): domain Eukaryota; kingdom Metazoa; phylum Chordata; class Mammalia; order Carnivora; family Felidae; genus Puma; species Puma concolor. The sequence continues at coordinate 75,418,694 of NC_141667.1, forward strand.
CCTCCCATGCTCACAATCTTTCTCTGTCTCTATCTCACTTTCAAAAATAAACATTAACAAAATTTAAAAAACAAAAATAAAAGCAGCAAGAGAAAGGAAAACAGTTATACACAAGGGAAACTCCACAAATCTATCAGCTGATTTTTCAGCAGAAACTTAGCAGGACAAAAAGAAGTTACATGATATATTCAAAATGCTGAAAGAAAAAAAAAAACTTGCATCCAAGAATGTCCAGCAAGGGTATCATTCAGAATAGAAGAAATAAAAGAGTTTACCAGATGAATAAAAGTTAGAGAAATTCATGACCACCAAACCATCTCTACAAGAAATTTTAAAGGGGACTCTTTGAGTGGAATTGAGAGACCATAAGCAGGAGTAAGAAAAGTAGGAAGCACAAAAGCAGTAAAATAAAGTGTATCTATAAAAGTCAGTCAAGGGATTCACAGAACAAAAGGATGTAAAGTATGACACCATATACCTAAAATGTGGGACATACAGGAGTAAAGAATGTGTTCAAACTTAAATGACCATAAACTTAATATAGACTGCTATAGTCATAACATGATATATACAAATCTACTGGGAACCACTAATTAAAAACCAGTAATAGTTATGCAAATAATAAAGACAAAGGAATCCAAGTATATCACTAAAGAAAGTCAGCAAACTGTGAGAGAAGAGAACAACAAAGGAATAGAAAACAACTGCAAAAACAACCCTAAAACAAGTAACATAATGGTTATAAGTACATGCCTATCAATAATTATTTTGAATGTAAATGAACTAAATGCTCCAATCAAAATGGATCAAAAAGCAAGACCCAATTATATGCTTCCTACAAGAGACTCATTTCAGACCTGCAGATTGAAACTGAAAGGATGGAAAAGCATTTACCATGCAAGTGAAAGGGAAAAAAAGGCTGGAATAGCAATATAGGTAAATATATTTATATATATTGGACAAAATATACTTTAAAACAAAGACCTTAGCAAGACACAAAGAAGTACAATATATAATCAGTAAGAGGACAATTCAACAAGAAGATATAACAATTCCAACTATTTATACAGCCAACATGGAGGGACACGAATACACAAAGCAGCTAATAACAAACATAAAAGAATTAATTGATAGTAATACAGTAACAGTAGGGGACTTTAGCATTCCACTTACATCAATGGACAGATCATCCAAACAGAAAAGCAACTAGGAAAAAGTGGCTTTGAATAGTACACTGGACCAGATGGATCTAAGATATACTCAGAACATTCCATACTAAAACAACAGAATACACTGTTTTAAAGTGCACATGGTACATTCTCCAGAATAGATTGCATATTAGGCCATAAAATAAGCCTCAGCAAATTCAAAAAGAGCAAACTTATTCCATGCATCTTTTTGACCACAATGTTATGAATCTACAGTCAACCACAGAAAAATTCTAGAAAGCACAAATATATAGATATTAAATAATATGCTACTAAACAATAAATGAGCCAACCAAGAATCAAAGAGGAAATAAAAAAATTCATGGAGATAAATGAAAATGAAAACCCAATTGTGCAAAATCTTTGGGATCCAGTGAAAGCTGTTCTAAGAAGGAATACATTATAGCAATACATGTCTACCTCAAGAAACAAGAAAAATCTCAAACAACCTAACCTAATCTAAAGGAGTTAGAAAAAGAAGAACAAACAAAACTTGAAATCCGTAGAAGGAAGGAAATAAAAAAGATTAGAGCAGAAATAAAGATTACAGACACTAAAACAAAACAAAACAAAACAATATTAGAACAGATCAATGAAACCAGGAGCTGATTCTTTGAGAAGATCGACAAAACTGATAAGCCTTTAGCCACACTCATGGGGAGACAGAGGGTGAGAGAGAGAGAGAGAGAGACGACTCAAATAAACAACATCAAAAATGAAAAAGAAAAATAATAATCGACACCATAAAAATACAAAGGATTATAAGAGAATATCATAAAAAGTTATATACCAACAAATTGGACAACCTAGAAGAAATGGATAAATTCTTAGAAACATATAACCTCCCAAAACTCAATCACGAAGAAATAGAACATTTGAACAGACTCATTACCAGTATTTAGATTAATCAGTCACCACCACTACCAACAACAACAAAGAAAGTCCAAGAAAAGATGTTTTCACAGGTGAATTATACCAAACATTTAAAGACAATACCTATTCTTCTCAAATTACTCCAAAAATTAGAAGAGTAAGGAAAATTTTCAAATTCATTCTATGAGGCCAGCATTATCCCGATACCAAAACCAAATGAAGACACCACAAAAAAAGAGAACTACAGGCCCATATCTCTCAGATTAACATAGATGCAAAACTCCTCAACAAATATTAGCAAACTGAATCCAAAAAATACATATAAAAATCATTCACCATAATCAAGTGGGCTATATTCCTGGGATGCAAAGGTGGTTGAATAATGGCAAATCAATCAACGTGTTACATCACATCAACAAAAGAAAGAATAAAAACCATGTGATCATTTCAACAGATGCAGAAAAAGCATCTCACAAAGTTAAACACCCATAAATGGTAAAAATCTTTTGTAAGTTGGTTTAGAGGAAACATACCTCAACATAATAAAGGTCATATATGAAAAATCCAGCTAACATCATACTCAAAGGGGAAAAATGACAGCTTTTCCCTTAAGATCAGGACCAAGACAAGGATGTCCACACTAACCACACTTTTATTCAAAATAGTACTGAAAGTCAGCATCAGCAATAAGACAGAAACAATAAATAAAAGGCACCCAAATTTGTAAGGAAGAAGTAAATTTCACTATTTGCAGATGCCAAGATACCACATATAGAAAACTCTAAAGACTCCACCAAAAAATTACTAGAATTGATAAAAGAACTCAGTAAGGTTTCAGGATACAAAATCATATATAGAAATCCATTGCATTTCCATACAATAATAATAAAATAGCAGAAATAGAAGTTAAGGAATCAATCCCATCCACAAATGCACCAAAATAGTAAAGTCCCTAGGAATAAACCTAACCAAGGAGGTCAAAAACCTGTACTCTAAAAACTGTAAAACATTAATGAAAAAAACCTGAAGACGGCACAAATTAATGAAAAGATATTCCATGTTCATGAATTGGAAGAACAAATATTCTTAAAATTTCCATTCTACCCAAAGCAATCTACACGTTTAATACAATCCCTATCAAAATGCCAACAGCATTTTTCTTAGAAGTAGAACAAACTATCCTAAAATGTGTATGGAACCATAAAAGATCATAAATAGTCAAAGCAATCTTGAAAAAGAACAAAACAGGAGGTATCACATTTCCAGATTTCAAGATATACTACAAGGCTGTAGTAATTAAAACAGTATGTATGGGCACAAAAATAGACACACAGAACAGAAATAAGAGCCTAGAAATAAACCCATGATTACATGGTCAATTAGCCTTTGACAGAGGAGCAAGAATACACAATAAGAAGAAGACAGTGTCTTCAACAAATGGTGCTGGTAAAACTAGACAGCTACATGCAAAAGAATGAAACAGGGCCACTTTCTTACACCATACACAATAATAAACTCAAAATGGATTAAAGACCTAAATGTGAGACGTGGAATCATAAAAATCCTGGAAGAGCGCACAGGCAGTAATTTCTCTGACAGTGGACATAGCAATATTTTTTTTTAGGTATGTCTCCTGAGGCAAGAGAAATAAAGCAGAAATAAACTGATGGGACTACATCAAAATAAAAAGCTTCTGCACAGCAAATGAAACAATTAACAAAACTAAAAGACAACCTACTGAATAGGAGAAGATATTTGCAAACGATGTATCCAATAAAGGGTTAGTATCCAAAATATATTAAAAACCTACATAACTTAACCCCCCAAAACCAAATAATCCAATTAAAAATGGGCAGAAGACATGAACAGGCATTTCTCCAAAGAAGACATCCAGATGGCCAACAGACACATGAAAAGATGCTCAACATCACTCATCATTAGGGAAATGCAAATCAAAACCACTATGAAATATCATCCCATACCTGTCATAATGGCTAAAATAAAAAAAAAAAAAATTAAAGAAAAAAAAAAACCTCAAGAAATGAAAAGCATTGGTGAGGATATGGAGGAAAAGGAACCTCTGTGCATTGTTTGTTGGTAGGACTGCAAACTGGTATAGCCAATGTGGAAAACAGCAAGGAGGTCCCTAAAAAAGTTAAAAATAGAATTACCACATGATCCAGTAATTCCATTACTGAGTATTTATCCAAAGAATATGAAAACACTAATTTAAAAAGATATACACACCCCTATGTTTATTGCAGCATTATTTACAATAGCCATGTTATGGAAGCAGCCCAAGTGTCCATCGGTAGGTGAATGGATGAAGAAGACACATACATATACATATAATGGAATATTATTCAGTCATAAAAAAGAATGAAATCTTGTCATTTGCAACAACAGGGATGGATCTAGAGAATATAATGCTAAGTGAAATAAGAGAAAGACAAATTACATATGATTTAACTCATATACATAATTTAAGAAACCAAACAAATGACCAAAGGAAGAAAGAGACAAACCAAATAAACAGACTCTTAACTGTAGAGAACAAACTGATAGTTACCAGAAGGGAAATGGGCAATTTGGGATACCTATGTGGTTCAGAATGAACCTTTGAGTTGCTAGCCTTATTTTCTTGGTGGTTCTCTATTCTTCACAATTAGTAGTTAGACCCAAGTGAACTAGGCAGTTTCTTCTCTGAAATTTGGAATTGCAAGACCATTAATTAGCTTCTTAGTGTTGCTACATCTTAATACATGAAATAAGAAGTGGCTGCCTAACGTCTGTATATCGATGTGGGCCAAACAGGAGAGAAACTTAATCCAAAAAGAAAGAAAATTTGTAAAATCTAATACAGAGAAAAAGGAACCTAATATACAGAAATAATACTCCATTCTCTGTGAACTTGGCTTTCAATTCTGCTCTTAGGTTTTGTCAGATACCTCTTGAACCATATATAAGTATTACATTTGATTAAAAGTACATACAACTGAAATATTTTGTGTTTAATATTCCAAAGTCTCACTACTTCATGATAAAGAAGGTAAGATTCCTACATGAATATGAAAATATTCCAGGTTTATCTTAAATTAATACTTATTTCATAATTCACGAACCTGTTTGATACTTAAATTTCAAGGAAATGGACCCAATGCATACTCAGAAATAGTCATACAGACCTATCTTGACTGATAAATTATTATTTACATTATAATTAAAAACTAATTTTTATAATAACTAACAGTATAGATATAACTCTGTCAGCACAGTGTCCTGACCTAAAGTAATTATTATGTTTTGAAGAATACAAAACACATAAAGTTCAACAAATTCTCTAATATATTGCCAAGCATTAGTCCTAAACTTCTCTTCTTGCTTAAGTGTGAACTCTAAGGGACCTTTCAAGTAAGCATCAGTGGAGAAATGAAGTTTCTGATTAAAAAACTTAAGGTCATTTTAGTAAATTTAAGAAACAGAGGAGAGGAGAGGTGATCTTATTGGGAAAGCAAAGGAGGTAAAATTATTTCCTTCCATGAAACTCTCTTTCTTCTTTTCCATTTATAAGAGGTTACAACTTTAAGAAATAAGTATGATCAGAGTAGACATATAGGGAAAAAAGCCTGATGAGTAGTCTAGTCTGTACTGAAGTTTAGGTATTACATACACTACAAGAGTAAAATGTATTTTTCAAAACATGAATATGAGGATTTTAGAGCAGATGACTTAACCAGCATTCTTGCAACAAGTATTTAGGGAGATTATATGCCAGAATGGATAGGTAAAAAATATGTTAGAAATTATAAATGCCATGAGTAAATAGAAAATAGAAAATGGCAACTTTTGTTTTATTTTATGGGATCTGGAACTGGGTCTGGGTTATATAGAGAGAGTTATTAGGAAATGTCTTTGTATTTGGCAATATGTAAGCTAAGATATAACAAAGGCGAAAGAATCTCACATAAAACCCAAGAATAGAATAATAATGTATTACATGGTGGGGGGAGGGCGGTGAATTGTAAGGAAGAATAGAAGGGATACATTTAGAAAGGAGGTGCTGTAATAAATGATTTTGAGGGTGAATAAAAATTTACTACTTTAACATCTTTGAGAGACTCTAGTAATGATGCAGATTGCACTGTGATGTTTTCATTAGATGTGAATCTTGTTTCTTTTGAATGTGAAATCATGTTTGAACCTAACCACAAGTTGACCCAGCTTTATTTGGGCTACATACTGATTGTTTCAAAATAAATTTTGGCAGATATATTACAGACTTCTGCACACCTACTGCTATTTATATTCACCTGCCTTTTAACTGCATTGATTTTTTTATTTGCCTGTTTTTTAATGTATAGGGCTTTATACTTGTATCAATTAAACTTCATCTTGAGAGATGGTAAGTATGTAACTTCAGCTGATCAAATTCCTTGGAGTCTCGTTTCATCATCCAAATTACCAACTAAAGTTCATTTTTTCATATTCTGTGCAAATTCAGTAACATGAAATCTATATTCTTTCTCCCTAAAAAAAATAATGAAAAATTTAATAGATCAGGCTATATACATAGCCAGGAGATACATTTCTCTCAAAACTCACTTTCAGAGTGAAATGAAACTAATTATCAGATCACTAGTAAACTACTTCAAATATTATCAACGTCACTCAACTCATTTTTCCATCTTACTCACAAGAGGATTATGGAAGGCTTTACCAGATGAGTTATTGAATTGTGAATACGCTTTTGATGAGGGAAGTTTGAAAAACCATTCATACTGAATCCATGATGGCTCCCAATGAAGAGTAATGCTTTTTGCTTTAAATGCTCTAAAAAGACTACATTTCCAAATACTCCCTAGCATTGGGTCCAAGTTAATGGTCTATATTTAAATCAATCAAAAGTATATCACCTCCTTCCTCACCTAAATTTATCTTCCTCATTTCCCAAGACTTAGTAAATTTGAGTGTTTTAATAGCCTCGTCTCTAAGACTGCATCATAAAAACAAGCTGGGATTTATTCAATATTTATTTGAAGCACTTAAGAGCTAACTTAAAACTCTGCTTGTCTTAGGCATCATTTCCATATTACCCTCACTAGTTTTGCCTATTTCCATCTGAAAATCACCTTGACAGAAAATAGTAAAAAATACTAAATGGATATGACTAAAAAGTAAAACATTTAACATTAACAAATATAAATAAAATAGGTCATTAGTGATCTAAGAGTATAAATTAAGGCCATACAGATAACAAAATTATTCTAAAACGACTACCTATACTTTATATTCTTTACTATTCTTTACTATCTTTACTACCCTATATTTTTTTTTCATTTTTTTAACGTTTATTTATTTTTGAGAGATACAGAGACAGAATGCGAGTGGGTTAGGGGCAGAGAGAGGGAGACACAGAATCTAAAGCAGGCTCCAGGCTCCGAGCCATTAGCACAGAGTCCAACACAGGGCTTGAACTCATGAGCTATGAGATCATGACCTGAGCTGAAGTCAGACGCTCAACCAACTAAGCCACCCAAGTGCCCCTATAATATACTTTATTAGTAAAGTACTATTAGTATTAGTATCAGTATCAGTATAAAGTATTAGTAAAGTACTGTTCTTTACTATCCTATCATATACTATGGGAAGAAAAGTTAGAGTTTATCAAGCTGTGAATAATGGTTAAGTCTCAGTGCATGCAGAGATACCTAACAAAATGTCTGATCACAGAGATTCCCTATCTTCGGCAAAACAGGATTTGTGAAACTATTATTTTCTTCATATTCTGTGGAACAACAATTATTTAAAGAACTGACATATATGTTGTGTGTTGAAAAAGATGTTATGATTGATATGTATTTGTAACTATAATTAATGCAGAGCAAATATAATCCTAAACATTCTGGTTAATGACCTCTTACAGTATTTAAGACTCAATGCATCCCAAAAATCTACTTTAAAAATAAAAATCTGTATTTTGAATGTTCTTCAACTTAGCACAAGCATTTTTAAATATCCATCTTTATGTTGGAAAATCACTTGTATATAGAATAGAACGTGTGTTTCCCCCAGAGCTGTCCTTGCCCTGGGCTTCTCACATAATTGCTGTATTCTTTCCCAACTACCCATCCCTGCACCTGTAGTTCAACAGATAACACAGGTTGCTTGAAAAAAGTCGAGTGGTGATGTAAAAATAGGGCCCGATAGCTACATGAAACTCCACAGTCATGTGAAGATCAAAGTTCCAAACTGTCTTAGTATATTTTTGATCTTTAAATAGGCACATTTAAGTTGTGTCCTCATGGGACTAGAAGATTGACTATTTTGACTAAATTGGTGATGTTTTACACCATTTTTTTTTTAAACTTAGCTGAGCCTCTGCTGCACAGACAAGGCTGGCTACAATCAGTTTTGTGTTTTTTGTTAGCTTTTGTTTTTTAATGTTCTATAGACACTGCCAGACAATACCAATCTAGTTTCACATTTTGCAACTGGCTTTTTATTGTTTTTGCTATTTTTTTCTTAAGGCAAATCTTATTTACAATTACTGTAAAGATTTCATTTCAAAAAACTAAATTTTTATTTAACTGATGATTTTTACTTTCCTTGAAAAAAAAAAAAGAAAATAAACATGTAACTCCTTTTGAAAACTTCACCTTGTGATAAACAGAAGTTAAATGATTAAAAATGTTTCTGCTTACCAAAATACTTCTAGGTTTAGACTTCTGTAGGTATATGAAAAGGGAAATATTAGTCAAGGTACTTTTTCTAAAAAGTTTTGAATAGAAACATTGTTAGCTTCTTCCTCGCCCCATCATAAAAAGATCAAAGGATTTTTGAAGCTAAGAATAATGCAACTCACATTTAAGATAACTACTGGTCGGAGGAAGCTTGAAATCCATCTCTACAGTCTGGAAAAGGCTCTATTGTGCATGTACCCAAGGACAGTGATCTGCTTTCATCATATTGGCAGAAAATCACAGTGAAGAGATTAAAGTATGACTATTACAAAAATAGTTCTGCTTTTAACAGCATATTTTATATATATTTTTGTGTCATTTACAAATATATAAAGTTTGAGTAATATGGTAATTTAATCCTCAAAGGAGATAAACACACAAACCCACATCTTTTACAAAGTTCTTTATACCCATCAGAAACTTCATATTCCTTTCCTAAATGGAATTTAATCATTTATTTGATTTCATTTAAAAATGAAACTTTTAAAAGAGGTTAGAGTGGAAGAGACCCAAAGCATAAGAGACTCTTAAAAACTGAGAACAAACTGAGGGTTGATGGGGGGTGGGAGGGAGGGGAGGGTGAGTTATGGGTATTGAGGAGGGCACATTTTGGGATAAGCACTGGGTGTTGCATGGAAACCAATTTGACAATAAACTTCAGATATTGAAAAAAAATAAAAATGAAACTTTTTTATCAAACTAAACATTTATTATGTATAATTTAGAAATCACTGATACATAAAAAGAAGTACATATTTCCCATAAATTCCTAACTTAACCTCCATTAAAAACACTGTGGTATGGACTTTGAGCTCTCTCTCCCATTATTTACACATATAATGCATATTATTTTTAAAGAAAATTATTATGCTTTAAACTTAAAATTTTTTATATAATAAGAACTATATAATGAATACTGTTCCATGTCATCAAATATTATTTTACAATATGATTTTAATTGCAGAATTTTAATTTACCTTATAAAGCAGCTTTAACTAACCACGTAACTTTATTTCAACTTTTGAATACAACTTCTTGTCTGTAAATTAAATCCACAAGATGATGTTATAAGGAGATGATAAAAAGTGAAGCAGTTAGATTTTAATAAATACCATTGTTTCCTAACTTCTTCCTAAACATATTATACTGGTTGATTTAACAAATATTTTAAAAAAGATAATCTTACAAGCACTAAGGACATTTACTTTTCATTATGAATATACAATCCTTTTGATATTATGTAAGGAGCTTAGAGATTAAAAAAACAAAAGTTCCGTAAATGGAAAATAGCATGGTTACTTCAAAAAATACAGAAAGAAAGAAAATAAATTCAGCCTGTTTTTATTTACTGCATCCATAGGAATTAAGTCTGATATCAACCCTAAAATTTATAAATTTGCTTTAAATAGCTAATTATAACACCATCTGATATCCTGAGAAGCTCAAACTCTCCAGTTCAAAACTTTCATCCAGGAATCTCAAAATTCAATGAAGGCATTCTCCTGCCTTTTCCTATGGGTTGATACCTTCCTTCTGCACAGTTACAGAGAGCTGTCAGCAATTCTGACATCACTGATACTGTCTCCAGGTTTAGAACTCACAGGCTCACTGGGTTTACCTCTTCTAGTTATTTCTACATTGCCTTCTTCAGCAGTTCCTCTGGAATTCAGATTCATGTGTAGACTCCAATCCAATTATCTCCTTATCCTTTTTTCACTCTCTGTCTCCCTTTCTCTCTGTTTCTGCTTTTGTTCTGTCCATGTCTCTCCTCTGTGTTTTATTTGGGTGTCCGGTGAAAATACCTTCCTTAGTGTTTCTGTCCATCCATCTCTTAAGTTCAACTTATTTTAGACCCCTGTGACATTCAAACTAGATATGCTTATCAAAGCTCATCTTCACTTGGTATCTAAGGCCACACTTCTTTTATTGCTTTAACACACACACACACACACACACACACACACACACACACACACACACACACACTAGAATGAATGCTTCTACCAGTCTCCCTTTTCCAGAATTTTTTCTACTTATAACTTTTGCTACAAACTCTAGTGTATAATGAATGGTTTACACATTCTTAGATTTTATTTATGGTCTGCATGTTTGTGCATTTGACTTCTGTTTCTAATTTTAAATGGCTGGAATGCAGAGATTAAATCTCTTGTACTGTTTGCATATAGAAACTAAAAGATAGATAAAAATAATGTTCAAAATACAGTAAGATTTTTGTGTTTTTTTTGTCACCACTAGCTCACCCTCTACATCTACAATTATGAAAACTTAATTTAACCATGATTTCGAATTCTTGTAATATCAAAAATTCTCAGAGGAAAATATATTATCATCTAGATGAACAAATATCAAAGAATATTTTACCTTTTCCACAAGGATGGAAACAAAAGACTATGAGTTTTTCAATGGCTATCTTTTGATCACATTTCTTTATTCCTTCCAGAGACCCCCACAGGCTTCTGCAAGGGCAGGCAGCCAGGGAGGCTTTGTGTTCTCGGGGCTAAATACAAGGCAAGATCATTAACAAGATGCAGACAAAAATGAAGCGGCACATTTGTAAGATAGAAAGGGGAGTCAGTTCCTTCTCCTTCATGTCAGATCCAGGCCTTGGCTATCTGACCATAGTGCACATTATCTAGACCATTTATCATACAATATAGAAGCTGGTGTAGGAATGTAGGCTCTGTAGTCAAACTGGGCCAGATGAGTTACTGACTTACTGACTCTTAGTAGCTTCAGGAACTTAACCACATCACTGAACTTCTCTGTGGTTCAGTTTGGGCTCTGCAGAGTTGGAGTAGTAACAGTACCCACTTCTTAGCATTGTTTTGAGAAGTAAAAGGGTGTGAAATACCTACAATAGAAAGTGCTCAGTGAATGTCTGTATCATTTGCCAATTTCAAGCAGAGAACATTCCTCTTAGGCACGTAAATATGTAAACACCAAATACTGGAATAGAGATAATTTTTGTTCACTTTCTTGCTTTATTTGCCTCTTAGTGATCTAAGTGTCATCATTTTGTTTCATTTTGTTTTTCAGTTGTTAAAAAAAAACTTTTGCCAAACTTTAATGTCTTTAAATAATAATATTATTCAACAGTATTTTGCTAACTGCTCATCTTGCTCAATTTGAATCTGTTTTCCCAATGTCAGCTAGCCTTACACCTTTTCCCTCCAGGAAATTTTAATTTTGCTGTCAATACCATCATACAAGACAAAATAAATTAATTTTTTTAACCTCTTCCTACTGTAGGAGGACCCATATTTGCAGTTATACTTACCATCTCTCACTGCGTATCACAATCACCTAGAAAGATTGTAAAAGCCCTTCTGCCCTGACCCAAACAGTAATTTTAGGGGTAGAGTCTGGACTGTGACTTGTTTTCATTTCCAAAGGTAATCCAAATGTGTAGCCAGAGTTAAGAGCTTGTAATGAAGGGAGCATTGAAAACACTGCCTCTCCTTTCAAGGGGGAGTCAAAAAATTTTAGCAACTGTTAATTATGCAAAAGTTTTGAGTCTACCAAGATACATACTGGGATAATGAAGAATTGGAAGAGTCAGGATGACTTTAAAGAAAACTGTCCAAAAGAAAAACTCTTTAGGTTATTAGAAATTTTAAAATATTAATACAGTGCTCTCTACTTACTTCATCCATAATGCAACTAAAGTAGAAATAATAAAAGTCTTTCAATTCAATACAAAAACCTGCTCCAGAGCAACTTCCAGCTTATTTCACTTTCATGTTTTATGCTGCATTTGGGAAAGGCTTTAACCATATATGTTGCAATTGCATTGTGATTGGTGTAGCTTGGTGTACAACTGCATATCATAAATAATGGAAAAAGGACAAATTGACTTTATAGATAACATAATTACCTACTTTAGGATCAATTAAAGCAGTAAAGATGTTAAATTTACCTGATGTTCCCATTAATTTGGTACATGGTCCCAAACAACTAAATGCCACTGTACAAAAACATTCAATTTACCATATGTTGCAATTCTAATGTAATTGCCATTGATCACTAAGTCACATTCTCTTTGTTGGATGATTAACAAGTGTAGTAGCACTCTATTACTATCCAATCACCACCAGTTATGTACAGTATAATGAGAGAGGCAATGCTTATATATTACCAAATAAAAACATATTAACAAACTACTCTGTTGATGGTGACTACAAAGTGCATTTCAAAATTGATCCATTTTTCTACTAATTTTTTTGTCTTTGTCAAGAATTCTTTATTTCTCTTATTCCTATTTCTTATATTTGGTGGAAAACTGGATGACATTTCTTTGAATTTTAAGAACCCATTCTCAGTACATGTTTACAAGGTATCGGGCATCTTCTTAGAAAAACATTTCATGTCACAGCAATAACAAAATGATGCAACTCATCTCAAACTAAACAGGCCTCTGTTGCATCAAATACACACAGAGTGCTAACATGTGGCTAAGTCAATTCATGGACATGCTGCAATATATGATATGTATGATTCCCTCCAGCTCCCATGCTTCTATAAAGCAGTTAATCTATGATCAGTTGGTACATTTTATAAAGCTTAGAACTAAAATTTTAGAAGTGCTAGCTAACACTGGATGTACCCTTCACCAGAAGATCTTTACACCAAATTGCTGCCATTTGCATGAAGCCAGTTGAGGAAGAATATCCATCAGCACTAGTGAGGAAAGGGTAATTGGCAACTGAGTGTGCAAGTGATCAGTGATACCTTTTGAGCAAGGTCACTCTTTATGTGCTGAACTGATAATTCTGCAGTTCTCTGTTATTAGCAGGTGAGGGAGCCCAAAGAGGCCTGTATTAGGCCAGTTGGCTTCATTGAATCACCCTGTGAAGGTAACATCAGCTAGCAAAAAAGAATCCCTGACTTAACCTCTGTTCTGTAGCATTAAAAAAGAGACAATGTTGGATTTTAAAAGGTAAAAAAAGAAAAGAAATCTAGCAAGCTGTTCACCTAGCATCTAATGGAATGGTAGGACTTTTGTGGGGTCACTGATCCCAGAGTGTGTCCCTGGCTTTAGAGGCAATGAAATTCAGTTTAGTCAGTTCACCCAAGGATGACTCAATGTTTCAATTCCTTCATTATATGTGATTCTTCAATTTCAAATTCCTGCACTGTGATAACTCTGGTCTAGATCCCCATAATCTTTGATTTAAATTATTGCAATACTTTGATCATTGCAATAAGTCTCTTTGTTTTATGCATGTCTTCCTCTCATCTATTTTATACCCTATAATAAGAATGAACAATCTGAATTTCAAATCCAGTTATGGCATTTGACAGGTTAAAGATGTATAATCCCTAATATGCCTTTAGATAAAGGCCAAAAATATTATTAAGGTTTAGAGAGCCCTCTTGTTCAGTTTGTCTACCACTTCCCTACTTACCCTGTTTGTTTAGATATGCAAAACCTTTTTCTGTCCTCCAGGCACACCATGTTCTCCCACGTGTGGGCCCTCATAAATGTTCCCTTGTCCTTGTCCTGCCATCTTATCGGTAACTCCTACTGATCTTTCTTATCTTCCCACCTGTTATTTCTTCAGGGAAACTACTTTGCCATGATCTTCTATGTAATTCTCCTTGCTCCTTCTATGTGGTTCTATAGCTCCTTGTGAGCCCTATTGTAAAACACTTTCCCACTCTCTAAATGATATGTTTGAGTATTTATCTCTATCTATAATTGTAATCTCTTGGATAAAAATATATACATATAAGTCCTTGGAGGGTTTTGTTTTCAGTAGCATATCCCTAGGACCTAGAGCAGAATATAGTACCTAGTGGGCATTCAAAAGATGTTTGTTGAAAGCACAAAAAAAAAGTGAGCAAAATGTATTTGGTAAGGCAAAATGTATCAAAGACTCTTAAGTTCAATATTTTTTGAAAACTTAATACATTTTATAAAACTGAAACTCATGTTCAAGTTATGTTCTTTAAAACATTGGTATATAGGGGTGCATGGGAGACTCAGTCAGTTGAGCATATGACTCTTGATTTTGGCCTAGGTCATGATCTCATGGTTCATGAGATCCAGACCTATGCTGGGCTCCATGCTGATGGCACAGAGCCTGCCTGGGATGCTCTTTCTCCCTCTCTCTCTCTCTGCCCCCTCACCTGCTTGTGCTCTGTCTCTCAAAATAAAATATTTTAAAATATAAAAAATTTGTATATATTTATAGGCCAGATATTTCTGTAGCCAAGAAGGCAAAATATTTGTATTCTAGTGAACTGTTAAATATAAAATATATTTTACCAAAAGAGGTAACATTGAATATATGCTCTTATATTCTGCATTTTGTACCTAATATATAGTACTAATATTTATTTTAAACAAATATTATTGAAAAATAACAATTAATGGTTACATAATATACTAACATATGGAAATACCAAACATTATTTTACTTGTGTCTGTTATTTACAATTTAGGTACCTGGGTGCCCGGGTGGTTTATTTAGTTAAGCCTTCAACTCTTGATATCAGCTCAGGTTATCTCACAGTTGTGAGACTGTGCCCCGTGTTGAGCTCCATGCTGAGCATGGAGCCTGCTTAGGATTCTCTCTCTCCCTCCCTCTCTCTCTGCCCCTCCCCTTCTTGTGCATGTGCGTGTTCTCTCTCTTTCTCAAAATAAACTTAAAAATATAAAAAATAAAATTCACATTCTTTATAATTTTGAACTATTATATTGTCTGTATATTCATTTCTTGTTTTAATAAAAGTAATTTCAAAATAATTTAAGCTTTTCTAGAAGATGGCATGATCTTGAACTTCAATTACTATATAATGTTGTGATACAAATTATACTTTTGGTCAATAATTATTTAGATTTCTAAAGTTATTCTCGCGCTTTTTGGCTAGGAATTTGTTCAAGTCTCTATTGTGATTTTTAAAATAGCTTCTTTGATTCCATTCATAGTACATGTCTTACCACTTCATGTTTCCCTGTGTGCCTGCCTATAATTTCTAACTCATTGTTTCCAACCTGCTGGAGGTTCAAAATCCAGATCACCAGGCTTGATAGAACTACATATAAACATAAATAAATGATCTGATTGGAATACTGGTATGATACTTAAGCTTTTACACATTACTGTGTACAGATACATACAGATACACTCATAGACATATATTACAGAAGTACATATTTTCAGGGGCATTGCATTAGGTTTATACATTTCTAAGCACTAAATATGAGTTGACTAGAAAAGTTTACAATAGTCATTTAAATTCACATCTGTTATGATGTATATTTTAGAGCTATAGGCTACTAAAAATAACTTCCTAGAAATTTCAAGAAGATTCAATAATTTCCCAATGATAAAGTTCTTGTTTCTGAAAGGGTGTGCATTATTTCACAACTAATGTTGTCTAATTCTAGAAACACAAGTTTGACATTAGATCAACTGAATTATATTTAAGTCATTTATGAAATCATCATGTCAGTATAGAACCTTGTGGCTCTTAAGAAATCATGTATGAAATTTGCATTTTATTTTTAACATATAAAGTCCCCTAGGCTTTAGTAATGACTAAAGAGAGAAATTGCAGATAAGTTATGTTTGTGAAAACATCTCTATGCAGTTATAGTTCATAGGAGCACAACCACCTTATACCTATCCAACTAAACTGCAGTGACATGTGGCAAACGCTTGAATGAATGGGCAAATTGTACATCTTTAGTAAGTACCAAAAAAAGGTTGCATCCTACCAAAACAATGGACTTTGTTTTCATAAAGATCTGAAAGGAGAAATATCACTTCATTGTTCTTAACTTCTATTATCACAAAAATGCTTGCATTTAATTTTAGATCAGGATACCTCAGATGAATATACTACTAGCAGATGCTTTGTGTGCCTTTGCTGCCCCCTTAAGACAAATAAACAAATAAAAAGCTAGTAAAAACCTGCAGTATCCTGATTTAGTCTCTTCAGAAACCTGTTCCTGTCTCTCTTTAACGTATACACACACACACACACACACACACACACACACACACACACAGAGGTATGTGAAAGGGGAAATTAAAGATTATTGGACAATTAAATCTGTATTTTGACTCTTCTCTATAATCAATGAAAACATTAGTTTGTTTACCAGTATGAGAAAGCCACGTATATTTTAGGTTCTATCAAGTCTGAGTTCAGGACCTATTTTTGTTAGTAGATTTTTGTGATTTTTCTTGAAGTAGGTAATTGAGGAAAATAGCTTTTGTTTTTCATTTTTATGCCTTAATTATAACAACTGAACTCAAGACTTTATAAGCCTTAGCCATCTAAATAAAAATATATGGCTCATAAGTGTTTTCATAAGTATTATTTGAGGAAAAGAAACATCATATTTAAGATGATGCATGAAATAGTAAATTTTAAATTAAAAAATACAGTTATGCTAACTGCTTATAAATTTTGAAAGGGGACAGATCATAATGTGATGTTTGCTATTGGCCTTATCTCTAATTCAACAGACATTAGAATAATTCTGGGTACAATTTATCCTTTAAACGAGGTTTTCTCTGTGGAGTGCATTAATTTTTAATGAGAGGAATATTTAGTTTTATTTAAAAGAAATCAACAAATTTTATTCAATAAATAACATTGAGCAAAGCATTACAGCCAAGACTGAGTTACTATAAGGCATATCTGCATTTATCAGAAACATGAAGCAATTATGAATAGATGCGATCTGAAAATACTAATAAAAGATACTGAAATTTTCTAAACTCTGTAATATATTATTATCATGCTGACACAATAAAAAGACACAATCGTGTCATTTTTCTTTCAGCTTCAAGAATTTAACTCCTTATTAATCTCAATGAGAATATTCAATGGCCATCAATATCCTTTTTTTTTATTTTAATTTTGATTATATAAAGGAAATATTAGATATTAAAGGAAATACTAATATTTTTAAAAAGTACTTGCTGGGAATATGTAGTACATTATACTGAAGACTAAATAAGATGCTTTATAAATGTGTACTTTGGTTTTTATTGCAACTGCCATATTTAAGCATAAAGGCTTCTGCAGCTTATGTATGACAAAACATTTCCGCTATCCTTTTTCTTTTATTATCCAAACAATTCTATCACACATAAAGGAATATAAGTTATTTATATCTATTGCTTAAGCAGAAATGTTCTTAAAATAATGTTTCATAATTCCATACTGAAAACAGAGTGACTTGTAAAGAAAGGGAAGTGTCTGTGTGTGTCTACATGTGTGCGTGTGTATGTGTATTTGTGAGTGTATGTGTGCATCTCAAGGAGTTAGTATACTGAGCAGAGCTGGAAGAAGAGTGGTGTGGAAATCCTCAGAATGGAACATGTCAACCTGAAGGAAAACCCTTTCATTCGACAGAGGGAATAGAAGTAAAAGGTTCTAGAAGGCCAAGACAAGCCTGATTCATATTGGTCATAGGGGTTGATGGTACAAAGAAAATCAACTTGAATTATATTTGTCCTAGGTTTTCTGACTTTCAGGTTCAATTCCTGTGAAACCACTATCTCCTTACTGCTGCCATCTCCTCTCTCTTGCCATGTACAGAAGATTAAAAATGCTGTCAGAGCTGGGCATACCCAATAACCATACGCAGGCTTTGACTGCAAGCAAAAAGCTATATCAATTCCCCTTTGCATTTGCATCAAGTACCAGAGAGCAATCAGATATATCAGTGAGAAGCCTCACCTCACTGTGAATGAACTGACCAGTTCAAGCAGGATGATTCCTAAGCTGCCTTGCCAGGATGCCCAGGGCATCCAGTGGGTTTTTCAGTTCTGCTACTAAGCTAGTACTCCTTAAAATGATCTGTTAGTTCCTTCAATGGACATTCTGCCTTCTATAAACACAACTTAAATGTTTCAATGTGAAACAAATGTGTTATCATTTAAGAAAATAGTACTTTTTGACCTACAGTTATTTTTATGACTATTATAATGTTTATTCAGGATTATAGAGTATAAAGGGTATTTTAAAATTGTTCTCATTTATCATTACACCAAGTCTATGTAGCATAAATCAAAGTTATTATCATTGTTCAAATATTACCAAGAAAAAATAGAAGCTTTTCAAAATGGAAATGTAAAGTATATCGTAAATGTTCGAGCTGATAGCCTTTAGAGTGGAAACCGCCTCCCTCAGTTTTGACCACTGCATTTGTCAGATTAAGATAAGCTATGTTGTGGTAACAAATAAACCCCCAAACTTTAATGGAAATCAGTGATATGTGATTTTGTTTTCTCCTTTATGTTACATATTTATGAACAGTCAGCTGCATGCTTTTCACTTTGAGACCAAGAGCTATGGAGTCATCTTATCTGCATTATTAAAAGAAACAAAAATGATGGAAGAAATTAATGACTCTTAAATATCCTGCTCAGAATGACAAATATCTCTTCAGTTTATATTACACAGGTCTAAACCAGTCACACAGACAAAACTGTTATCACTGGAATGTGCTAAGCATTAACTTCACAGGGAAGGCACTACAAAGTCACAAGGTCAACGCAGCCAGACTTGATATCAATAGGGTGTGTAAAGGGTGTTTTCCCTTTCTTCCACAGGAAAACAGAAATAGTTGATGAGAATAATATAATCTTCCACAACCATCAAGGTGCCAAAATAACTAGGAGGCAATTACTGACTAGTACATGTCAGGATAGCATCTTAAATGTGAAGGTAGGCTCAGACTTAGACAAAAAAGAATCTGGGCAAGAGAACTCTTAAGTTCATGTCTCAACTGCAAGCCTAATGCACAAATGTTTAATCTAGATAGTGAAATGAATCTGGTGTATGTATCTAGGGAGGAAGCTTGATATAATAAATTACAAAATTATATTTTGGAAGTCCTAATATTGTATATATGATGTGTGCCTCATGCCTATTTTTTTTTTTTTCTTTCTTGTCTTTAATAAAGTCCTTCAGAAGTTTTAGATGTCTCCTACTAAACAAAGGAGTTTTGTGTACTACCGGGACAGACAGTTAAAGCATGAATTGTATGTGTTGGCAGTTTGCTTGTTAATGGCAGGGAAAGCGAGTGAAAGACCTCAAGGAAAGATAAAATTCAGAGTGAAAGAGGCAGTGCCACTTGTCCCTGCTACTTTATTTCTGGAAATACTCCTTCCAGTGTTAAACATCTGCAAATGAAAATTTTATTTTATTGAGAGAGGCAGCATGCCCCTGTGTACCCTCAGGAAGTAAAATTAACCCCATAAGCATGTGAAGATAAATAATTTTAATCACAGTAAAATATGAAATACATTTTCAGAATTATATTTACAAAAAGTTAATAAAATGCATCTATATAATGGCTTTACAATAACTATTAGAAATTATAGGTTTCTCATAACAACTTCAACATCTCCTTTCTTTGTATGTAAAACAATGACTGCCAAAGCATAGGATAGTATAATTTAAGTGGCCAAAATTAAAGAAGATTCAAATAGAAAAGCCTATTTTTGTTATCACACATTTTTTTTTCCAATTAGAACTTGAGTTTCCATCACTTCCAGGCTCAAGGTTTCTAGAAAATGTGACAATCGTTTTTATCAGGGCCAAATATTCTCAAGTGTTAGTGCTAAGAGAGCTCCCTCAGCACAGGTCTGTTCCACTCTCAGTATCTTTCAGGTTTTAATCCTCTTTTGATACAGTAGCTGAACAGAATGGGGCTCATGAAAATGAAACCTGGGAAGGTCTTCATATAACTCACACTGAGGAGTATAATTGAGCTTAGCTTTTCACACTGTTCTAATTATAAGTATTCAGTGTTCTTGCTGCTTGGAAAACGTGGAACTCTGAATTGAGGCTATTTTGCCAGAGAGATGGAAAATTCTCAGACACATGTATCATGGTAAACAATTATGCATACATACCTCTGTATTAGGCATTTCAAAGTATAGCTATTTGATATTTAAAACATATAGACATTTGATATAGGTACTTGATACAGGCATCAATTACTCAAATTAGAATTTTAATAACAATACGCAAATTTTTGTCACATGCAATCAAAAGCACTTAATAGCACTATACAATAAAATTAAAATGGATTCATTTCATATTTGTACTTTTATTCTTTTGCTAATATGAGTGTGAGCTTATCATTTTATTAAGAAATAAATGTCATGAAAGACAAAAGTCTTATAATATGATTTGAAATTTCATAGTGATGTTTGTGCCAGTGTTTCTTAGCATAAAATGCTCATCAGCGTTGTGCAGGAAAATATTAATGACAAATTCATTTAGGAAAAAACTGTGTTAAGTGAATATACTTTAAGTATATCTCAGAGCCTTTAATTTTTTTAATATACATTGTATTTTCTAAAAGAAGACATTCTGTGTAGTATTTCCCAAATTCCTCAGACCACTTCCTTCAAGGATTTTTTTTCTACAAAAAAATTTTTGGTACACATTACACTGGGAATACACTGTGGTGACTCACATTTCATATCCATACCCAGAGATGACCCTCCAAAGCCAAATCTGGCTACAGCTCTAGAGAGAGATAAAAAGTTGGTGAAATCACCTCGGCCCAGAGGTCTAGACTTAAACTAGGAAGGGCTAACTTGGATAAAGACAGATAAAGGAAGTAATTTCAAACTTTGTCTTCCTAACCAGCCTGTTTATTTCTCTAAAAGCTAACATGAGCCTTCAGATTCAACCGAAAATTGACCTTGCTCTTCAGTGTTTCCAGGATGGAACTGACCTTGCAATAGCTTTAATGCACAGTCATTCCTCCCTTCCTTGTATTTCTGCTGTATCCATCTGTGCTCTACTCTGCTTACTCATTTGGACTTATCATATGTAATGCTGTATTCAAAATATTCCATTGCAATTAAGAGGGCATGCTGAGTTCACATAGTCTGACTCACAATCTTAGTCCCATCACTTAACAGCTTCATGGTGATAGATAAATTACCTAACCTCTCAAACCTCCATTTTCCCGTGTGTGAAATGGATATTCCTTTTCCAGTAGAAAAGATAAACTAGATGAACAAAATAACCAGAATGGCATTTTCATAAATCCTGTGAAAGAACACCTTTAGATACAACAATATATGCTTAAACACTTACACCCAATAGACAGAATAAAGAAAGCTTCTTAATGGAAATCTAGGTGAATAAAGACGTCCATTATTTAACTATTATAAAACTCAAGATATTTTCAGTTGTTGCAAGCAAAATAAAACCCAAGTTGAATTGGCTTAAGCCAAAAAAGAAGTAACTTAATGGCTAATATAAACTATAATTCATGGGGAATTCTGGTTTTAAGTATGGCTTGATTCAGGTCTCAAACAAATTTGTCCATCCCCATCTGAGCTCTGATTTCTCTACATAGGCAGCATTCCGGCTTTGTGTGGTCTACCCCAATCCTATCCCACTTCATCTATCTCTAGTTTCAGGCTCTCATGCTCACATTAATAAAGTAGAAAAATAAATTCCTTGAGAATATATGCCATCCATGTCCTAGAGTCACTTATTCTTATGAGAATTCACTTATTCAAATGAGTTCACATTCTTATCAATGAAGAATTACTGACTGCTTTAACTCTGAGTCTAATGTCCACCTCTGGAGTGAGAAATGTATTTACTCATATACAGAAAGAGACAAGGAACTGGTGCAGTGACATATAATGGGAAGGAAGACCATAGGTAGGGCAGTGAAAACAACTTTCCTGATCTGCCTCCTGCCACATTTGCTTACAGGTAACATATAAGAAGATGATAACGAGAGTTAACCAGGGCACCTGGGTGGTTCACTCTGTTAAGTGTCTGACTCTTGATTTCAGCTCAAGTCATGATCTCATGGTTTTAAGAATTTGAGTCCTGCATCAGGCTCTGTGCTGACAATGCAGAAACTGCTCAGGATTCTGTCCCCCTACCTCTCTGCCCCTGCCCCACTTGTGCTGTCTCTGTCTCTCTCAAAATAAATAAACTTAAAAAAAAAAAAAAAAGAGTGAAGCAATAGCTTTTGGCTAGTATATACTTTCCCAATTACTCAATGTTTTGGCAAAATTCAGTTTATCTTCAAAATATTTAGCTGTTATTTTTGGCATGATGAGATATTTTTTCTAGATCAATTTTTCTGTTTAATATTTTAATTGCCTTCTATTGCTAAACTCAATAATAACTAGCAATGTGGAGGAAGAAGCACAGAATTATGTGTTATCAAGTATACCATATTTTAGTAGCAAATTTTTATATAAATAAACCTCAGAAAATAATTAGTATTAAATTACCCTTTCAATCTTACATGGACACTACAGTTCTAGGGAGCTTGGCTTCTCTATCATGACATGTTGTAATTTTGTTTATTATTTCAAATACTGGTGAAACATAGACAAAGAAAAAAAGTGGAAATTCAACAGATGCTACACATCTATTTATAAATATATTTGTGTATTAACCTAACTAAGGCAACATATATAAAAGGTATTAGTATGTAACAACTGTGGGAGACAAAGTTCTAATATAATATTTTTTATGAGTTATGAATGTTTTTCTGTTGCTATAACTTTGTATGCATACATATCTGACATCTATTTAAAATTCATAGGATATTTAAGTTAAGTATTCTATACTAGTGTGTATTAAAAGTTAAAAAAAAGTGGAAACGTTTTGCTCAGAGACAGTCCTAACAAAGGGATCCAGAAAAATATAAAACAAATAGAAAAAAGTTCACTCATTCATGCATCCACTCAGCAAAATTAATGAGCACTCACTATACAAAGTACTAAACATGTACAATAAATTTATCAGGATTGAGACATGCATAGTGCTTACCTTGAAGAAGTGTATTTTTTAGCGGACTGTTACTTTTTGATGAGTGCCTACCATCTACTAACGTAAGCCCTGAGATACCTAATAATAATATTGAATATTTGATAATAATAATAATAATAATAATAATAATGAATATTTGAAGGTGCATACATTCAAACAACTGAAAATAAACATACAGTACTATTTTAGTGTGAATACATGACAAAATTTTTTTGCAGGGTCCTGTGGAGTTAATAAGAGATGCTCTTAAAGACTAGAATGATGGAATCATTTCCTGACAAAACTGAGTCATAAGGAATGAATAGCAATTCTCTAGGGCAAGAAAAGGGATAAATTGTTCTAGGTAATAGAGGAGAAAGAGGAAATAAAAAGGAGTCACATATTAACTCACGTCATTAGGCAATCTTCAAATGTTTAGTATAATTGAGTCATGAATTGCAAAGAAAGAACTGAGAAAGGCATGACTGACTGATGTAGGCAGAAATCAAACCATGGAAACGTTCCTAGCAACTCAAAGGGTTTTATTTGAAGCTATAGTAAACCGCTGAGATTTTAAAGCTGAATAGCATTTATTTATGTGAAATATCATGCTGACAATGGCATAGTGCCCAAACTGAAAGAGAGCAAAAATAAAGATATGGTTATTTATTAGAGAGGTATATCAGTTATTTAAGTGACAAATAATTGGAGTGGGAAGTAAGCCAGTAACTGAGGAATAGTAAAAAAGGGGCTAAAATCAGGAAATATTCATGAGTGAGAGTTGAAGAGTGAGGGTTGGCAAATAGGAAATGGTTGTTTCTAGTTTTCTAATATGATAGAAATAATTTCCCCCCTTGTATGGCCATTAAAGAGCAATCGAGCATCTTGCATGTAGGAGCTAAGTTGGAACTTAGAGGAAATGTATTATTTACAACGATAGAGAACAAGGTTTATTAGTGACCAATTAGAATTGAAAGATTTTCTGCCTTCTGATTTAATATTATTTTATTAAAAATATTCATGACATATTTTTACTTTTTAAGTGTGACGATCAAAGAAATAACTTTAATAAGTTAAATTCCACAAAATGGTATTAAACGATTTAATATATTTAATCAAATCTAAGTATCCTTGTCCAAGGTGTCTTTCCTTTCATTGATCTGTTTAAGTTTAGTTCTTTGCCTTGAAGTCATATTTCAGATGTGCACACAGGTATTTTGCTTTTTCTTCTGTGGCAAAGACAACATTAAGACATGAAAGAAGACATTAGACATAAAAGAAGACAGGTAATAGTTTAAAGCCAATTTTATTTTCAAGTCCCCATTTGGTAGTCATTCCCCCTGACTGTTCCTGAACCACAGAAAAATGTCCAGGTGTGGGAGACAGCACCTGTGAAATTTCAAATGAGGATGAATGAGGGTGTGTAGCTTATGGAATATATCTACCCTCAAACCTACAGTTGGGGCCTTATTAGCAAAATATGAGTTAAAGCTAACCAAAAGTAAGTACAGCAGAGTTTTTATTGTTTTATTTTTAGAGCAAATAATCACCATTTTAGATGGCTTAGATATGTAGGTTCTCTTTCATGGCAGCCAGGAAAGAGAACAAATTCAATAATTGGTCTGAAAAAAGGTTATTGGGCCAGGGGAAGCACTGAAGTACATCTTTACTATGCTTATCATTCTAGTGCCTACTTAATGAGTATACTTATTTCAAAGTCAAAAAACTTGAATATAAGACCAAGGAGCACCTGGTTAGTTAGTTACGCAGTTAGGCGGCTGCTGCAGAGGAAAGTTCCATTCATGGTTCAATTAAGGAAGCAAGAATGATAATACAGGATCGGGTGTGCTATATAGCAATTTCTGATCACTACAACATATTTATTCAGAGGGTTGGGTTAGAAGAAAGATGGATAAAGGTGTATGAGGAAAAAACATATTTAAGTAAGTAACTATCATCAGCAATATGATTTCCTTGTCTTGAAGATGTTTATAAAGCATACATAGTTAATTTGATCAGGGACCATTGATCACTTGTCATTTTTTCAGGTGGTAGAAATTTGATCAAACTAAAGATTTCTATAAGTGGCTCAAAAGACTTAAGAATCTGTGTTAAATGTACCTTTGCTCAAAGAATGTAATGTTAAAAACATGTTTTTACTCAGTAAATTTTCTATTCATGTTTTTAACAAAAAAAAATTTAGAATACCTAGTTCTGTGATGAATAACAAGGATTTCTTGTATCTTCTATACATGAAACTACGCAAATCCTTTACACCATACACAGAGTAGCAAATTCAATATGATTACAACAGTGTGAGGTCTAAATAATATTAACTTTCAGCTGTGAATGTGGTTAGACTACCTACACTTTCACATCCTGAAAATGTTGCCTCTTTTCTTCTGTAATTAATCTGCTTCATAAGTAGGTGCTCTCAAAGTTTATGATGAGGATGTTTTCTCAAATTACATTATCACTTTTAATAGTCTAAGAAGAAGAAAGGAGTTTGCTACGTTTGTCTACCTCAGTGAATAATTATTGACAAACAGGGTTGGATTTCTAGAGAAACTGAGTTTATAAAATTTGACAACCAGTGAAACATAAATTTAATTACAAAATACCCTGAATCAGGTTGGGTCTGATTTGGTCCTATTTCAATGTAATAAATACAACACTATTTTTTTGTTTTGTTTTGTTTTGCTTTATTATTCAGGAATAGTTTTCATGCCATCGGCCCTTTCTATTACAAAGTTTCACTGTTTCCATTTTAATATCACTCAGACCAATAAAATGATGGCCAGACACTTGGAAATATTTTTAATGGCAAAATAATAAAGAATTTTAGAGAGGAAAGGTACTAGAAGAACAAATATTGTTTCAGTGTCTATACTACCCAAAGCAATCTACACATTTAATGCAATCTCTATTCAAAGTATCAACAACATTTTTCACAGAACTAGAACAAGCAATCCTAAAATTTGTATGGGACCACAAAAGACCCTGAATAGCAAAAGCAATCTTGAAAAAGCAAAGCAAAGATGGAGGTACCACAATTCTGGATTTAAGTAATATTACAAAGCTATAGTGATCAATACAGTATTGTACTGGCACAAAAACAGAATAAAAATCCAGAAATGAACCCACAACTATATGGTCAATTAATCCTTGACAAAGCAAGAACGTATATCCAATGGGGAAAAAAAATGTCTCTTCAACAAATGGTGTTGGGAAAACTGGGCAGCAACATGGAAAGAAAGAAAGAAAGAAAGAAAGAAAGAAAGAAAGAAAGAAAGGAAGGAAGGAAGGAAGGAAGGAAGGAAGGAAGGAAGGAAGGAAGAAAGAGAGAGAAAGAGAGAAAGAAAGAAAGAAAGAAAGAAAGAAAGAAAGAAAGAAAGAAACCAGACCACTTTCTTATAGAATACACAAAAACAAATTCAAAATGGATTAAAGACCTAAACCTGACACCTGAAACTATAAAAATCCTAGAGGAGAACACAGGTATTAACCTCTTTGACACAGGCTGTAGCAACTTCTTTCTAGATATGTCTCCTGAGGCAAGGGAAACAAGCAAAAATAAACTATTGGGAGAACATCAAAATGAAAAGTTTCTGCCCAGTGAAGGAAACAATCAACAAAACTAAAAGGCAACGTACAAAATGGAAGAAGATATTTGCAAATGGCATAGCTGATAAAGAGTTGGTATCCAAAAAAAATATAAAGAACTTATAAAACTCAATACCCAAAACCACAAATAATCCAATTATAAATGGGCAGAAGACATGAATAGGCATTTTTTCCAAAGAACAACATAAGAAACAACAAGTGTTGGTAAGGATATGGACAAAGGGAAACTCCCTTGCACTTCTGATGGGAATGCAAACTGGTGCAGCCACTCTGGAAAACAGTATGGAGGTTCCTCAAAAGTTGAAAATAGAACTACCCTACAATTCAGCAATTGCACTACCAGGAATTTACCCAAAGGATTAAAAAAAAATACTAATTCAAAGGGATATATGCACCTTAATGTTTATAGCAGCATTATCTACAATAGCCAAGTTATGGAAACAGCCCAAATGTCCATCAACTGATAAATGGATAAAGAGCATGTTATAAATACACACAATGGAATATTTCTCAGCCACAAAAAAGAACAAAATCTTGCCATTTGCAACAACAGGGATAGAACTAGAGAGTATTATGCTAGGCAAAATAAATCAGTCAGAGAAAGACAAATATCATATGATTTCACTAATATGTGGAATTTAAGAAACAAAACAAACGAGCAAAGGAACAAAAGAGAGAGAGAGAGAGAGATGCAGACCAAGAAAGAGACTCTTAACTATAGAGAACAAACTAATGGTTGCCAGATGAGAGATAGGAGGGGACATGGGTTAAATAGGTGATGGGGAATCAAAAGTACACTTACCATGATGAAAAGAAAATAAAGAAAAAGTAAAGAAAAATAACAAGTAATGAGCACTGGGTATTGTATGGAACTATTGAATCACTACACTGTACACATGCAACTAATATATTTTATGTTACTAACTGGAATTTAAGTAAAAAGTTAAAAAATATTTTTAAATAAAATATATTTGGACAAAATTAGATAACTATTCACATTTTGGATAACCTTACCCTCACAAAGTCAGGGATTCTATAAAAATAGAATGTCTAGTCTAAGACAGTAGAAGAGCCTACAGAAAAATTGAAACAAAAAGTCCCTTTGTTTAAAATGCTTCATGATATTGTCATGTTTACCACTTAAATTATTTAAAAAATATCTTCACTTTCCAAGAGTAAACAGGTATTTCTGTGATTGTAACTATGTGCCATTTTATACATTTCTTATTATCCACAGACCCAAACACAAAGAATAATTAATCAAGAAAAAATGTTCTCAGTAAATAATAAATAATTCCTTTACATTTTTCATTACCAATTTCTTCAATATTCTTATTGTCTTTAAAGGCTTAGACAGGTTCCACCATTTTGTTTATGTTTTAGGGCTTACTGATTTACTATTCACTTCTGAATTGAGATAATTGATATTGATCTTTATGCCTTGTAGATTATCATTGTCTAGGAAGGAAGTTATTCTAAGGGTTGTATATCTGGAATAAATAGCATTCTTGGTGGAAAAAAAATCAATATATAAACCTGAGGAAGCAGCTTTGTTCTATCTTGTTATTCATAAAATGGTTGAACCAAGAGAGCATAAGTTGGGTAGTTACATTATATGAAGCTTTCTAAAGAGCTCAAAGTGCTTTGGACATGAGACTCACAAAGAAAAAGAAGAAAAAAGAAAACAATAAAGAATGAGAAAGGAGTCATTTCAGCAAGTAACTACTTGCCTTGGAAAAGACCTAATATGAAGTGGCCAGAGACTGAGTAGACCTTCAAAATCATTTTCAATGAACAAGGTAGCAAAGGTATTTTACACTTTAGAAATATGAATGAGAACTTCTTTTTCAAAATTTGTTACACTTCTCCTTTCTTCAAAATGTGCCTCTTTTTTTCCATCAGATAAAAATTATTTCTAGATTGTGAATGAAGATATTGTTCTTCCTGGTTCTTTCTCCCTCCATATACCATGATAAAGACGTTCAGTCTAGGGGCCCTTGGGTGGGTGGCTCAGACAGTTAAGTGTCTGACTCTTGACCTTGGCTCAGGTCATGACCTTGCAGTTCGTGGCTCTGCCCACCACCACCCACACTGTGCATCTGTGTGTTCTCTCTCTCTCAAAAGCAATAAATAAACTTAAAAAAAAAGAAAATTTTCAATATTATAAATAAAACATAGCTGAACGGTAATACTTCTGCTTTTGCATTTGGACAGAGAAGACAGATATATAAGCAAATGAACAAATAAAAGGGTTGGCTACACAATTATGGAATGTCCTCCCTAATTATCTGTAAAAATATAAATATCATATCATAACCTACAGTAAGTGCTGCCAAGATATCATAGATAATCTATAATTCAAATAATTACAACATTGGTATATGAGGGGCTTTAAAAATGTGTCTCCAGTCTCTCCCATTAAATCTCCTCCAGGAATATTTCCTACCACTTAAGTGTGACACTATCTGTTTGGTGCACTTTGGCAGCTTCCACTCTATTCAGGAAGCCTCATGAATTTGAGAAATGACACAAGAATCTAACTTAGAGAGTCATAATATTTACCTTAAGAAAATCCCTGTACTCACATTTTACAAAAGAAGTCTGTTAGGCCTGGAGGATGTTCTAATGGTCAAATAGTGTTAATACAATGCCAGGAGTGACATTTTAATATTAAGTATTAAGTTATAACAATATATATCATAGAAATATTAACATAATTTCTTTGACTTTTTTGTCCTGGATTTAGAGCAGAACAAGAAAAAAATTAAAATGGTATTGCTATCTATACGCACACTAAAGCAACTAAAATACACACTGAACTAAGAAATGATATAGAAAGACTAACATGAGGACTGCATGATTTAGATTAAAGCAATGGGTAAATGAAAAAGGAAAAGAGGAAATCCCAAATTACTACTAAGAATATCAGGCTTTCTATTATAATATATTACACTACCCCAACATATCAACATATGTTTTTCACTACAGCCACCCTAACTCAATAAATAAATTCAATATTTGTCCTAAACATTTTATATGCATAGTTTTTTATAGTCTGGATATTATTTTTAGTTACTTCTATTACAGCATATTCTCAAAGCAATACAACTTTAACATATTACTGTGTTTAATAAAGTCACAATTTTTAAATTTTAATTAGAAATTTCATTTTGTGATCAAGTGCAGATCCACATGAAATTACAAAAAGGTAATAAAGGGAG
The DNA here is from genome assembly GCF_028749965.1 of Puma concolor. NCBI lineage: Eukaryota > Metazoa > Chordata > Mammalia > Carnivora > Felidae > Puma > Puma concolor. Next base: position 75,449,156 of record NC_141667.1, read on the forward strand.
ACTCATATATCTTTTACCAAGTTTACAATAATGGCAATGTCCTGCAAAATTACAATACAGTGTTATAGCCAGGAGTTTCACCTTATAGCCAGGATACAGTACAGTACCATCCCACCAAGACCTCTTCTGTTGTCCTTTTGTAGCCATACCCTCAAGCTTCCTCTCCATAATGTTTCTAATCCCTGGCAACCACCAACTTGTTCTCCATTTCCTTATTTTTATTTTTTTTAATGTTTATTTATTTTTGAGACAGAGCATCGACAGGGAAGAGAGAGACACACAGCATCCAAAGCAGGCTCCTGGCTCTGAGCTGTCAGCACAGAGCCCAATGCGGGGCTCATAAAACATGATATCATGACCTGAGCTGATGTTGGACGCTTAACTGGCTGAGCCACCCAGGTGCTCCACTTCCATATTTTCAAAGTCAATTTTAATAAAAGACATAGATATAGAAATATATGAAAGAACAACTATGCTTATAAAGTATCAAATGGAATTTAATATTACTGTTCTCTCAGTATATGGAGTTCATATTCTCTTAAACTTTACATTTAAGTTAATTTTTAAATTTTTTTTTTTCAACGTTTATTTATTTTTGGGACAGAGAGAGACAGAGCATGAACGGGGGAGGGGCAGAGAGAGAGGGAGACACAGAATCGGAAACAGGCTCCAGGCTCCGAGCCGTCAGCCCAGAGCCTGACGCGGGGCTCGAACTCACGGACCGCGAGATCGTGACCTGGCTGAAGTCGGACGCTTAACCGACTGCGCCACCCAGGCGCCCCTAAGTTAATTTTTAAATTACCTAGTGATCTAGATTTATCAACGGATATTCCTTATTAAATAAGATTCTTTATTGTTTATATTTTCTATGAAATTTTAAAAATTTAAAGGAAAATACCATGAAGGATAAAATCAATAAGTTGGCATTTAGAAAATGGATCATGCTATTTCTTAGTGATGTGTCCTTGAGAAAATAAATTATCTGAGACTATGCTTCCTCGTGTAGAAAATTTCATGATTCATGGGAAGAGGTAAAAAGATCAACATGAACAGGAGTTTGGAAGAAGTTGATTCCAACCCACATGGATAACTTTGAAAAGTTCAAGACTTCAGTGGATAAAATAAATGTAGATGAGGTAGAAATACCAAGAGAACTAACATTAGAAGTAAAACCTAAAGATGTAAAGAATTGCTGGATGAGCAAAAAAGTTGTTTCTTGAGATGGAAACTACTCCTGGTGAAGATGCTATGAAGATGGTTGAAATGACAACAAAGGATATAGAATATTTCAGAAACTCAGTTGATGAAGCAGCAGCAGGGTTTGAGAGGACTGACTCCAATTCTGAAAGAAGTTCTACTGGGAGCAAAATGCTATCAAGAAGCATCGCGTGCTGCAGAGAATTTGTTTTGTGAAAGGAAGAGTTAATTGATGTGGCAAACTTCACTGTGGTCTTATTTTAAGAAATTGCCACAGCCACCCCAACTTTCAATCAACCACCACCCTGATCAGTCAGGAAGGCAAGACCTTCCACCAGGAGAAAGATTATATCTCCCTGAAAGATAAGAAAGCTCAGATGACAATTAGCATTTTTTAGCAACAAAGTATTTGTAATCGAGGTATTTACCTTTTAACACAGAAAGCACACTTAATAAAGTACAATATAAACATAACATATTTACTAGGAAAACAAACAGTTCATTTGACTCATTTTATTACAATATTCACTTTATTGCAGTGGTCTGAAACCAAACTAACAGTACTTCTGAAGTATGCCTGTAATGTATCCTTATTCCTTTTTCACTGTCTATTTTTCCTTGTTTGTGACAACCAACATGATCTTAAAAGAAATGCTAAGGGAACCAAAATGAGGGTTAGAATTCCTTACTAGAGTAGAATCAATAATATACTAGTTGCATATATATGTGCTGGATACATCAATGTTCTAGTTTCGAATCATAACAATTTAGGAATCCAAATAAGCAATAAAGCAGTGCTTCTACCGTTACTAACTTTAAGTGAAGAAGAGATATAAATTATGGGTGAGTCAGTAACTGTGAAGTCAGGTTGGTTATAACATACAGTTAATGAGATAATACATACCACTTCTTTGTAAGTTAGTTGTCTAATAGGGATTTATTTTCTTGATCATGAAACCATGATGGATGGAATTCAGCTAACAAAAGTGACAAATATTGCCTGAATTTGGAACTGATGGTAAATCAGTTGGAATTTATTGAGCACATTTTATAGTACAAAAAACAAGAAGGACATAAAAAGTACTATGATTCCTATATTTTATACAGTAGACACATGTTGCCTATGTGAAAATATCAATAAGACAAGCTATAAGTAATATGTTACAAGAAGTATATAACTAGACACCTGGAAGTCAAAAGTAGGAAAGTTCAGTTCTAATGTTCAGAGAAGGAATGGTAAATAAAGAAGCATTTGTGATGAATATTTGCTGCTGAAGAGAATACTGACACGCAAAACTGCTGTAGGCTTGAGAAGTGTAAGTGCAAGTTGCAGCAAATCCTCAGGAAATGATGAATCCATCAGATTAAATGGAATAATATACTTGCTGGGAAATGATTAGAAAAGTGGTTTGGGGCAAGACTATGAAATCCTTAAAAAATTATAGATATGTTACTTCATTCCAAAAGCAATGAAGAACATTAAATAGATTTTTATCAGATTAATTTTACCCTTAGATTTGATCTCTATATAGCTAGCCAAAGGGTTAACAGGAAGAATAGTTTGAAATTGGAGGGAATTTTTACTTATGAGAATCACTAGAAAAACAGTACTTGGTATAATGAGGAAATAATTAAAGCCTATCCTTGAACTAAAAACAGAAAACAAATAGTAGTAACTGTTGTGTGAATGTAGGGGAACATATCCATCATGAAGCCCTGGAAACTCTGCACATCTCCACATAAGGCAGACATAGGCAAAGCTTAACCACAGTTTGAACAGTCTTGATAAAATATCCCAAGATCATCCTTGGAACATGGTGGGTGCAATGTACATGTCACCTCCCTATCTTTCAGAAGCACTCTATGTGTGGAAAGCTGCCACAAGGATACTTCCCTTCCCTTTCTGTCCCATCCTCTTTGGGTATAAAACTGATTGGCTGTAATCTAGGGCTGAGTACTAAATGATAAAATGACCCACTGCTCATGTCATCTATCATCTGGCCCATCTGGTTTTGTGTCATTCTGTGAAACTAGGGATGCAGGGAGCTGACACCATGATCTTACATTTCTGTATGTGTAATGAACTGTTTAACTGCATTTTTAAAAAAGGAAGTAAAAGAATGAAGTCATTAAAGAAATATGGAGTAAATAATTTAAGAAGGAGAATGGAGAAAGTTGATGATGGAAATGGCTCAAGATTGAGAAATGTCAAAATGGCAAGTATGGTACTTGGTGTTACTTAAGGGGAAGTACTAGAACAGCTACTCATGTTTCCCAGCTTGGAAAACTGATGTGAATATCCTGCAATATATATAGATGTCTAACAGACTGAGTGATAGAGAAAGAAAATCAAAATACTAAAAAAAAAAAAAACCTTTTACAGGAAGAAATCTTTGTTTTTTTATAATAATATTTTAATGAGTTTTTGGAAAAACCTTGAACCATAATTTTCCAACACTCATGTATATTATATGCTTGTGAGCACTGTCAAGTATTTGCTCAGCAATACTCATCAGTACTACTGTTATAGATCAAGTATTTGCTCAACAATACTCATCAGTACTACTGTTAACAATAGAGAACATAAAGTATTCAAAAAGTAAAGTTACTTTTATGACTCTTTCTTGTTAGTGATAAAAAATAAATGAGTTTCAGATTTTTGAATTTTACTAAATTATTTAATACACATTAATTATTATCTTTGACTTCTAAATATATTACCTTGTGTCTAGGCATTTGATGCCTTTCCAAACAAGCTTCATACTCAAGTGCTGAAGTGAAAACAAAGAAGGCAGTAACAAAGTCTGCAACATGACAATGCAATCTGGTGTATGAGACGACTTCCAGAAAAAAAAATTCATACTTCCAATAGGCAAAATCTGAAAGTCAGTTTTTCTCACTTGCCAGGTGATCAGCATAATCAAAGTAAAGTCCTCTTTGGAGAACTGTGGACAAAATGGGAAAGAAAGTCCTATATTTACCATGCTGTAATAGAATATTTTATAATAACACTCATTTTGAAGCACTGCCAAGGCTATTGTGAGAAGTAATGGAAATGCTGTGTTAGTATGAATAAGAAACGATGATTCTCTCCAGCAATAAAATGAATGATAGAATTCTTTATTACCATTGCCAGAAAATTTATACTGACAAGTATACTCATATAATTCATGGCATGACACAGAACATTTTATTGTCTTGTCAAATAAGGGAGCATTTTAATTTAAGATAAATTGTACTTCACAAGCTGGTACAGTCTTCATAGATCACTTATCAAATTTCTAATCATTAAGACTAATTTTTAAAAAGTTAAAAATGAGTTTTCAAATACTCTGATGTTGGGGGGGAAAAGTTTTCACTGGTAGCCATGCTTTTAAGATTATAATCTGGAGAATTTAAAAAGATTTTTTTTAATGTTTATTTATTTTTGACAGAGAGAGAGACAAAGCACAAGTGGTGGAGGGGGCATAGAGAGAGGGAGACACAGAATCCAAAGAAGGCTCCAGGCTCTGAGCTGTCAGCACAGAGCCCGAAGCTGGGCTTGAACGCATGAGCTGTGAGACCGTGACCTGAGCCGAAGTCGGACACTTAACTGACTGAGCCACCCAGGTGCCCCTAAAAAGAGAGATTCTTTATTAAAAGAAGCTCTTTTGGTAACATTAATTTCTAAAGATTAAGGATGCTTCATGCTTTGATTAGTTTATGGGAAAAATAATTTTGACATACTCCACTTAGGAAAAATTGTGAATGAAAGTTATGGTGTTCATTAAGATATTCTAATCGCTTATTTTGAATTGTCTAATGAATGCTGTTAATATAAGTAATTCATTAAATGGTCCCACTCTGATTCAATAGGTATGAATCAATAAAGGATGAATTAAAAACAATGATATGCTGAAATAGATTTTCATGCCTTTTTTCTATAAGAACGTTGAAATGAAATATTCCATGATTGACAGTCTCTTATAACCAACTATGTCTAGTTTATAATAAATTTCATTTCAGCTCTAAAATATTTACTGAATAATAGCAAATAATCCAGAACAGAAATAATTTAAAGCTCAAAACAATAAATTTGAGGGGTGCAAGTCTGGCTCAGTTGGTAGAGCATGCAACTTTTGCTCTCAGGGTTGTGAAGTTCGAGCCCCACATTGAATACAGAGATTACTTAAAAACAAAATGTTTAGGGGCGCCTGGGTGGCTCAGTTGGCTAAACTTCTGACTTCAGCTCAGGTCGTGATCTCGTGGTCTGTGAGTTCAAGCTTTGCACTGGGCTCTGTGCTGACAGCCCAGAGCCTGGAGCCTGCTTTGGATTCTGTGTCTCCCTTTCTTTCTCTCTCTCTTTTTTTCTCAAAAATAAACATTAAAATAATTACAAATAAATAAAATCTTTTAAAAAATCAATTGGACAAAATGGAAAAGAAAACTTTACTATCAATAAATAACAGAGAAAATTTTGCTAACATTTTATCTGTTAAGCTACCCAGCTCTTACACTAAAAACAAAACAAAAAGTATTAGTTTATTTTTAAAGTTCTTATTTGGCAAATGTTGATTTTTATCTTTTTAATTTATTTTTTAAATTTATTTTTTAATATTTATTTATTTTTGAAGGAGAGAGACAGAGTGTGAGTGGGGGGCGGGAGCAGAGAGAGAGGGGGAGACACAGAATCTGAAGGAGGCTCCAGGCTCTGAGCTGTCAGCACAGAGCCTGATGTGGGGTTTGAACCCACAAACCGCGAGATCATGACCTGAGCCAAAGTGGGACGCTCAACCGGCTGAGCCACCCAGGCGCCCCAGATTTTTATAACTACACATTTTGATGTCAAGTTTTAATGAGAGACAAATCTCTTTCGGAATAAAAATAGCATAAAACCTGGGTTTTAATTTTTGCTCTATTATTAATTATGTAGGTGTTATTAGATAATCATCCACATCTCTATAGTCATTTCCTTATTGGAAAAATGAATAAGTTTGATTAGGTGAGCTCTCAAATTTTTTTCTACTATTACTCAGTCAGCCTATGATTCAATTAGGTGTCAGACTTACAAACAAATCCCGTTTATTAGTAAGAGCAGAGCCTCCTATCCCTCCATCTTACCTTCTCCACTCCCAAACAAAAACATACTTTCACATATTCCACCCCCCCCCCCCAACACTTGCCCATGGTTGTGCCATGCTGAAGACTTATAGACAGAGGCTGACTTTTCGTGCAGATCCTTAGATATTTTTATTCAGTTGCTAGAACCCAGAAATATGGCTGCTTCAACTGGCTACCCAACAAAGTGAAACCAAATTGCATTTCAGAGTTCTTCTTTTTAAGTTTCCCAATTTCGCCAATGTACCCACATTTGTCTAGAATGCAATTAGTCATACTAACGAACAATAAAACCCACACAAATACATTAGGGCAAGCTAGGGTGATTTCTTATGACTAATCTAAAAATATTTCAATGAAACATAGCGCAAACATGTATTTGTTTTAAACAGTAAGAAAAAAAATTTCAAAGTGCAATGCTAGATTTCCTAAAAATCCCCTGGGTAATTATGCAAACCTTAATTTTCACTGTTTAACACTTTACAGAACCACTAGCCCATATTAATTGTTAATTAAGTATGCACAAAGAAAATCATCCTCCTTGACCTCTAAAGAGGTTAAATAATGATCACCCAACGACATCAGGCTCTAATCCCTGGAAATTTAAAGGTTATTTTACAAGGACAAAGAGTCTTTCCAGATGTGATTAAGGATCCTGACATAGGGAAATCATCCTGGATTATCAAGATGGGCCTTAAATCGAATCACAAGTGTCCTCGTAAGAGAGAGAGATCATATATATACAGAAGAGGAGAAAGCAAAGTGACACAAAGGGACAGGCTGGAATCATGAGACTATAAACAAAGAAATGCAGACAACCACTTAAAGCTGGAAAAGGAAGGAAACAAATTGCTACACCTTCACAGAAAGAGTGCAGTCCTACTGACATCTTGATTTGTTCTAGAACCTGATGCTGAACTGCTAGCCTTCTGCTAGACAGAGTAAGTTCTAAGCTACTAAATTTGTGGCAATTTGTTAATGCAGTCACAGGAAACTATTCTATCCCCTAAAAGAACTCTGCAATTTTTTATAATATTTAGCAAATGCATTCTCTTACATGACTTGCAGATAACAGTTTGTGATATAAGGACTGGAGCTATACTTTAAAAACAAAGTAGAAAAATATTTAACTTAATAGTAATTCAGCATTTAATAACAGAATAATAAATGTGTTTCCTTTCAGTAAATGCTTAGGTATTATTTTTCTAAATTTTCCTGGTTTGTAAATTATTCCTAGAACAAATATAACTTTTTAGTAGGTTTTTCTAGTACTCTAGGCTAATGAGGTAAGATTTAGTTGGCATTTAATGTCATCCCATAGTAAATTAGTATATAAAATATTTCCTTATATGTAAACTCACTATTTTTTAAGAACAAGGAGTAAGATTTGTGTAATTTATAGTGACCTTCTAAACTATAATATTAGAGTCATTTTGAATACATAAATATAATGATAAAAGCTTTAAAAACTCATGAAAAAATTGCCCAACCCAATTACTATGAAAACAGTTTCCTTATTTATATAAACCTTTAATTCTGGTATAGTTCTAGAAATACAGAAAAATGCCAAAGATAGTACAGAGTTCCAATATACCCACATCCAGTTCCCCTATTATTAACATCTTACATTATAATGGTACATTTGCCAAGATTAATGAACCAATATTGATATGCTATTAAGTAAAGGCCATAGTTTATTGACATTTCCTTAGTTTTTACCTAATGTTTACCTAATTACTAAAAATTAATGCTGAGGAAAAATAAAGCATATGTAAATAAATGGGGAGATATTCATATTCATGAATTGGAAGACATAATATTATTGGGATGTCAAGTCTTGGTCTATTGATTGAGTATAATCCCAAACAAAATCCCAATAAGCTATTTGTACCTATGACAAATTAATTTTAAAATTCATATGGATGGTTTTACTCTTATGTGGATCCTGAGAAACTTAACAGGAACCCATGGGGGAGGGGAAGGAAAAAAAAAAAAAAGAGGTTAGAGTGGGAGAGAGCCAAAGCATAAGAGACTGTTGAGAACTGAGAACAAACTAAGGGTTGATGGGGGGTGGGAGGGAGGAGAGGGTGGGTGATGGGTATTGAGGAGGGCACCTTTTGGGATGAGCACTGGGTGTTGTATGGAAACCAATTTGACAATAAATTTCATATGTAAATAAAAAAAATTAAAAATTAAAAAAAATTTCAAAAAAAAATAAATAAATAAAATTCATATGGAAAGGCAAAATACCTAGCATAGCCAACATAATATTAAAAAAGAAGAAAAAATTGGAAACATCAACTTGATTTAAGGGTAATTATAAAGGTACAGTAATCAAAATGGTGTGGTATGCTTGAAAAATAGACACAAAGTCAATGGAATATCATCAAAAGCTCAGAAATAGACCTTCACAAATATAGCCAATTGATTTTTTGACAAAGGTGCAAAGGAGACACGATAATCTTTAAAATAAATGGGAGGGAGAAGAACACATAGACCTTATACTTTTCATAAAAATTAAATCAAAATCAATTACAGACTTATCTGTAAAATGCTAAACTTTAAAACCCCTAGAACAAAACAAGAGAAAGTCTACATAACTTTGTGTTTTGTGATGAGTTTTAGACACAACACCAAAAGCACAATCCATGGTAAAGATTATTGACAAGTTGGGCCTTATTAATGTCATATATTATTATACTTTCACTTCCAGTATTTACTTATAATTTTATTTACTTTGAATACATATAAATTCTACATGATGTGTTCTGTATTCCCGTTATTAGTATATATTTTTCTATATCATTACGTAGCCTTTATGGGCTTGATATCATTTTTAAAAAGTGTTTGCATAATTTTAATTACTTTTAAATGCAAATGTAGAAAAATATTTAACAAGTGCTGAACCAAAATATGATTAATATCCTATGTATACATAATAAAGGCTCAGGAGAAATGTAATCATAAAATTGTGGTAATTTTGATATTTCATTCACTTGAAAATTTATAGTATATCGCACACATATATATATGATTAGTTCAAAATTAATGACCACAACACTTTTGTTTACATTTATTATCAACTACTGTTTAGAAGTACACTTTTATAAAACCAAGATGACTGAAATAATGTTTCCTCAGAGAGCGAAGGTAACTCTGAAATCACAGATATACATACAAAAGTGATGCTGGAAAATGTTTTATACTATATAGGGGTTTTGGTCAAGAGAAAAATGATGAGATTCTAAACATCTGTTGAATTTTAGGAATAATTTCAAACATGTCTCAAGTCAGACTCTCATGTGGACATCAAGTGGAACTGTGGCATTGTGGTAAAGAACATGGCTGTTAATAACACTTGAGATGAAATCCAAATTTTGCTAAGTGCTAGCTGGGTGACATTCTTTCTGTGCCTCAGTTTACTTAACTTCAAAATAGGAGCTATACAGTACCTTTTTCAGGAGGATGTTTTGGTTTTGTTGTTGTTTAAAACTTTTTTAAAAATATTTATTTATTTTGAAAGACAGAGACAGAGCATGAGTGGGGTAGGGGGAGAGAGAGGGAGACACAGAATCTGAAGCAAGCTCCAGGCTCTGAGTTATCAGCATAGAGCCTGATATGGGGCTTGAACCCACAAACCATGAGATCATGACCTGAGCCAAAGTCAGACGCTTAACTAACTGAGCCACCCAGGTGCCCTTCTAGGAGGATGCTTTGGACTAAATAAGAGAATGTGTATTGTGTAGACAATAAATAAGAAACACCATAGTCATTCTTATTATCATTTGTAATATATTTATGATTTTTTTTAAAGTTTATTTTCAGAGAGAGAGAGAGAGAGAGAGAGAGAGAGAGAGAGAGAGATGTGAGAGGGGCAGAGAGAGAGGGAGAAAGAATCCCAAGTAGGCTCTGCACCATCAATGGATAGCCCGATACAGGGCTCAAACTTACAAACCATGAGATTATTACCTAAACCGAAACCAAAAATTGAATGCTTAACTGACTGAACCACCCAAGTACCCTCATTTGTAATATATTCATGTGTAACATATAATATACACTCAAAGTGCAAATACCTAAACATGTGGATTTAATATAGCCAAAATTTATTAATTTATGGTCCTTTAACTATGAGGGGCACCTTATTTCATATACCCACACATCATAAAAAAGCAAAACATCCTCAATATGATGTGATTCTAAATAAATTAGTACTATCTATTGTAATTTAAGACCTACATATACTGTTGAAAAAGTTATGTGCATACAGTGACAGATAAGAAGAAGAATGCATTTCACAGAAAATAATTTGATTGTCTAAGATTCTTATATTAAATTATTAAATTGGAGTTTTGGTGACATACCTATATAAACTGCCATTTAAAATATTTTACAACATTTACATATATATGTAAATATATATACATTTTACAACATATATGTGTGTGTGTGTATATATGTATATATATACACATATATATAATGTATCCATCCTAAATTGTGGCCTTTGTGGTTTTTAAAAAATGTTTTAAGACTATTTTTTCAGTGCAATTTAAGGTTCACAGCAAAATTGAGGGGAGGTACAGAGATTGCCCAGGTACTCTCTGCCCTGTCACATGCATTGCATTCCCCCAATACCATACCAGAGTGTATATTTGCTATAACGGATGAACCTGCCTGGATTCATGATAATCACCCTCTGTCCATAGTTTACTTTATAGTTCTTTTTTGGTTTTACACATGGTATGAATTTGGACAAATGTATAATGACATGCATCTACCATTATGGTATCATATGGAGTATTTTCACTGTCCTACAAATCTTCTGTATCCCATCAATTCACCTTTCCCCCAGTGCAACCTATGGCAACCAGAGATCTTTTTCACGGTCTTTATAGTTTTGCCTTTTCCAAAATATCATATAGTTGGAATCATATAGTATGTAGCGTTTTCAGATTAGTTTCTCTCACTCATTAATACATACTGCAGGTTCCTCTATGTCTTTTCATGGTCGATACCTTATTTCTTTACAGACCTGAATAATAGTCCATTGCCTGGATGTACCACAATTTATTCACCTGCTGACGTACCTTTTGGAGGCTTTGCATGTTTTAGCAATTATGAATAAAGCTGCTGCAAACATCCTCGTACAGGTTTTTGTGTGGTGGTTTTAATGCCTTTGGGTAAATGGAAAAGACTATGACAGCTGGATCATACAGTAAGATGATGTTTTAGTGTTGTAAGAAACCACAGAATTCTCTTGCAAAGTGGCTGTACCATTTTACATTCCATCCAGCAATGAATGAAAGTCACTGTTACTCCATATCATAACCTGCATTTGGTGTTCTCAGTGTTCTGTGTTTTGAACATTCTAAGGTATAATGGTATTAATTTGTACTTCCCTTGTGAGTATGATAAGAGGCATCTTAATATGCTTATTTGACAGCTGTATATCTTTTTTTTTTTTAGGAGAGAATGAGAGAGAGAGAGAGGGAGAGAGAGGGAGAGGGAGAACATGTGAGTCAGGGAGAGGGGCAGAGGGAGAGAGAGAAAGATTCTTAAGCAGGTTCCATGCTCAGCAAGGAACCTGACACCGGGCTCAATCCCATGACCCTGGTATCATGACCTGAGCCAAAATCAAGAGCTAGACACTCAAATGATCCACCCAGGTACCCCTCTGTATATCTTCTTTTAATGACATTTCTCTCAGTCTGTTTAGGCTATTATAGGAAAAAATATTATAGACTGGGTTCCTTAAACAACGAACACTTATTTTGCATAATCCTGGAGGCTTATCCTTGATCCAAGATCAAGGTTCCAGAAGATTTGGTGTCTTGTGAGAAGCAATTTTCTGGTTCATAGATGGCCATCTTCTCACTGTGTCCTCACAGGTAGAATGGGGAAGAGAGTTCTCTGAGGCATCTTTTATAAGGACATTCATTCCATTCATGGGGGTTATACCATCATGACCTGATCACCTTCCCAAAAGTGCACCTCCAAATATCATCATATTGGGGATCAGGTTTCAACATATGAATTTTGGGAGGTAGTTAAGGTTTGGCCCATTTTTAAATTAGGTTTTTTGTTTTCTTATTGTTTAGTTTTAAGAGTTCTTCACATAGTTTGTCTAACATACTTTTAGCAAATGTGACTTTTGCAACTATTTTCTCCCAGTCTATGGCTTGTCTTTCCATTCTCATGACATTGTCTTGCCAAAGCATAAGATTTTTAATTTTAATGAAGTCCAACTTATCAGTTCTTTCTTTCATGGATTGTGCCTTTGGTGTTATATCTAAAAAGTCATCAGAATACCCAAGGTTTCTGATGTCATCTTGTAGGAGTTTTACAGTTTGGTGTTTTCCATTTAGATCTATGATCGATTTAGAGTCAATTTTTGTGAAGGATATAAGATCTGTGTCTAGAGTCATTTTTTAATGCATGTAGATGTCTAGTGGTTCCAGTACCATTTGTCGAAGATACCATCTTTGCTCCACTGTGTTGCATTTACTTTGTGAAAGATCAGTTGACTATATTTATATGGGTGTATTTTGAGGCTCTGCATTCTGATCCATTGATCTAGTTGTCTCTTCTTTTGCCAAGACCTCATCATCTAGATAACTGCAGCTTTATAGCAGGCCTTTAAGTTGTGTAGTTCAGCCTTTCAACTTTATTTTACTTCAGGATTATATTGGCTGTTCTAGCTCTTTTGCAAACAAATATTTTTAATTGTACCATTCATTAAAATATTTCTACATGGAACATGCAATCATATCACTATGACAATTTTTACATATTATACAAAAAAATTAATTATACTCAGTTTCACTGGAAATGATTCTTTCTTTCCTTCTACTTCTCACTCTAGTTCTCACTCTTGCGCTTACTCTCTGTCCCTCTGAAATAATAGGCACACACTCATTTATTAAAATAGGTAAAATGAGGAATGCCATTTTTTTACCTTTTAAATTTAATTCCTAACACTTATGAATACTATCAGAAATGTAGAAAGTATAAATACCATTCTCTACACAGAAAGACTAGCTTCCTAGTTGCATACAAAGACACATATCAAAACAAACATAACTCTATACTTTCCTGATTTTTTTTTTTAATTTTTTTTTCAACGTTTTTTATTTATTTTTGGGACAGAGAGAGACAGAGCATGAACGGGGGAGGGGCAGAGAGAGAGGGAGACACAGAATCGGAAACAGGCTCCAGGCTCCGAGCCATCAGCCCAGACCCCGACGCGGGGCTCGAACTCACGGACCGCGGGATCGTGACCTGGCTGAAGTCGGACGCTTAACCGACTGCGCCACCCAGGCGCCCCTCCTGATTTTGATCTAATGCTGATGTTAGGATGTTGAGTAATCAAAAGAAGGAGATATAGCAGTATCTTACACTCTGCTGTCTCTCACATTTTCTCTGAAAACAGAAAGTACATTTTCCCCTTTATCAGAATGCTACCAGAGTGTAGCTTTAATAGTCAAAGATATGAAATATTATTAAATATTACATTTTTAAAATTATAGGTAAAATCACTAGATAGTAAGATAACCAAATTTTGATAGTCATGCATCCTTTTATATGACCACTATATTTATAGAAACACAATTGTCCTACAAATTAAAGTCTGAATTTTAAAACCACATAAGCCCCATATCAACAGACTGGTTGAACGAATTTAAATTATATAGCTTTTGTGAGATGCTTTGCTCCTTTACACTTTGCCAAAGCTGAGATGTAAAACAACAAATACATGGCTTAAACTGCACTTGAAATTTGTGTTTTGCATAAGGCTAGTTACCTTTACCTAGATTTAGATTGGTTAGAGAAAATCTGAAATTTTGACTTGACAAACAGCTATTGCCCCAAGAGATAATGGAGATTAATTCAGGTTGCTCATAGAATATTTACACACTAATGCCATAACATTTTCCATTTTCCAAGGTGGAAGAAAAGTTCCCAAAATAATAGATAACAACATATAAAGATGGTAACTGATTAAGAGGGGCTTAAAGACCTTCAAAATACTATGGGGCTATTAAGTATTTAGGAAGATGTAACCAGATGAATTTAGAAGGATTACAGTGTATCTTTAATGAGCAAAATTTTCCTGCCATAAAATGTGGAATTCGTTCCAATAATTGACTAAAATCTCCTGGTTACTAAAATTGACAGGCGTATTTGACTTTACAGCTCAAAGGAAATACAGAAAGGAAAGGAAAAGATAGTTTTTCATGACAGAGTACCATTAAATAATTTATTGAAAGAAAAAAGTACAATACCAAAAACTGTGTGCCATTATATCTTTGTTTTTAAAGAATCTGTATACAAGTGAAATAGAGAAAGTCCTATAAATTTAAACAATACCAATTGTTCCCCAATAGTGTGTATAGACACTAAGAATACTATTTCAGGGGCACCTGGGTGGCTCAGTTGGTTGAGCGACCGACTTCGGCTCAGGTCATGATCTCACAGTTTGTGAGTTCGAGCCCCGTGTCAGGCTCTGTGCTGACAGCTCAGAGCCTGAAGCCTACTTCGGATTCTGTGTCTCCCCCTCTCTCTACCCCTCCTCTGCTCATGCTCTGTGTCTGTCTCTCAATAATAAATAAACGTTAAAAAAATAAAATAAAAATAATACTATTTCAGTAACAAATCAGTTTAAGGCTCAACTGCAGTGGAAATTGTTCTAGACTATGTTTTTTATTTAATTTCTATTCCCACTTTTCTTTGGATGGCTAGTTGTGTTAGGGATATGATTATTTACTCAGAAGTTAGTTTAAAAGCTAGGATTTAAAAATTATTATGAAAGATTTAAAAACTAATTTAAACAAATTAAAATGTCCTTGCAACTATCATTACTGCTTCCCAGAGGCTTGATGTACACTTTCCCTTCCTTATATCTGCTCTCCAGTCTTTGCTTTAGGGAGTATTCTGCAAGACAACTCCAGCTGATGAGAGCTTCTGCTTTAGAATTTTACATGGAATGTTTTCTCTGTGTGTGTTTGCTGTGAATAATTGATGGGTCTAAGTGATTCTAGATTGGTAATGTGCAATGTAGTATTCACTCTATTAATCTCCTTAGATTAAGAAGAGGATGCCCCATAGGCTTCTGGCCCCTGGAAACAAAGCACAATAATGCACATGGAAATTGCTTACTTAATCAGTAGTCTCATAGAGGGCTGTGAAAGTTAACATCATAATAATCCTAAAGAAGCAGGATATTATGATGACTTTGTTAAAGATAGGGCTAAAACCCCACATGCTAACCAAATATTTAGGGTTATAAAGCAAAATAGGAATTGGAAAGTGATACTTCTTTTTGCTTGTATTAATGATACAGTGAAAATTAAATTTGTATCTGTTATGCATTTGAGATTTTTATTCTGACGATAGTGAAATCATAATACCACAAAGGTTATTTGCAGTATGTAGACCTCTATAAGACCATGTCTTAACGTTGCAAATAATCAAAAGGAATGAAGTGGATGTATCAGAGGAAAAGAACTGAAACTAAGGAGATTTTACTGAAGTTTAGGCCCTGTATCAACAATGTAACGAGACCTAGGATTCTAAGCCAAGTATACTGGACTAAAACTACACATCTATACCATACTCTCTGTGGCAAGACAGGAGATTTGTATAAAACACTTCTCTATTTTCTAGCTCATAGGAAGAAGGCTTAAAGAGAGATTATCACAGAAGAGACTAACATATTAGTGAAAAGTCTAAATCTAGAATACAGGTTCCTTAGAATAAAAGAGGACATACTGAGCTTACTTGAAATTATGAATCCTTAATTATGTAAATTAAAGTAATGCTAAATGGTAAGAAACAGGTGTCAAACTCTCTCACATTATTTTACCAGCAGAAGAAACAACCAACAATTTTACTTAGAAATGCAAGAGAAATGAAATATTTAAAAATAATTATTTAAAAAAATTTTTTTCACAGTAAGCTCTACACTCAATGTGGGGCTTGAACTGTTGACCCCAAGATCAAGAGTCACGTGCTCTACTGACTGAGCAAGACTGGTGCCCCATAAGAAAAATTCTGTTGGAAATGTTAATATAACTGAAGTAGAGATGAAATAATAGAATTTTAAAATATATTTATCATTTTTATATTTAATATTATCACACTGAAATGGCAGACATAGAATATCATTTATTAACCATTTCTTAAATTTTTCCTTACCTCCATTTATACTTAAATACAGCTTTGTAAAATGAATAGCTTATTTGTAAACTGAATATATTGTTTTTGATTGACTTGCTTTCAAAAAATCCATTTTACTTTAATTGACAAACACTATATGCTGCTCTGACCAAAGTTCAGATATTAAAGAGCATTGTTAAAGACATTTAGCACAAGTTAAGGTTTTCTTCCTGATATATCATGAAAATTCAAATATCATTGGAAATGGAAGAGTACTGGATAAAAAATTACTTTTAATAGTATGTGTCAGAAAAAAAATTAAAGATTTTAAAATTTAAAACCTCCATAGAATTTTCTTTTCTAAAAATGAAGGGTAATTTATACCTCCATATTAAGCTAAATTTGTTTTGGAAAATATATTGTTAGGTAGGATTACAGATGTGAATTAAAATGTATTGATATGAAATCTGACCTAGTTTTACACTTAGGTAAGTCCACTTATTGTAAGTGTAGTGACTTGCACAAAAATATTTTTATTACATAATATAAAAATGTTGAGAAGTCTCCAAATAATTCCCATTTCATCAAATGATTTTGACATGTAAATCACTACTGTACATAACCTAGAAAGTTCAAGTGAACTCCCCTCTGAAATAAAGTTTTCACCAATCTGAAGTTTCCTGAAGGTATCATAAAAAAGTTGGTGCAGTCTATGAATAGCCCAAAGTTTAGGTACCAGGTAAGTGTGCTTGGATTTGTATGGGGAAGTTTTCCCAAAGATAACACTACTGTGGATCACAGAAAAGAGGCTAATAACCTAAAAACATGCAAGTTATGATATCAGTTTTCATGTTCTGTTAAAAATAATACTGAGAGGTATGCCTGGGTGGTTCATTTGGTTGAGCATCCAACTCTTGTTTTTGGCTTGGGTTGTGATCTCATGGTTTTTGAGTTTGAACCCTGCAACAGGCTCTACGCTGACAGTGTGGAGCCTGCTTGGGATTCTCTCACTTCCTCCTTCTCTGCCCCTCCTGCTCTCTCTCTCTCTTTCTCAAACAACAACAACAACAACAACAGCAACCAAACGAAACCAAAACAAAAAAGAGACACATAAATAAGAAAGTCATATTGTGTACATAGCTACTATACTTGTGTATTCCTGTCTTCCTTCACCCTACTCTCCAACTTACTGGCACTTCTGAAATGTAATTCTAGATATTTGATAGATAAGACTCAATAAATGATTAAAAATGCCTTGATAGGGGCGCCTGGGTGGCGCAGTCGGTTAAGCGTCCGACTTCAGCCAGGTCACGATCTCGCGGTCCGTGAGTTCGAGCCCCGCGTCGGGCTCTGGGCTGATGGCTCGGAGCCTGGAGCCTGTTTCCGATTCTGTGTCTCCCTCTCTCTCTGCCCCTCCCCCGTTCATGCTTTGTCTCTCTCTGTTCCAAAAATAAATAAAAAACGTTGAAAAAAAAAATTTAAAAAAAAAAAAAAATGCCTTGATAGGCCTGATAAATTCACCTTAGGGGAGAAAATAGGAATATATTCCCATCAATGGAATAAATGGAGATGAACTCCTTAAAGAACTAGAATTTTCACATTTATTTTAAACTCACATATAACTAAACATTTAGCATGTCTGAATAGCACCTAGATTAACTACTTCTGCAGATGGGAAGCAATTCAATTTTTTTCTTATCTCCAAGGAAATTTTTTATTCCACATTATAGCTTTTCACCTGCAAAATTTGATTTCAAAAATTACCTCTTAATAAATAAGAGATAAAAAACAAATAATGATCTTTAACTGAAAGTATTAGCCTCCACTTTCTTCCAAATTTGGGACATGAGACTAATCCACTTTTTTATTGCCAATTTGGAATATAAATAGTTTTCCCCTCTCTCTTGTGAGTCTGTCATAGTAACTTAGATACCATGAATGTTAACATTAACCCTTTCACCACACAATAATAATCTTTAATATACTGTTGTTACAAACACTTGCCTGCTATAATAAAAAAAAAAAGAAATGAAGAAATTGTGATTGCAACCATGCTTTAGTAAAACCACAAGGAAATAGAATACGTCACATTTTGATTACAATAACTAGAATTACAATATTTATAAACATTGTTGCTTTACAAACAGCTCTCAATGCATTTATTTTCTTTCTCCTTATGGTTCAGCAGCATTATTCCCACATTTCATTGAAAAAGTCCAACAGGCAGTGAAAAGAACTTTAAAGCAATCTACTGCAATGCTGAAGCCAAAGTATCGACTGGAATGGTATACATTTGGACAGTCATAACTATGATATTAAAGAAGACAGGCCATGCCTGACCTGCTGTTGATATAACCATAGGCTAGCAACACATTCCTTAAGAGCCACACAACCTTCTATCATTCAAGATTCGTAGAGGACAGATGTTTTCCATCAGTGTGATAGTATTTTTACACTGCTTTCATTAAACTGTCATTTCTTAAACTGCTTCAATTTCAGGCCCCTTTTATCGCTTTGTTAGTTTTAATGCATTTCTCTGTACCTTGGGTGACAGGAAGGTAGCCCTAACTTTAATTGTGTGTATACTTGCCAAAGATTGGGCCAGACATCCTCACAGTAGCCCTCTGTGGAATTGTACCTAATTGCAAAGTGAAAGCAATAATGGAACAAGCAGCAGCATAAAGATCACTAGTTATTCACGGCGAGCAGACTGAGAAATATTATGTATGTATTAAAGTGCTTTGAAGTGAAATATTTATGCAACTCACTTTGAAGGAATCAATAACTTTGATATATTAGTACAGTTGAAAATATTGTTCATTTAACAAAAATGGATATAAGACAGAAATAAAATGGACGTTCAAAACCAAAAGCTATCTGGCAAACTAGAAAACACCCTCAGTACAACTGAACTAAAATGATCCTTTCTAAAAGTTCCTTTTTAATGCAAAAGTTTAAAGATGTGTATTTTGCATCATTTTGATATTAAATGGCAATATTTACTTGAATTTCCTCATATTTTATTTTATTTTATTTTATTTTATTTTATTTTATTTTATTTTATTTTAATTTTATTGTTGCATGACTTGAGGTACACCCATCAGGACATTAGTTCAAACACAGGCTTAAAAGAAGGACTTTTATTCTTAAACCATAATTTTTAGAGAATGGTGGATGTGTCACCCATGAGTACAAAAGCCAATTGATAAGAAAACCAGTTATACATCAGTTCATTCTAATTTTGTTCTGATTTCTCCTGCACCCTTGTGAGGAAATCAGGAATAAAAATTCTTAGATGGTTATTTTGGAATGCAATGAACATTCCCTGAATTTGGGATCTGCCTGCATGTTTTAGAGAACTGTAAAAGATACAAAGTAAAAGAAGACTATGTTTCAATTTTAAAAGATCTGCACTTAGATTTCCTGAAATTAATATAAAGATAATAAATTACACTCTTGATCAGTATGATGAGTCATCATTATCCAGGAATTTTTTTTTCCCTGACACTCTACTGCTTCCTTGCAAATCACACTTCTGGGTTATTATCACAGTAATGAGTAGAGTTGTTAATGTGGACTCTGATCTTTTGGTAATAAATTTGTATTCCATTAAAAAAGAACAGACAGTAAATGAGAGGTCAGTTAGATATTATCACAATATGAATTAGGTTATTTGATTGAAATTCATTTTCTAGATTATATTTTTATTTTGTTGAATGTTTCTAAAAGCAAACAAAATTTTGTGATGCTTCTATATTTGGTACATAGGCACTAAACAAATAATCAAGAAATTATCTCTATGAAAAAAGAAGATGTGTTTTCCTCCATACTTACTAATGTACACCTCATAATATGAAATTTAATTAGCCAAACTCAATAATTCACAAAGCTGGAAAAAGAATGATAATGGACAATCACAGCCTAAGCACAGGAACACTATGTACAGATATATTTCATTAATGGAATTAATTTAGCATTGTAATTAAATAGATTACTTACTAGCCCACACTATAATTTCATTAAACTAATGATAAAGCTTCATCACCAAACATCAATTAAAGAACCTTTCCAATTGTGGCATACATGGTAGAGTTTTCATACAGTCAAAATAGACTGACAAGTTAAAAAAATCCTTCTTTAACTTACGTTCATGGAAGTTTTTATGCAAAACAGTTAACAAATCTAAACAGTTTCATGTGAAGAGAATTATTAAAATTGCTCAAAATTTTATAAAATGAATCTACCAGTAAGTATACAGAGATTTTGAAAATTATTCTCCTCTAGCCTCCCTGTCTAAACTTAAAACTGTGTATGTGTGTATTTGCACATGTAATAAAAGACTAGAAAAGCTCTGATTTGTATATTTCCTTCAATTATAAACAAACATTCATTGATTGTTTACTATGTGTCAAGTCCTGTCCCAGATGCTTGGTATATAATAAAGAATTAGAAGACAAATATAATATTTATCCTCACAGACTGCACTTAGAATTTTGTAGAAAATTTGTTAAGATGAACAAGATTATGTGAAATTTTATGGTCATGTATAAAAGTTATTTATCAGAGTTAAGTTTAATCCCTTTTTTCAGCTAGAATAATGTAGAAATTAAATATTAATTTAAATAATTTTCTTTAAAATATCAATGAATGATTTACTTTTTTACTTAATCTTCAACTATCACATACTGTGTGCCTGGAATGATGCAAGATTTTCACTTCAAGGAAAAGAAAAAGTTTTTTTTAAGTTTTTACAAAAGTGGAGAATAATCATTCCTTTACTTTTTACACATGCATGCTGTTTGGCTCATATCCACTGTCAGTAAAATTTAACCATACATTTACACTAATCACATATAAATATACATTTTAATGTATATTTTAAAAAGTAAATCAGGGGCGCCTGGGTGGCGCAGTCGGTTAAGCGTCTGACTTCAGCCAGGTCACGATCTCGCAGTCCGTGGGTTCGAGCCCCGCATCGGGCTCTGGGCTGATGGCTCAGAGCCTGGAGCCTGTTTCCGATTCTGTGTCTCCCTCTCTCTCTGCCCCTCCCCCGTTCATGCTCTGTCTCTCTCTGTCCCAAAAATGAATAAACGTTGAAAAAAAAAAAAAAAAAAAAAAAAAAAAAAAAAAGTAAATCATACATGTCTACAAATCCAAATCCCTTGGAAATATTCAGGCAATATATTATGGAATAAGTCCCGTCATTTTTTTTTTCACTAAAAATTAAGCCTAGAAGAAGAAATATCTCAAGAGTATCTTCAATAATTTTATTTGAATAGGATTATGACGCTTTTTAAAATATAAGGAGAACATACTACATGAGTATTTACTTATCTTTTTAATTCTTCTTGGAACTTGTCTTATTCCAAAAATTTACCTCACTATGATAAGCTTTTTGGAAAGCACTCAAAAATCATGCAGGTGAAAAAACATTATCCATTACTTATATTATATTATTAAATTTGCACTTATCTCCAGCATTCAAAACAAACTAAGGGGTTGGACATTTCTTTTTCTCATCCTCATTCTCAAATGATTAAATGAGTAAGTCTTTTCTTCCTAAATACTACAGATTTAGATGAATTTAATTATCATCTTCTATACTATCTTAAGACTGTGCATTTATAATCTGTTTATGAAATATGATAAATTAATTTTGTTGCCAATATTAAATTTTATGGTTATATGCTTTGTATGTTTAACAAATGAAAACTTTGCTAAAATTAAAATCAAAATAAAACATTTCAAAATGTTTTCAAAGTTCTGCATCTAGAGTTCATCAATAAGCCTCATTCTTTGTATTTTATGGATATATGCAGTACACATACAGGTTCTGTCACATAATAGAGTCTTGATTAACCAGGACATTTTTCTGTAGTATCAGAAGCACCTGTTTCAGAAACAAACCCTAAAGACTAAAACTAACTTAACATTTGGAAAAATATAACTATATAGTTCAATGTTTTTTTTTCTATTTAAAAATAGAACTTCATGTGGTATTGCTCTTAAACTCAAATACCACATGCGAGGAAGATCCTGACCCCAAATTCTATGCTAAACTGAAATATTTACAACCTCTATGTTTTAAATTATGTTTCTTACCCCTAAATGCCTAGAAGGCCATGTAAAAAATCTGGTAATAGCTTGGGTAGAACTGAAAAAAAAATTATATACAAACCATGTACAATTTCAATAAGTATAAGATACATGAGAGTAAAGTTTCTAAAAGTAGATTATTAATCTATGATAAGTGGGATAGATATATATTTATAGAACTAGCTTTCACTAAATGAAATTAAAGGAGAATAAGCTTTGAAGTAAAGCAGACATAGATATGATTCCCAATTCTCTCACCTCTTGTCTAGGCAACCAGCAAGTTATCCTCAGCTTCATCACTGAAGTTGGAAGAACAAAATCCACTTCACAGGATGGGTATGTTTAAAATGCACCTGGCATATTTTAGACTTCCTATAAATGTTATATCTGTTAAATTATTTGATAAAACTCTTCAGTATCATATCTGCGCATTAATTCAGCAGATGTCATATAAAAATTAAGACTTTAACAAATAACTTACATTAGACTACCAGTCATTATATCTATACACTGTCTACTTTTTAATTCCTTTGAACGCATACAGCAAACTACTTATGACATAATAACAAATATCCATAAATGAAAAATTAGAAAACATTAACGTTTTGTGAATTTACCTTCATGTTTTCTAAATAAAATTATTACAACTTTATAAATAACTATTTTATTCCCTAGACCTTTCCCTCCTTCAATTCTCAGGGACATCTACCATCATAATTTCATATTTATCATTTAATATATGGTTTCATATATTCACTATATACATAAGCATCAAATTATTTATACCATTGTTTTGCTTGTTTTCTTTCACATAAATGCTACTTAATTGTCCATATTTTTCTGTTCACTTATTTTACTTTTCTATAATACTTCATTTTGATAGAAGCTGATATTTACTGAATATTTCCAAGTTTTCTAGGTGATCTCGGTGTCAACTGCTGTGGTAAATACTTCACATATATTAATTTGCTGTATTCTCACAACAGTCCTATGGGGGAGACTTTTATTACTTTGATATTATGTTTTATGTTATATATTTTATTTACATTTTTATAATTTTATTATTTTACAGACGATCAAAATGGAAGACAGAAAACTTAAGCAACTTATAGAATGCTACACAGGTAGTAAATGGTAGAGCTGGAATTTGAATCCAAGCTGACTGGATCCAGGGCCCACACGTTAATCACATTACCCTGTGTTCAAAATCAAAGAACAGAGCATACGTTTGTATGTATTTTCCTACTGATGGAGAAACCAGATGTTTCCAATTTTTTACCCTTGTAAACAATGATGTAATAAATGTCCTTGAATATGTCTCCTGATTTCCCTTCAAGAGATCCTTGAGGACAGAGACTCAGGTGGATTATTTGGGAGTCTCAGGGTATACATGTATCCAACAGTGGCCTTTCTTGCTTAACATACTGAGGCTCAAGAAGACCAAGGTATAATTAACAATATTTTTTCTAAAGGCTTCTGGTGTTTGGAGGAAAATACCCTCTATGCTCAGTATGTCTTGTATCCTTTGCTCATCTTGTGTTAACACATGTTTCTACAACAGAAGAAAATCTATGCCTATTTAAGAGACTTCTAATATCCTAATAAGAAATTGCTAGATAAAATACAGAATGTTCAGTTAAATTAGAAATTCTGATAAACAATGAACATTTTAGTACAGTGCATGGGATATACTGTACTTAAAATAATGTTTCATCTGAATTCAAATTTAACTCAGTGGTTTTTTTTTTATTTTTATTTGCTAAATTTGGCAACCTCACAAATAATCATCCACTGGATGGCTAATCAGCAAAAGAACCACCCCTATTTACTGGTAGGCACATTGAGAGGATGTGACTAAACCAGTGTCACGTAATCTAGCTACAAATTAAATGTGACTACAGTCTATTCTCTGCCTTTCCAAACTCCTTATCTTTTATTCAAGTGGAAGTAGATGGAATGTGTATATATTTTATCTTTTTCTTTTTTTTTAATATGATGTTTATTGTCAAATTGGTTTCCATACAACACCTAGTGCTCATCCCAACAGGTGCCCTCCTCAATGGCCATCACCCACTTTCCCCTCACTCCCACCCCCCCCCCCCAATCAATCATCAGAAACCTTTCCATAGTTATATATAAGTGCTGCAATACCTTTCGCAACTCAGGTTATCTTGCTTCATTTATTTTTTTCTTGTATAATGACACACTAAGGTACCTTTTTAAAAAAAAAAAAACATCTTATTCCTGAGGATATAACTAGAAGGATCATTAACCATCTGCCAACTTCTGCTTTGCCTCCTCAACCCCATGCCCATATTCACTTCCTCTCTGTTGTATGTCATAAAAATGCACTCTGGTTGAATAAAAATGGGTAGCAGAACACAAAAGGTGTTTCCATGAGCTAAGCTGACATTACATTAAATAATGAGGAATTTGCAAGTGGGAGAACCCTATATGATTACCCAACACCTCATTTTATGATTATAAAAAAAGAAGAGGAATTAAATACAAATTTAATCATCCTCCCTATAAAATAAGACTCTCTGAATAAGCAGGAACAAAGGACAGCCAGTGGGTCTTAGGTATTACAGCTGCCAAAGATGAAATCTGTACTCCGGGGCATATTCATTTCACTAGTTAAGTGCTACTTGAACTAATAGCAATTTCTTAGGTGAAAAGAATTTTGATATTTTTCTTATTTTTCCATTATGGAGCTTTGGCATTTCATCAATTGGCATATCCTACCAATTGTGCTGAAATGCTTCTAAGGTTCTGCACAGAATATGGAGGGATGCTTTTGTCTATAAAATAAACCATCAGTTTAGACTGAATTTTTTTTTTTCTAAAAGAAGTGAAGTTGATTACTTGGCATCAGTCCTTCATCACAGATACTACTGAAGAAAAAAGGACTGTGGAAAAAAAAAAAAAAACTGAAGGACATGAAGTCCGTGGGGAAATAACGAAGTATAAGTGCTGCAGAGAGCAGCCAGAAATGGAATAATATTTCTTCTGTGAGGACCTCAGTAATAACAACCTATGAATGATGAGACTTATTGTAAATGGCAAGAGTACTGTGGGAGAATAAAAAAATGCTACCCTGTGAAGGATACCGTTTCACATGCCCTATCTCTTTCCCCTTCTTCACAGATCATTTGAGCTCTCTTTTTTATTATTCCTCTTTCCAAACAATAATAAATATTTAGAGTGAGCCAAATATGTGCCACAGACTAAAAGTACAGCTATGGGGAAAAAAATGACATCTGATTCTTACCCAAATTTGATCTAATAATAAGTAGGCAATTACAAAACAAATATAGAAATACCAATAATGTTGATGGAGGATCCATAAAGAAAGGAGGAAGTAATTGTAATCATGGACTTGGCTAGAAAAATATTCCCATAGGAAAGTGACATTGATGTGTGTTATAATGGAGAAATAGGGTTACATTAGGCTAGAAGTGGAAAAAAGGAAATTCCAACTAAATGGGCCAGCCAAAGCAACATATAACAAATAATCTGATTGTTAAGACGATTTGCTATTTCTAATACTGAAACTTGAAAAATAAGCTGTGGCAAGATTCTGGGTAGTCTTATAGATCTCACAGAGGAATAGGAGTGTTATATGAACACAGGGAATAAGAAGAAAATGTGGATGTTTAAAAAGAATGCAACATGATTCAATGTGCATTTTGGTGGCACTGTGAAAAATACATAAGAGGAAAAAAAAGTTAGAGGTAATTATATCAAATAGGAAATCATAATTATCCAGGTGAAATAAATTATGAAAACTCAAATAAGACTGCGGCGGCACAGACAGAATGGAAAAGCAAATTCACTTAGAAAGTAGAGTTGACAGGATTCAGGGAAGGGTTGGGTGAAACAGAAGCCAGACCTAAGATTTTGTGCTTGCAAGAATGGGTATATTCTGATTCCACACAAAGAGATTTTGGCAGATGGAGGAGCAACATAAATGTTAAATTTTGAATCTCGAAGTGAAACTTCTAGAATCATATCTATTCTTTATTCAATATGTATTATCACAAATTTAGCTCCATACTCTTCATAGAAACAGGAAAAATAAACTATAATGTAGAAAGTCAATTAATTGTATACATCATATATATTTTTCTTAAGTGTTAATAATTTTAGGTTCAAAGCCTAGAAAGCTTGAAAAGTTTTAAATAGACTAAGATCACAGTTACTAGACATATGTACCTAATTAACAGACTTTTACTATACCATGTTTTTAGTTCTGAAAATAACTCAAGAGACTGTAATATTAAGGGGACACAGTGTATTCTGTCCTTGAATGACCTATTAAACTTCATCAATGACAGAGAACAACAAATGCTTAAAAATTAAGTCAATTTCAATTAACCAATTGTTAAAGAAATGTAAGATTAATTATGCAAAAAAGAAACCTCAACCCATTTGAATACTTATCCATCCAATTTTATATTCAAGTGATAATAATTGAGACTTTGAAAATTTGGGTATAAAAGGTACTTTTACAAACTTTATTTATTTATTTACTTTTATTTGTGTATAGTTGACAATATTACATTAGTTTCACGTGTGCAACATAGTGATTCAACATCTCTACATGTCATGCTATAATCACCACAAGTGTAGCTACCATCCATCATCATACACTGTTATTTTATTTATTTTTTTTTTTATTTTTTTTTTAATTTTTTTTTTCCAACGTTTATTTATTTTTGGGACAGAGAGAGACAGAGCATGAACGGGGGAGGGGCAGAGAGAGAGGGAGACACAGAATCGGAAACAGGCTCCAGGCTCGGAGCCATCAGTCCAGAGCCCGACGCGGGGCTCGAACTCACGGACCGCGAGATCGTGACCTGGCTGAAATCGGACGCTTAACCGACTGCGCCACCCAGGCGCCCCCATACACTGTTATTTTAATACCATTGAATATATTCCCTAGGCTGTACCCTTTATTCCCATGACTTATTCATTCCATTCCTTTCACCTGTTTGCCTATCATTTCACTTTCCTTCCCTCTGGCAACCATAGGTTTGCTCTCTGTATTTATAAGTCTGATTTTGCTTTTTGTTTGTTTTTTTATTCATTTGTTTTTTAGATTCCACGCATGAGTGAAATCACATAGTATCTGTCTTTCTCCTTCTGAGTTAATTCATTTAGCATAATATCCTCTAGGTTCATCTATGTTGTTGCAAATGGCAAGATCTCATCCTTTTTATGGTGGTGTAATATTCAATTGTGGGGCGTGTGTGTGTGTATACCACATCTTAGTTATCCATTCATATACTGATGGACACTTAGGTTGCATCCATATCATGACCATTATAGATAATGCTGAAATAAACACAGAGGTGCAAATATCTTTTCAAATTAGTTTTTCATTTTCTTTGAGTAAAAATCCAATAGTGGAATTATTGGATCATGTGGTATTTCTATTTTTAATTTTTTGAAAAACCTCCATACTGTTTTTCACATTGGCTGTACCACTTTACATTTCCATCAACAGTGCACAAGGATTCCTTTTTCTCTACATCCTCACCAACACTTGTTATTTCTTGTGTTTTACTCTAGCCATTCTGACAGGTGTAAGGTGATACCTCATTGTGGTTTTTATTTGCATTTCCCTAATAATTAACGATGCTGACCATCTTTTCATGTGTCTTTTGGCTATCTGTATGTCTTCTTTGGAAAAATGTCTGTTCATATCTTCTACCCATTTTTTATTTGGATTGTTTGTTTTTTTGGTGAATAGTATATATTCCTTATATATTTTGGACATTAAACTTATATCAGATATATCATTTGCAAGTAGCTTCCCCCATTTGCTTGGGTCGCCTTTTCATTTTGTTCCCGGTTTCCTTTGCTGTGCACAAGATTTTAATGTAGTCCCAATAATTTATTTTTGCTTTTGTTTCCCTTGCCTCAAGAGAAATGTGTAGAAAAATGTTGCTACAGCCAATGTCAAAGAAATTATTGCCTGTGTTCTAAGAGTTTTATGGTTTAAGGTCTCACATTTACATCTTTAATCCATTTCGAGTTTATGTTTATATATGGTGTTAAAAAGTGGTCCAGTTTCATTCTTTAGCATGTTGCTGTCCATTTTTCCAGGCACCGGTTGTTGAAGAGACTGTCATTTCCCTATTGCATATTCTTGCCTCCTTTGTCATAGATTAACTGGCCATATAAGTGCAGGTTTCTTTCTGGGCTCTTTATTCTTTTCCATTGATCTATGTGTCCATGTTTGTGCTAGTAAAAACATTATTTATTTTAAAATTATTTAACTTAATCTCACAGGAACCTGGCGATAGTCCTATATAATATATATTTTGTAGATAAAGAAGTTGAAAATTAAAAATGAACAGTCTCAGAAAAGTGACTTAGTTTTATCAAAAGTCATACTTCTTTAGGTAATGGTATTAACACAAACCAAATTCCTTGACTGGAATCAACTCACTAAGCCTACAGTAGCAGTCTAAGACAATTTAAAAAAAAAAAAAAACAAAAACAAATAGTTGTTGAAGTCCCATGTTGTTTTCTCTTTTAATGCCTTTATAAATTGAACTCTGGTAAGATTTTATAAAAATAAGACTATTAAAGACATTCTTAACAGTAAGCAATAAAGTAAAAGCAAGAAATAATGACCATGAAAATAGAATACAGAATATGGCTTGAATTTATGGTATAGATTTCTATTTATGAGAGACTAAATATAGTGTGTGATCATACTGCAGAGAAATTTTATTATCAGTTTAAGGTATGACTATATTAATAAAAGGGGTCAGAGAGTTTTTTAAATGTTTTACAAAGATAAATATTATTTTCAAACAAAATATTATATAAATAATAAATATAAATCTTATATAAATATAAATCTTATATAAAACCCTAAAATATAAGATATATGTTACATACAATCTTTAAATACAAGACACCTCAGTGGAAGCAGGAACAAGGAGTTAAGTTTTATCTGCTTACTCTGGTATGATTACATTAAAATAGAAGTTTTGTGCCACAACTATCCCTTCAATGTAAAAGTTATCTGATCAAAGCAAGAATATAAAATATTTGCAGCAACTATGATAGACAAAGAGTTACTCATTTAACATAGAAACATGGCTTGAATTTATAAAAGAAAAAGAACAAGTACCAAAATAAATGAATAAAAGTGCAGAATAGGAATTCATACACAAAACATATATTCATAAAATAGTATTCAACATAATTAGGAGATTGAAATTAGAATCATATTAGAATAGGGGCACATGGTTGGCTCAGTTGGTTAAGTATCCAATTCTTGATTTCAGCTCAGGTCATAATCTCACGATTCTTCGGTCCGAACTCCATGTCAGGCTCTGAGCTGACAATACAGAACCTCCTTGGGATTCTCTCTCTCTGTGTCCCTCTGCCCCACACTCGCATGCTCGCTCTCTCTCTCTCTCTCTCTCTCTCAAAATAAAGAAACTTAAAAAAAAAGAACCATGTTAGAATAAAATTTTCCCTATAAGATTAACAACTACTACACAGTTACGATGCATAATAAGGAAATGAAATAAGTACATCTATAGCACAGATGAGGAAATAAATCGCTGACTTTCAAAGCTCAACTAGGAAATTAATTAAATTCAAAAGGCATCTGATTTTTGATCTACTAATTCTTCTTCAAATATTTATCATACATATATGCTTTTACTGGGTGCAAATAATATTTTACTATTGTAAAATCGTAGAAACAGCACGTCTGTCTAACACTAAAGGAATCCTTTTTGTTTAATAAGGTACATCAAAACCATCAAATGCAAGGCTGTCTTTTAAATTTTTTTTTTCAACGTTTATTTATTTTTGGGACAGAGAGAGACAGAGCATGAACGGGGGAGGGGCAGAGAGAGAGGGAGACTCAGAATCGGAAACAGGCTCCAGGCTCTGAGCCATCAGCCCAGCCTGACGCGGGGCTCGAACTCACAGACCGCGAGATCGTGACCTGGCTGAAGTCGGACGCTTAACCGACTGCGCCACCCAGGCGCCCCAACAAGGCTGTCTTTTAAAAGTGTACCTGGTGGCTCAGCTGGCCAAGCATCTGATTTCAGGTCAGGTCATGACCTCCTGGTTTGTGGGTTTGAGCACCACGAGGCTCTATGCTGACAGCTCAGAGCCTAGAGCCTGCTTCTGATTCTGTGTCTCCCTCTGTGTCTTCCTCTCCCCTGCTCACATCTCT
Source organism: Puma concolor (assembly GCF_028749965.1). NCBI lineage: Eukaryota > Metazoa > Chordata > Mammalia > Carnivora > Felidae > Puma > Puma concolor. Next base: position 75,479,919 of record NC_141667.1, read on the forward strand.
GCCTCTCTCCCTCTCTCTCTCTGTCTCTGTCTCTCTCTCTGTCAAAAATGAATAAACATTTAAAAAATTTTTTTAAAAAGGTGAACTGATAAGTGCTTTGTTTTAGAAAATTTTCAAGGATGTACAGAAGTAAAATAACTAAATAGTATCATATTCTCCTATTTGTATAGTTATATTTTATAAAAAGCATAAAGCTGGCTATTACAGTTGTATTTTCATACATTAGCTATCAGTACACATTGAATTTTTGTCAACTTATGTATTTCCTTATAAGGAAATAATAACTGGTTCTAATAATTATGTATAAGTCAAAGCAGAATGAATCAATAAGGTATAACGAATAACAGCTATTCTAAATTAAGAAAAACAACAACTGAAATGCAGGTGAGCCTATGTTACAGTAAGAAGAAAGAGAACATAGATCTTTATCCAGGCCCTATGATACCTAGGTCAGAATATAAAGAGTTCCTCCGGGGCGCCTGGGTGGCGCAGTCGGTTAAGCGTCCGACTTCAGCCAGGTCACGATCTCGCGCTCTGTGAGTTCGAGCCCCGCGTCGGGCTCTGGGCCGATGGCTCAGAGCCTGGAGCCTGTTTCCAATTCTGTGTCTCCCTCTCTCTCTGCCCCTCCCCCGTTCATGCTCTGTCTCTCTCTGTCCCAAAAATAAATAAATGTTGAAAAAAAAAATTAAAAAAAAAAAAAAAAAAAAAAGAGTTCCTCCACTCAAGGTTCCACAGCTGGGGGCAGGAAGGGCTGGGGAAAAAGTAAGCAGTGCAAAGTAGGAAGACAAGAACCACAAGCAGAAAGTTGAGGGTTTTTTTTTTCTTTGGTTGTTTAGTTTTGTTTTTTGGTCTCAGTGCTGATCTAAGAAACCACTAAACATGGAGAAAGAATAAGATCAGCATTTAAGATAGTTCCCCATCTTGAATAAATAAAATAGATTTTAGCTTTGGACCCTTGAAGTCTTCCCAGAAAGTAGAATTGAAAAAATTCCATTTCCTATAAATTTACGTATATTGTGAGGTACATTTCAGCCTGCCTAGAATGTTTATTAAAAATTCCAGGTATTCCATGGGGCACCTGGGTGGCCCAGTTGATTGAACGTCCGACTCAGTTTTGGCTCAGGTCATGATTCCAGGGTGGTGGGATGCAGCCCAATGTCAGGCTCCATGCTGAGCTTAGAGTCCCCTCAAGATTTCTCTCCACCCCCGTCCCTCTCCCCAGCTCATGCTCTCTCTCTCTAAAAAAAAAAAAAAAAAAAAAAAAAAAAAAAATTAAAAAGAGAATTCCAGGTATTCCATCAATAAATTCCATTCATCAAGGACTTAATAATAACGCCATAATCGCTTCAGTGAATATCAGAATGCAGCCTCAGGTGATCTACACTGGAAAAAAGCTATGGAAATTTTTCTTCTCCCTTTAAAACATTATCTGTCAGAAGAAAGACAACTCTGGTTGCCAGGAAAGAAATTCTCATATACTTTCTCTCTCTTTCTCTACTCGATTCCCTCCCTTCCTCTCTTTTACCCTCCCTTCTCTCCTTCCTCCCTCCCAGACTCTTTTTCTGAAATGAGTGTGCCTATTACCTGATGTTAAACCTGGCTAGTTACACTAGGGTAAGTTCCATTCTTAAGAGGAACCATGAAAACAACTTTGTGACAACAAACTTTCAGTTTCCTGAAACTGATTCAGTTCTCCCAATCTTGTACTGTTCTTAGGTGGGTGGTAAAGGCTAAGTGGTAAAATGGAAAGAAACAATAAAGTTTTCTCCTGGTAAAGATAAGAAGACCCACCCTTTGTTCTATGTACCAAATCGATTGCTATGAAAAAAAAAAAAAATCCCGTATGAATATTAAAGCATTGGCTGGTGTCATGTAAAACCATTTGGTTCAATAATAATAAGACTAACTATGATGTATTGAATGAACATTCTCTAAATGCCTGGCCTTGTCCTTAGATTTTTACTCATTTTCACACTATTCTGCCCACATCTGGCCTTGGTTTTATTCCACAGTGGACATGACTTTTGCCTTGGACTTTTCCAAACTTTCACCCTTTTTCTAGAAAGTGTAATCTGCTCAGACCAGCTAACTTGGGGAGACTCACTATTAATAAGGGGAGGTTAGACTCTTCTGGGAAGCAAGTATCACCAAAATCAGCTGAACTCTCTTGTTTAAGGGGAAATTATTCAAATTTATATTTATAGTTTCTTTACAATAGATTTTAGTGATCTAAAATCTTGTAATGGCTGCATGCTAAGTGAAAATGAGACTGAATGTCTTGGTGGCTCTCTCCTTTGGCATTCTTCTAAGTCAAGGGAGAGAGAAATGGAGTTACTTGACTCCAAGTAGAACATCAATCTACTATGTGTCCCAGAAAGCACGAGTAGGGTTAAGAAATGAGAATAGACACCAGCCATTATCTAGGCGCTAAGAATAACAGATAATGGTTCTCGTTTGTCTTTTTTTTCCCATTCTGATATATTCAACATTGATTAATATTATCAAGACTCAACCAACCCCTGAATTTTTTTTGCAAAGATGACATCAAGGCAATTTAACTCCATTTTTTTCAAGGACAAAAAAAAATAAGACAACCCCTTCAAAAAACAAACAAAAAAACAAACAAACAAAAAGACCACTCCTATAGTACCACAAGAACTTAGCAAAATAATTTTAAGATTTAACTTCGTGAACTCATTGTGCTCAAGAGTCTTCATACATTACTGACTGAACTAATTCATAAATGAGATTATCAAACCAGAGGGGAACTATCTAAGATCCTCAACTTGAAATAACAGAGCATGTTTATGTTTAAGACAGGCTTGTTCCATACCATGGTTTTATTCTACATTGTGTTTAGTTTGGAATCAGACACATAAATTTTTCATAGAATATACCAGAAAAATATCATATAAATCTGATTCTGATAAGTCAATGCTCTGTTAACATAAAAAAGCAGAATAAATTAGAAAACATATGAAAGGAAAATATACAGGTCAGCTAAAAAAAGGAAAACAAAAAAAGAGAGAATGAGAGAAGTCCCCAGAGGTCACAAAATAGAGAAAGTAAAATCATAGTGCTTACGAAAAGTGTTTTTAGGCACCAAAGTTTTCAAACTGAAAATTGGCTCTAAAGTTGAGAATATGTACTGTCTCTTAGATAACAAAAGTTATATGTTAAACATAAGCCTCCTTTATAAAACCCTTAACACTGAAATGTTTCCTATCTTATGAAAAATCCAGAGAAACAGCATGAAAGATTACAATCTCTCTGGACATTTTGACAAAGTTGATCATGTTCCGGTCTTCAAAGCACTTTTTTTTCACTAGGTATCAAAGTAATACATTTATCTGGCTTTACTCCTACAGTGCTGGATATTCCTCAATCTTTCTTTTAGGTTCCTCCTTACATCCTCAACTTCTGTCCTGGTATCTCTTCTTTTTTCTTTGTGTCTACTCTCTTGGTAACCTCATCCAGTCTCATGGCTGTAATTTTATATATAGGCTGAGTGTTCCCACATTTATTACTTCAATCTGAATCTTTCCCTGAACTCTAGGTCCTTGAATTCATTTCCATAATTAGGATATACAACTGAATGCCTATTAGGCATATCAAACTTAGAAAGTCCAAACCAAAATTGTGGGCTTACTCCACATGTTCTCATCTCAACAAAATGTCAAGTAGATAAAATGTCATCTCTTATTTCTTTCTCTCAAACCCAATATCCAATCTGTTAGAAAATACTATTGTTTCTATTCCTATAATAGGGAATCTAGTACCTTCTTGCTACTTCCACAGCTACCAAACTGGCTCACATTACTTATGTCTTTTATTTCAAAAACTTTCTAGTTTTTTTTTCTACTTACGCACTTAATTCTTTCACAATAATCTCAAAATAGCAACCAAAATTAGTGTGGCACAACATAAGTTGGATCATAATATTTCCCTCATCAAAAAACTTTAATGACTTTCTATCTTACTCATGTTAAAAGCCAAAGTCCTACTGATGGTCTACAAAACTATCTAAGACTTTTTACCTTATCTCCTATTGTTCTTCTCCTTTCCAATTAGTCACAATCACATGGGTTTCCTTGATTTTCTTACATATGGCAGGCGTATTTTTACTTCATGGTCTTCCAACTTACACATGGCTCACACCCTTTGTGCATTCTTTTCTCTCCACTGTAGAATGGAAACTGCTTAAGGGCAAGGATTTTTGTTTGCTTCTTTAACTGCTGGAATCTAGTATCTTGTATATTTCCTTTTTCATGGTTAGCACCAAATAAATATTAGCAGAATGGGTAGGTCAATTCATTCTCTGATGATTTAAACAGCTGTAATAGTAGGGATTCACTGCAGTATAATCATAAAAGAACTGAACCCAGAATCAGTAAGCTTGAGTTCAGATTCCATCCCAGTCCTTTTGTACTAGTCTCAGTCTCAGTTTAAAAGTCATTTATTCTTTCTTAGGCCCAATGGTTCTCATGTGTACAATGCTTTTTTTTTTTTTTTTTTTTTTTTTTTTTTTTTTGGTTTTCATTTGTGTGTATATGTGCAGCAATTAAGAAACAACGTATGGAGCATCAGAGATGTATAAAGTATTATCCACAAATAAGCTTGTCATTATTTCATCCTGAGTCCTATCATTCCAGACTAATGGCAAATACAGAAATAGATAGTATTGCCATAATTACCATACATCTAAAACTCTACCTAAAATATGAGCTAGATTAATCATTCCATCTACTAAAATATGGAAAATTGAGTCTCAGAATTATTGAGCAACAACCCCAACACCACATAGTACTTACTAGAGTACTTAAAGTAGTATTTACCGAATGATGTCCTTAGACTACTTGGATCAGATTTCCATTATTATAATGCATGTATCTGAGCCCCAGCCTACACACAGTATTTGGACCCTCTGAGTTTGAAGCCAAGGGACATACACTTTGAAAAAGCCCCTTATGCCACTGTTAACATATATTAATATGTAAGAAGAAATGGATTATAGAAAAAACAAAAGCAACACTTTTTGAGCAGGATGCCAGCATTAGGGATAACAATAACATTAAAGGAGTTTGCACACCAGGGAAATTAGGTATTACACTTTATTTGTAAATATTAAGTTTCATATGAAGCTTGGAACAATATCTTTCTATAGTCAGCCTGTTTCCTAAAAAGAAAAGTGTACCTGATTTGGAGTTCTATTTCTCAAAATTTGTAGACTTCTAATTGGTATTCTGTTTATAAACCACCACTCAGGGAATTTAGTCATAGTCACCAAAATTTATAAACTGAGGTAAGATTTCTCTTTTATACTATTTTACTGATTCTTACTAGGCTATGTATTTTTTCCACACACTGAAAAGTAGCTTAAAATAGTGTACATATTTCTTGTAGGAGGACTTTGAGGACCAGGTAAGTGATGTCATTAAAGTATGACAAATATGGTAATTTCCCATATTTTTTTTACTATTTTTACTATTTTTTTACTATTTACATTTTTACTAGTTTTACTATTTAAATTATTCTTTGGGAAAATGTACAATTTTATAATAAATATTAATGTATTGTGTACATTTCCTTATTAGAAATCAAGCCAAATGTAAAATCTCATTAATTAAAGCCCCAAAAGTTCAGGCATAGAAAGGAAAAAGAAGTATATTTTTTCAAACTGTGTCATATGGTTACCAATAACTGAATGAACCAGAAGACAAATCCTGTCATGTAAAAGTAACAGCTGCACGGTGCTTGGGTGGCTCAGTCCATTAAGCATCTGACCCTTGATTTTGGCTCAGATCATGATCTCGTGGTTTGTGGGATCAAGCCCTGTATAGGGCTCGGCATTGTCAGTGTGCAGCCTAGTTGGGACTTTCTCCCTCCTTCTCTCGCTGCCCTCCCGCACACTCTCTCTGTCTCAAAATTAAACTTTGAGGGGAAAAAAGTTAACAGCTGCAGTTTTAGCTTGTTAACCTAAAATAAGTTTAGAAACCTGTTCCATGTAGCACTAAAATGTGAACTGGAATAGAACACTCTATGTTTATTTGATCTGTTTTTGGCATACTCTCCACTAAGTAGTTCATGTTCAAATTCTAATTTTCATAGAATGTATGCCTCTCAGAGATTCTCAAGGCTCTAATTGACAGTTCATAAAAATTAAAGGTTTTGTGCCTAGATCACCATGGAATTTTCATAGTACACACTTAATTATTTTGTATGCAAATTAAAAATCAACAAATGAATGCATGCCTTTGTGTCAGAAGAGCAAGATCTTTGTATTATTAGAAATGTGGAAATGGTCTCTTAACACTGATTCCAGTATCTTGGTATATTAACTATGTTGCAATGTTGTAAAATACAGGAACTAAAGAGAATGTTTGATTTTATTCTATCATTTATTCTATAATACACAGTTGATATATTCCTACTTGCAGTATGTTTATATCATATTATATAAAGCTAAAAATGAAAGGCCCTAAAACAATAAATCAATGAAAAAGTGGAGTATTCTAATATGGGGTGAAAAAGCAATTATTTTGGATCATTAGAGGCTGACGCAATGTATCTGAAGCATTCTACTCATAAGAGAACATGCAGGTGTACAGCCAGTGAAAAATTTTGGCAGTGTTTCTTGTCATGCCTATGGGAGAATGAAAGATTAAACTGTTAAGGCAAAGACTTATTCTGAGAGCAACCGAACCTAATGCTGCTGAACAGGGATGAGGTTGAACCAACGGATACCTTCCACATACAGAAACTTAGGTCTGAACGGACTGCATCCTGGGTAAAACTGCTAATCTTGCTATTTCCATATAAATGAAGAAGAAAACTGTCCTGAACTTTCACCCAAATAGCAACAGTCATGATCTAGAAGCTTATTTCTCTCATTATATACCACCATCACCAGGACAAACAACAGGGAAGAAGGACTGGGAGGGGAGGGGAGGGGAGGGGAGGGGAGGGGAGGGGAGGGGAGGGGAGGGAAGGGAAGGGAAGGGAAGGGAGGAAGGAAGGAAGGAAGGAAGGAAGGAAGGAAGGAAGGAAGGAAGGACGAAGGAAGGAAGGAAGAAAGAAAGAGGAGGAAGAAGAAGGAGGAGGAGGCAGAAGGGATCAGGAGGAGGGAGAGGATGAGGAGACAGAGAAGGGGAAAAATAATTTTTTTGAAAACTAAAAAATATATAAAGAAATTATTTTAAGGCATTGGGCAATAATCAAATTTGGGTCATAATTTATGAGAGAGGATAAACTTAGAAGATGAGACCAATATTCACAGCAGCTTTCTCCCTGAAAGAACTGTCCAGGGAGGATCCAAGATGGCAGAACAGCATGGAAGTTTTTTGTGTGTCTCACATCCATGAAATACAGCCAGACCAACACTAAACCATCCTGCACACCTAGAAAACTGATTGGAGGATTAACACAACAATCTGCACAACCTGAACCACAGAATTCAGCAAGTACATGGCACGGAAAGGTGAACTTGGGGAACAAGAAGCTGTGGGAAGGGAGGGGTTTTTGCAGGCGTTGAGAGGACAGAGATGGGGTGGGGGTAGAATACGGGAAAAGCACCCCTTCCCAAAAGCAGCTGGAGAGAAAGCAGAAAATTGCAAACAGCCACAGGGACTAAACTAAAAAGGGAGAAAGAAGAAAGGAGAGGGTTTAAATTCCAGTAAGACTTTAAACAAGGGGAGCGAAAAGTCTGCAAATCCTCAGCTCAATGCCTGGCAGTGCTCTAGTGGGAAGGGCGAATCCTCAGGAACAGAGTGGGGTCTGGGAGGTTCTCAGCCCACATGGGGAAAAGCAGTTCCACTGCTGGAAGGACATTTGGGAGAGGCTATGAGGCAACCTGGGCCCAGCAGACCCCAGAAAATGGCCATATTCACTGGTGCTGGAACAAGGTCGTTAAGGGTAAAGCCTTGTGCCAGATGTTTGTCGCGATCTTCCATAATCCTTAAAACCCTGCTGCTACACTATCTTGCAAACTTTTTCTGGGGCCGGCTGGCACATGGCCGCAGTCTCAGGGCACCGTCAGCAGCAGGGTCCAGCAGGTGTTCCTGGGTGCAGCCAACATTTGGCCATTTCTCATTTGGCCACTGCTCGGTGAGACCCTCCCAAGGAAGAGTGGAACGGATCAAAGCTGCAGTCTCTCAGAAGTAAGGGGCCAGGGAAAACAGCTGCATCTGAGACAAAACTTGGGAGATAGGTACTGCCTGGGGCCTGGTCATGGACAGTGAAAAAGCAGGGAGGGGACAAAAGCTGAGACAGAGGATGGGTGCACAATTGCTGATTGGGAGAACAGAGTTCTCCCAGACTGGTTCTCTCAGACTGAGTAACTGGGTGATGCCATGTTCACGCTCCCACACATGTGGACACACACCTATGAGCACCACAACACTCCAGCCCAGTAGGCTAGCAACACCATCTAGTGGAGAATGGAGCCATTACACTGAGCCTTGCCCAACTGGGCCAACCCAGCTCTTCAAGAACAATCTGCCAAAAAACAAGAGTCCAGGGCCAGATGGCTTTCCAGGGGAATTCTACCAAACATTTAAGGAAGAGTTAACACCTATTCTCTTGAAGCTATTCCAAAAAAATAGAAATTGAAGGAAAACTTCCAAACTCTTTCTATGAAGCCAGCATTACCTTGATTCCAAGACCAGACAGAGACCTCACTAAAAAGGAGAACTGTAGACCAATTTCCCTGATGAACATGGATGCAAAAATCCTCAACAAGATATTAGCCAACCAGCTCCAACAATACATTAAAAAAATTATTCACCACAACCAAGTGGGATTTATACCTGGGATGCAGGGCTGGTTCAATACCCACAAAACAATTAACATGATTCATCACATCAATAAAAGAAAGGACAAGAACCATATGATCCTCTCAATACGTGCAGAGAAAGCATTTGACAAAATACAGCATACTTTCTTGACAAAACCCTCAAGAAAGTAGGGATTGAAGGATCATACCTCGAGATCACAAAAGCCATATATGAATGACCCAGCGATAATATCACCCTCAATGGGGAAAAACTGAGAGCTTTCCCCCTAAGGTCAGGAACAAGACAGGGATGTCCATTCTCACCACTGTTATTCAACATAGCATTGGAAGTGTTAGCCTCTGCAATCAGACAACACAAAGAAATAAAAGGCATCCAAATCTGCCAGGAGAAGGTCAAACTTTCACTCTTCACAGATGACATGATACTCTATATGGAAAGCCCAAAAGACTCCCCCCCAAAACTGACAGAACTGATTCATGAATTCAGCAAAGTTTCAGGATATAAAATCAATGCACAGAAATCGGTTGCATTCCTATACACCAACAATGAAGCAACAGAAAGAGAAATCAAGGAATCAATCCCATTTACAGTTTCACCAAAAACCATAAAATACCTAGGAATAAATCTAACAAAGAGGTGAAAAATCTATACACTGAAAACTATAGAAAGCTTATGAAAGAAATTGAAGAAGACACAAAAAAATGGAAAAAAGATTCCATGCTCCTGAATAGCAAGAACAAATATTGTTAAATTGTTGATACTACCCAAAGCAATCTACATATTCAATGCAACCCCTATCAAAATAACATCAGCATTCTTCACAGAGCTAGAAAAAATAATCCTAAAATCTGTATAGAACCAGAAAATAGCCCGAATAGCCAAAGCAATCTTGAAAAAGAAAACCAAAGCAGGAGGCATCACAATCCCAGACTTCAAGCTATACTACAAAGCTATAATCATCAAGACAGTATGGGACTGGCACAAGAACAGACACTCAGACCAATGGAACAGAATAGAGAACCCAGAAATTGACCCACAAACACATGGCCAACTAATCTTTGACAAAGCAGGAAAGAATATCCAATGGAATAAAGACAGTCTCTTCAGCAAGTGGTGCTGGGAAAACTGGACCACTTTCTTACACCATACACAAAAATAAACTCAAAATGGATGAAAGACCTACATGTAAGACAGGAAGCAAGCAGAATCCTCGAGGAGAAAGCAGGCAAAAACCTCTTTGATCTTGGCCACAGCAACTTCTTACTCAACACATTGCTGGAAGCAAGGGAAACAAAAGCAAAAATGAACTACTGGGATGTCATCAAAATGAAAAGCTTCTGCACAGTGAAGGAAATAATCAGCAAACTAAAAGCACCCAACAGAATGGGAGAAGATATTTGAAAACGACATATCAGATAAAGGGTTAGTATCCAAAATGTATAAAGAACTTATCAAACTCAATACCCAAAAAACAAATAATCCAGTGAAGAAATGGGCAAAAGACATGAATAGACACTTCTCCAAGGAAGACATCCAGATGGCCAACCAACACATGAAAAAATGCTAAAAATCACTCATCTTCAGGGAAATACAAATCAAAACCACCATGAGATACCACCTCACACCTGTCAGAATGGCTAATATTAACAACTCAGGCAACAACAAATGTTGGTGAGGATGCAGAGAAAGAGGATCTCTTTTGCATTATTGGTGGCAATGCAAGCTGATGCGGCTACTCTGGAAAACAGTATGCAGGTTCCTCAAAAAAATAAAAATAGAACTACCCTACAACCCAGCAATTGCACTACGAGGCATTTATCCCCATGATACAGGTGTGCTGTTTTGAAGGAACACATGCACCCCCATGTTTACAGCAGCACTATCGACAATAGCCAAAGTATGGAAAGAGCCCAAATGTCCATAGATGGATGAATGGATAAAGAAGATGTGAGATATATATATATATATATATATATATATATATATATATATATATAATGGAGTATTACTCAGCAATCAAAAAGAATGAAATCTTGCCATTTGCAACTATGTGGATGGAACTAGAGGGTATTATGCTAAGTGAAATTAGGCAGAAAAAGACAAATATCATATGATTTCACTCATGAGGACTTTAAGAAACAAAACAGATGAACATAGGAGAAGGGAAACAAAAATAATATAAAAACAGGGAGGGAGACAAAACAGAAGAGACTCATAAATATGGAGAACAAACTGAAGGTTACTGGAGGGGTTGTGGAAGGTAGGATGGACTAAATGGGTAAGGGGCACTAAGGAATCTACTCCTGAAATCATTGTTGCACTATATGCTAATTTGGATGTAATTTTTTTTTTAAGTTAAAAATAAAATTAAAAAAAAAAAAAAAAGAACTGTCCAAATCATACTGTGGGGAAAGAAAATACAAAAAAGGGAGATCTCAATTGGCAGAGAAGACAGATATTACAAGTCAAAGTTGTTTAGGCAAGTGGCATATGAGGGGATAGTCTTAGAGAGGAAAGGGCCTCAGAAAAAGTTCCTGATATTTGTGCATGCTTAGTAGAATATAGTCACTTGGGAGGCCTGGGAAATGTGAAAAATATTTTAGAGGCAATATAAAGCTAAGAAATGGAGTTTGGAGCTCAAGCCCACCAGTATGGAGTGACAATGGTGACTATTCTGGAACTTTAACTGAAATTCCAGGAAGACCATTAATTTTGAAAAAAAAGGATACCCAGAGTAATATTTTCAAATATATACCAAATATATGCCAAAGTAAAGGATAACCTGTATTAACCTGTCCTGAGAATATTCAATAAAGACTTCATAGGAGCAAGGTAATAAATAATAAATTTTAAGTGCATGAAAGAATATTTAGTCATATATTTAAATTAATATTTTTTAGAAAAAACATCCAATATTCTATAATATATAATACATAAATCTGAAAACACAAAATTACTAGATATGGACTTCTGGTGCACTGCCTTCCAGCACTCCATATTCAGCCCCTAGATGGTTGGGTCTAGTGAGGGACAGGCACAGGTGGCAGTGAGGTAATTTATTTTGAAATATTAAAATATCCAAGTATTTTATCCCCTATGCTAATCTCTAACTGGTGGAAGATTCTGGCAAAATTAATTATCAGTGTAGCTACATCTGTAATATTTTTTACTTGCTTTCTTATTAACAACAATCAGAAGTTTTTTAAACCTCAGAGCAAGTTTTCAAGATGTAAAAATTTCCCCTGTTCATTAATCCTGGGAATCTCTGATCTGTTTTGACAATGGATTAGCCAAACTTTCAATTTGGTTGATTGTGTCCTTTGCAGATCGAGATGTTCTGTATATCATCCCTTTAAGCTCTGGGCTTTTGGCTGCTTACTAAAGGAAAAACAAATACATGGTATTTATTTAGCGTCTATAATCCCTTTGTTAGCACCTTGTATTATGATCTTATTCTATTGAATATCACAAGACTTGGCCTGGATCCCTAGAGGACTAAATGGCCTTAGTTTGATTCTGCTTCCAAGCTTGCAAAAATGACTTATATTCAGAAGTAAGTAAAATGTCAAAATGTTTTTAAAATTTACTTATGTTTATTAGTCAATAGCAACAGAACCAGAGATGATTCATATACTGGATGAAAAGCAAAGATTTCCCAATAATATGATTAAAAATTAAGTAAAAGGGAATAACATACAGTCAAAATGAATGGAAAGAGAAATAATTTCAAAATATATTTGAACATCAATAAAAATAAGAATCTAATGTAAATCCTATATGTGCCAATATACAACTATCTGAGGTTAAGGTCTTGATGGAAGCATTCAACAGAAGGTTGAAACCAATGGAAGATGGGATTAGTGATTTCATAAAAAAATCAAACAGAAATATTCAAACTGAACATGGATGAAAAACAGAAAAAGGGGAAGAACAAGACATATACAAAGAAGAGTTCAAAATATTTAAAATATATGTAGTTGAGGTATATGAGGAGACAAAAAGAGAATACTGGAAAAATATTAAAGAAAAGTGACTAAGAATTTTCTAAACCTGATGAAAGATATAAAACCACAAATGCAAGCAATTCAGTGACCAAAAAGCTAGATAACCACAAAGAAAATCACAGGCAAATGCATTGCAGTGAAATTTCTAAAATACAAACAAAAACAAAACAGATAGAGATAGAAAATACTTAAACAGCTGAAGGAATAAAAAGACAAATTACGTTAAAAATACCACTCAAAGTTGGCTTTTCAACAGAAACTCTAAAATGCAGAATAGAATAGAAGTATAGGTTTAAGGTATTGGAAGATACAACATGACAATAAGATATTATTCAAATATATAGAAAAAAATTAAGATACTATAAAAAAAAGAAAAGTCAAAAGATTTTGTCTCCAGCAGATATGAAATATAAAAAACACTAGAATTACCTATGCTAAAGGTAAACCATCCTAGATGAAACCATAAGCCTTTAAGAAAGGCTTAAAGTTTCCAAAAATAGTAAATAAATTAATAAATATAATGATGTCTTAGAGTACAATAAGAGTTTATTGTGGACTTTATAACATATATAACAGTAAAACATAGACAACAATAGAACAAATGGTACATAAAGGATAAAGAGAGTCTACCTGTGGCAAAATTTGGGAAGTGACTCATGTATTGTTTTAATATAGTTTTTAATAAATTAAAAAATTCATATTGTAATAAACAGAGTAACAATGAACAGAACAGAAGTAAGCACAACCAAAATCTAAAAGATCATAAAATAGTAAAGTAATTTAAAAACTTATTCTCAAAGAAAAAAAAAAGGTTTGATAACACAAAGAAATTCAAAACAGTAGCAATATGGTAGATTTAAACCCGATTCAATTACCAATTACATTAAAATTAAACAGTATAAAACTCCTAGTAAAAAACAAAGATCACCAGATTGATTAAAATAAAATCTCACACACATACACACACACACACACACACACACACACACACACACACACACTCCACTCTAAATATGAGGACACATAGGCTGAAAGCAAATGGATGAGAAAATATGTACCATGTGAACAAAGGAATCCAAAGTGGGTGCTACTAATATTTTCAGATAAAATAATCCTTAAAGCAAGAATTTCATTGGATATAAAGAAAATATTTTACAGGGATAAATTGCTGAATTTAACATGAAGATATACAAAACCTAATTTGATATGCACCAAAACATATAGTTCGAAAATACATAAAGAAAACAACTTAGAGAGAGAGAGAAAGCCATGAACAATCCTATCTGGAGATTTTAGCAAAACACATATCTCCAGTAACAGAGATGATGCAAATGCAAGATATCAGTAAGACAGATTTGAATAATAATTAAATAACTTACTTTGATAGATACTTATAGAACACTATGACCATGTGGTTAAAAACAGTGTACATCTAAAGTACACATAGAACATTTACAAGATTAGATCTTACCTTAAGTCATAAAGAAACTCTCAGCAGTTAACAATAAACAAAACTGTACAACGTAGCACACAGTAGTATAATGATCTACTATTACCTTTTTGCAAGTGTTTGGAAATTAAGGAAAAACAACAACAACAACAACAAATACCACAATAGAAATTAAGAAATATTTTGAGCTGAATGATAATGAAAATAAAACATCAAAATTTGTGTAATGTACCTAGTGTCCATATGGAAATTTATATCTTAAAAGGCATATATTACCAAAAAATAAAAATAAAGCTTAATGATAAATTACCTAAGCTCCCAACTCAAGCAGTGAGAAAAGAGTCAATTACAGTGAAAGTATAAAGGAAGCAAGAAAAAAAAATTTTTCTAAGGAAATATCAAAGAACAAAAACAGACTACAATACAAACAGCAACAACGACAACAATAAAAAGCAATACAGCCAAATGGTGGATCTTCGAAAAGAATTACAAATTGATAAACACCTAAAAGAAAAGATTATTTCTGGATGGAGATATATTTTAGTTATTTTGCTGATTCTTCACCTTGCTTCTTAAAATAATGTTTAGGTAGGGGCGCCTGGGTGGTTTAATAGGTTAAGCGTCCAACTTTCATTCAGGTCATGATCTCGCAGTTCTTGAGTTCGAGCCTTGTGTCAGGCTCTGTGCTGACAGCTCAGAGCCTGGAGCCTGCTTCACAGTCTGTGTCTCCCTCTCTTTCTGCCCCTCCCCACACCACTCTGTCTTTCTGTCTCTCAAAAATAAATAAACATTAAAAAATATAAGAGGTCAAGAATAAATGAAAATATACAAATGACCATTACTGAGAATGAAAATAGGGACATCACAGCTAAAAATACTAAAAATATAATAATAGGCAATTATATATGACTTTATGCCAATAGTTTAGAATTTTTAATAAAATAGACAAATTATTACAAATTCAATTTATAGTACTAATACAAAATGAATAGAACATCTGAATAATGTTATATCTGTAAAAGAAATTTAATCCATATATAAAATCCTTGTCAAAAAGAAAATAACTGGGTAAGATGGGTCCCTGATACATTCTTTAAAATGCTTAAGGAAAAAATATCAAATGTTCCAAAATATCTCCCAAAGAAGAGAAAAACAAGCAACATTTTCTATCTCATTTTATGTAAGCAGCATAATGCCAATACCATAACTTGACAAGGACATTACAAAGAAAAATTAGGGACAAGATATTCCCATGAACATAGACATAAAAATTCAAAAAAACAGAAAATATAATCCAGTGATGTATCAAATGGTTAATATCTGATAATAAAGTGGGATTTATTTATGGAAAGCCATTCCTTAAAATTTATCATATTAACAGAATAATGGACAAAACCAAAGAGATAGAAGAAAATGGTGCTAAAATTCATTACCATTTCATGGTTAAAATTATATTCTCATGAAACTGGGCATAGGAAATAACTTTTTAAAACTATAAGGAAGAGAATCCACCAAAAATAGCTGTCTGTAATACTACACTGTAAGAAAATGCTGAATGCTTTCTAACTAATTAGATACAGTGTTAAAATTTAGACCAAATTAGATTAAAAGTTAAGATACACTGTTGACACTACCATTCAAATTTTACTAAAAGTTTTAGCTTTTAAAACAAGGTAAGGAAAAAAAAATGCGGGTTTGGTTTTTGGCTTTTTCCAGCAAAGCCGAGGACTACAGAAAGGATTACTCAAGAATCCACAAGTTAAGAGAAGTGAGGGAGGCTAAGGGAAGTCTCCCAGAGCTGCTCTCAAGCTCCCATATTTATTGAGCATAAATTTAAGAAAACATTGTTCAATACAACAGTGGGCTATATGCCAATAAGAACATATAGAAAGCATGCAGAAAAAACAAGTTAAAACAGGATAAAATATTTCATGTGATAACATATTCTAAAGAATTTATGAGTATAGGCAGGACCTACCCTCTAGATATACATTAACTAGATGAGCGACGTAAGTGCCCCCTACATATACATTAACTAGATAAGCAAAGTGTGGCTGCTGTTTTTAGCAAGTCCAGAAAGCAGTGTTCTGCTTTACAATGTGTTCCCTATAATCTCCTAGCCTAGGACATAGCTATTTGATTTCCCACACAAAAAACAAAAAAACAAAAAAACATAGTAATTATGGCTGGAAAAGAGAAAATACATTAGTTTCACTTTTTTTTTTTTTTTTTTTGAGAGAGAGAGAGTGCATGCAAGTGGGGGAGAGGGGCAGGGGGATAGAGAGAATCCTAAGCAGGCTCCACGCTGAGTGTTGAGCCCAGTGTAGGGCTCTATCCCAGGACTCTGGGATCATGACTTGAGCCGAAATCAAGAGTTGGATGCCACTCAGGTGCTGCTAGTTTTACTTTAGATGACATAAATTTTACAGAGAATACAAAACAATAAAAATATAAGATATTGACAATAACAAGTAAATTCAGGAAGGTTCCCAGTCATAAGGGCAACATGTGAAAAATCATACAGATACAACATACATAACATACAAAAAAGCACGTATATTCACACATATACGTACAGACATAAGGAGCAATAAAAATGTGATGAAAGCATCAGTTACACTCATCTACAAAAATATCAGTATCAAATATTTGGAAATTATATAATGAAAATAAGTAAGATCTTGAAATTGGAAAACACAGAGAAGTATTGAAAGAAACTCAATAACCAAATCAATCTACATCAAAACCACATTATATATTAAAAGACCCGGTCTATCTATAATGCTCATTCTGTTCAAACTGATATATGGTTTCAACACAATCCTAAAACACCCCCCCCACTTCTTTTAATTGACATGTGAGTTATAAAATCTACAAGGAAATGCAAAGGATCTAGAATAACCAAAGTGATACCGAAAAAAAGAACATAAGGGTGCAGGTCTTTTACTATTATAGTTCAAGACATTTCTACTATTTCCGACAGTGCAAATCATGTAAAACATTACATTATCTATATATGATACTACATATATATTGGGGGGAAAGCGATCTTTTCAATAAATTAATTAAATAAATAAATTATATGGAAGAAAATGAACCTTGGCTTCTCCTTTATACCATAATGCAAAAAGTAATTATAGATTAAAAGCCAAAGTAAAGCAAAACAATCAGTTTTCTAGAATATAACACTGGAGACTTCATGGTTTAATGAAGTAAAGGTTGACTATAGAGAACTCTAAAATCAATAACCACAAAAAAAGATTGCTGAAATTTACTAAAGGAATTTATTAAACTTCAATACTTTTCTGCTGAGAATGGGGTAACTAAGTGCCCTGGGGGTTTCCAGGATGTGGGATTTTAGTGCTAATACCAGGACAGTCTGCAAACAAACCAAGACGGACGATCCTCTACCTGCAGACAGGATAATTGTATTTGTGCCTGTTTCACCAAAAAGAATAGGATGGAAATAACATTAGATGACTTCCAAAGCTAGATTACAAAAGGTGATTCAGCTTCTGACTTGATCATGTGAACACTAACATTGGAGCTCTGAACTGTTATGAAAAGTCTGACTGCCTTCAGGCCACCATGCTGGGAGGACTCCTATAAATGGTCTACCTGAAGAGATCACATTTGAGAAGCTATATAAAAAAGGAGATGTCTAGCAAAGACCCTAGCTTCTCCAATCACCAGCTCTTCCAGCTCCAACCACATCTAACTGCAATTTTAAGAAAGACCTGAAGCCTGACTATGCTATTCCCAAATGCCTAAACATAAGAAAATGGAAAATAAAATGATTATTGCTGCTTTAAGCCTTTAAGTTTTGGAGACAACTTTTATGCAGCACTAGTAACTGAAACAACACCTCAATAAAAAAAAAAAAAAAAAAAGAAACTCAACTAAGTTTTCCATATATTTTTATCACATTCAAATCCTAATTTTTGTCTATATGACATATTAAATTCAAAATTAAGAAAAATAGCATAATATTATACCACAGGTATATAGATATATATATGTACATTACTGAATAAAATTTTGATGGAATCTGCATCCAACACAATTTTTACACATAGTGCTTAATCTAAATATATATATACACACACACACACACACACACACACACACACACACACTATTTGAATAATTTTTCAATGAATTTATTTTAATAGGAAAATTTTTTAGGGCCAACTATAACATGAAGGTTAAATATGAGCACCAAAAGTTACAGGAAGGCTTTACAAGGAAAAGCTAAAATTTCCCTCTTAAAGATATGTTTCCTTGATTATATATTGGAAGTAAAATAATGAAAAAGATATATTGTAGTTTATCATTATGATATTCTTTTGCTTATAATCAGTATAAATTAACTAGTTCACATGATTAAGCTAAACAATAATTTAGGCAATCATGAATAAAACTATTTCTCTAAATTTTTCATTGATTCTCAGTTCATAAGTATAATAGTTAAACATTAAAACGTTAATTTATTAGTGAACATCTATTTTCTCTAAAAATGATTAACAGTCTTAAAACTAAAGAGATATTATAGCAGAAAATAAAAATGCAGTAAAAAGTGGATTTTGAAGTACATATCCCTAAGATTCTTCTCCATAAATATTAAGTGTAATAATTTATGTAATTCATCATCAGTTTCACATTTAATATATTGATGCCAAAGTGTTTACCATTGTTTTAAAAACATTTAAACTTTATGAAAATTCTTAAAGCTTAACTTATATAGTATTTCAATAAAGTGTCCATGTTTCTTCAGAAACAAAATGGAGGATATTGCTTCTACATGTTGACTAAATTCTGGATATAGTTTTCCTCATGGCTTTTGACTTTTCTGTAAGGTACAGCAAAGTGACAGCTTTGGGTTAAGATAGACTTGTATGGAAATTGGAGGTAATCCAACAATAGTTCCTCTGCTATACAACGACAATTTTTGGAGGAAGAGGAGACCTGAGCTACGCAGAAGGAAACATACTAAATACAATTTTGGAAATATGAAACTTTGAGTACCTTTAGGGTATGCATCAAAAATAAATGAGGCCAGCTGCCAACATTAGTCACGGTTTCGTATCTTCCTCTTTGTACAATTCCCAAATTGTACAAATCAAGACAGAAAACAATAAGCTACCACTTGAAGTAATTTATGTTCACCTAAATATTTTAATTACTTTATGTCTCATGTATAATATCTAAGCCCCTGCTTACAATAGATCATAGATATCTTGGAAAAATATCATAATAATTGTACTTCCTAGGTACAAGTTATTATAAGATTAAACATAAAACTCACTGTTTCCCTCTCTCCTTTGTTCTCTTTCATTCACTGAAGCAGCCTCTGAAATAAACTGGACTTCCATTTTACCTAGAAGAAGAGAGAGGAAATTACTTACCGACTGCACAGAAATCATGACTTGATAGAAAAATAATTCTTTTTATTATCTCAAAGATATTAAAAAAGCAAATAAATGAACAGTGTATGTGTGAACATACACTCTTTATGCCCCCACAACTTTGTTTTGTTAATAAATATTTTATCACTTTTTTTATTAATAGATTTAAATTTTTTAATGTTTGTTTATTTTTGAGAGAGAGAGAAAGGGAGAGAGTATGAGAGGAGGAGGGGCAGAGAGAGAGGGAGACACAATCTGAAGCTGTCAGCACAGACCCTGACACGGGGCTCGAACTCATGAACTATGAGATCAAGCCCTGAGCTGAAGTCACTTAACTCACTGAACTACCCAGGTGCCCCAGATTAATAGATTTTATTTATTTATTTTTTAAAAAAATTTAAGTTTATTTATTTTTGACAGAGACAGAGTGTGAGCATGAGCTGGGGAGGGGCAGAGAGAGAGGGAGACACAGAATCCCAAGCAGGCTCCAGGCTCCAAGCTGTCAGCACGGAGCCTGACGCGGGGCTCGAACTCACGAACTGTGAGGTCATGACCTGAGCCGAAGTCAGTCGCTCAACCAACTGAGCCACCCAGGAATGCCCCGGATTAATAGATTTTAAAACAAAGCTCTGGAAAAAGGTTTTGTCATAATATGCAAGAAAGTTCTTTAAGGAAAATAAATTCTATTGGTTATTAGTAGACATATAGTTAAAAATGTCATTCAGTGCAATTAACTTAAAACTACCTATCACCAAAATCAATTTATATTCTACTAATAAGAAAAAAGGGACAAACAGAAGATTTTTGTTATTCCTTTGGCTTCAAAACAGAACTCGAAAAAATGTGGAGACTCAAATAAAAATGATCCCCCTCTAGATAATTTTTTAAGTGTGATCCACCTCCATCCAATTGAGACTTTCTCATGCCTAATTTCAGTTTTGGTCCCATTGCTTGTTTTCTTATCCTTTATAAAGCATTATACAAAGTCTCAGAGCTATTAGGACTCAGGACTGGCTTTCAAGACAGGCTTTGCTTTTAAGAAACAGCTGTCAGAAGTGACAGGATACAATTGTTAAAACATCTAAAATAAAGGCTAAATAAATGCCTACATATAAAGTAGTATTTTTCTTCTAGGTCTATGTCTTCTATGTTTAGACATAGAGAATGGACTTTCACTCCATTCATGTTGCTTGCTAGACTCAATATGTCACCTGTCTCATTCTTATTAAAATGAATTACCAGTGCAATGCTGTACATGATCAGTGAAATCCAAGGGAAATTACCTACACCACTTAAAGAAACAGAGCAGAATCACTGCATGATTTTAGTGTTGCTAAAGAAACACACTGTGATCATTTTACTAAATGAACATATTAGATTGGATTTTATTCTGGGGGATGGAATGTATTTAATTCAAAGGTAGGGATTTAATACACAAATTATAAAGTTTACAGATCTCAATTTGAGAGCTGACAGGGGAGCGTAAACCCTAAATATAATTCAAGAGAGGTGTTGGAAAATAGGAAAAAAATAAAAGTAAAATTTCAGGACAGAACAGGATAAACTAAAGGATTTCAATGGGAACTTATTGTCTAATAATCTAAAATGGTAGGCAAAATAGTGTGGAAACAAATAAAGAAATGCCAAAATAACATAAGAATCAGAAAGCAATTTTCTGCCTTAGATCCCAGGCTTCCACAGATTAGGTCACTGAGAAACATGAAGACAATTAGAGGCATTTCAGAATCATGACCAAAAGTAAAATGAAAGACAGATGGATAGATGCACAGATAGTACAAATACTAGAGAAAAGAGATCTTGTCTCCTGATGAACACAGCTTCCACACTAAAAAGTTAACACCAGTGGTATATACATGGGACATCTAGGGCTGGACAATGACCCCTTCTATTTGCAATGGTGGGTGGAGACTGACCCTCTGACAAGGTCTTCTTGGGACGGAGCTACAGTTTGCTATGCTTAGGAAATGTAGGAGCTGGAGGAACTTCACTGATAAGGGGTCTCTGAGAAACTGGATGGGAAGTTCTCAATACCATCTAGTAAATAATCTATGCATTATCTTGGATCATATCTGTACTCCCAAGACTGACAAAGTTTGGAGGGATAACTCTTACTAAAGAAACAGCTACATCCCAAGTCTAATTGTCCTTATTTTAGTAAAATTTCTGTCCAGTAGCTGAATATGGAACATGACTTTATTTTTCCCTTGAATATTATCTTTTTCCATTCCTCACATGTATGATTCAATATCTTCAATGCCACTTTATCCTGTTCTTCAAACTTCCAAAACAAAATTCCATTTATACGGGTGAATTAGTGAGAAATATATAAATTATTTAATATTTTGTCAATGACACAGAGGAAAATACTTTTATCATATACACAGAAGAAACATTTTAATCAAGCCCACAAATCCTTTATCACGGCTGTCACCTAGAGCTTTCCTATAATCTGTCCATCCTTCCCTTGCACAGTGCTCTGCTTTCCACTCCTCCCTGTATTATCAAGTCCCTTTTCTTTCTCCCCAAGGCTCCATTTCACCTACCACTATGAGTATCACAGTCTCCTGGAGTTTCTCTCACTACAAAGGAACCCTCATAATTGGCAAACACATTCTCCATATATTTCACATAAAAGTTTTTTAATGATTATGCTATAATAAAAATACTCAATTCTGCCCATGTAAGAAATGGCTATTTTTATTTCAACAAAACAATGAAAATAAAGTATGTAGTTAGTAGCAGTATGTATCAATATATTCAAATATAAAGACTTGTGGTGTAGCATACCAGTATAATTTGAAAAAGCCTATCATGAATGATGAACACATTTCGATAATGAGACACATTGCACTGGAATTACAGGAGTATACTCTGTCAAGCTGTCCCACGGCGTACTATTTAATAAAACTAATGTATAAGAGAACTTCTACTCATATTTTTTTTTGAAAACTTGGATTTCCACACAGAATAGTACATTAAATTGGAACATACCTATAGCTAAGTATATAAAAGGTGGGAACAATGGAAAAAGTACAGAGAAGAGGCTCCTCTTTCTGGGATCACATCCTGGTGCTTTTGCCCCCTGCACCTTCCTACAATATTCCACCTACCATATGAATCTGAGCTTATGATGTTTGTTCTTTAAAAGCTTTCTATGAACAGCTCTTCCTTTTCGTCTTTCATGATAGGACCTTTTACAACCTTTCCAGGAACAGCTAAATAAATGAAAAGTTTTTCATTTCTTCTTTGGTCTGCAAAAATAGCTTTTGTTGATGATGAAAAGTGCCACCTCCCAAATTTCTCATTTTTCCATGAAGCAAAAGGTTTACTTTCTGAAGGTTTCACAAGTACTATGAATCACTATATTTATCTTTCTTCTGGATGTAGAAAAATGGGTGGCAATTTAAGCCCCGGACTTGCATGTTTCTCAAAATATGGCACCATGACCATGTCCAGATTTACTTACTTTACTTAGACTTTTATTTTCTTTTTATCAAAAAAGCACTCTTAATTGTAGTTACAGTTGTATACATTTTCTTGTCAAAAGACACAGAAGATACAGTTTAGCAAATCATTCAAAACTAACCTCTGGATATGAAAATTCTAACAGCTGCAACTAAAAATAAGGGTATTTTTTAAACATGCTAACTATACCTCCAATTTATTGAAATACTATCTTTTATGGTTAAGACTACTGATGTTCAATAATGCATTTTCAACCAGTGATATCATTATACATAACCGTGAGGGTTTTCAAATAGATATTTGCTTTTAGTG
This sequence comes from Puma concolor, assembly GCF_028749965.1. Classification (NCBI taxonomy): domain Eukaryota; kingdom Metazoa; phylum Chordata; class Mammalia; order Carnivora; family Felidae; genus Puma; species Puma concolor. The sequence goes on from NC_141667.1 coordinate 75,503,368, forward strand.
TATCAGGAAAATACCACAAAATAGCTTTGCATCCCAATAAATTATTGCAATTTCACTGATACACTCGCAATTTTCTCAAATGTTATTGAGGTACACAGTCTTAAAACAGGGAAAACAATAATGTAAATGAGACTTTTCATTTTGATGTTATAAAAATAAAACTTTGCGAAGTATTTAATATTATCTCCATTTATCATTAGCTCCTAATATGTATCTTTAAAATGACAGGCTGTTGTTTAAGCAATTGAAATCATCGTTTGTTTGTAACAATCCTGTACTCATGGAAAAAAGTTTATAATTTTTATAAAAGTGGGAATTTATTCATAAATCCATTTATAATGGATGTTTTAACATAAGTGCTAAAAAAATATTTTTAAAATCCATTCTATGCACAAATATGTGTGCCCTCATAAGTAACAATAATTAGCACATTAATTCACCACATTGTTTATACTTCAATTATAAAGGCAAATAAAAAGCTGCTCATGTTCTGCTTGAACAGATTTGCAGCCTATGCAAGTGTTGTCTGACCTTAGTTTCCTTTTAGAAACTGAGGATATTTAAAATGAAAACGTCTGAAAGGCCATCATGAACGCAATACATTAAGTGACTAAGTGAAGAAATTCAACAATAGGTAAACCATAAAAAGGTAGGTGTACACCAAAAACCCGGCTATTTGACCAAGGACGTTCTGTACTCCCAGAACACATGCTAGTGAAAATGAGTCATGGTAGTGTGCATACATACAGACACATAGGTCGGTTGTGCACCCAAATGAATTAAAATTTGTGGCAACACACTTATCGCTTGACATTAGGCTGTGTCTACTGTATCATTCACTTTAAAAAACATTTTTAAATGAAAGTTATTGGATAACAAATGGGTTATTCATAACTTCATGAATTCAGTAACAAATTCCACTTTCTTTACTGTCCTACTTACCAAAACAGTTTTGCCCTCAGGGTCTACTTGAAGAGTGAACATCCGTATTTGTTTTAATTCACTATCCTAGCAAAGGTGTCAGGCTCTAGTATTTTAAGACAAATTAAAATAGGTACTGATTTTGATGTGGTATCCAAATGGAACCAGGCATTACAATTTTAGGCTTTCAGGCCTTTCTCAAACACAAACACACACACACACACACACACACACACACACACACACACACACATACACACACACACAAATTAATTTTGTATGATTTTCAGTTCTAGTTAGAGCCTTTGTCCCAAGGGCTTGTTAATCTTGTATCCCATTCCTGCCCTGTTACAATTTAAAGATTGTCAAAAGAAGGATAAATTTCATGCCATTTTCTGTTCTCATTACAATCTTCAGATTGTTATGAGAACGGATTAATTTTGCTCAATTTTCTGCCCTCGTTACAGACTGTTATGAGAATGGATTAATTTTATGACATTTTCTTCTTTCATTATAATCTTTGTTATGGGAATGAGAATATGTAATGAGAATGAGAGCATATCAAGCATTAAAAGGTCTGTGAGAGCTCATGACAAAGATTGTAACAAGAAGAGAAAACGGCACCCAATCCATTCTTGTGACAATTTTAAGATTGCCAAGCGAACCCAGAGTGACACTGCATTTATCCACTCTGAAGACAAAGATTGTTGAGAAAATGGGAATAAGAGCAAAATTAATCAGTTTTTCTGACAATCCTGAGACTGTACTTAAGCGTACAGTATTTTTTTCTGTGATACAGTACTTACTTGAAAACATGTGCATTGCAATTAAATGCTACTTATTGGAAAATGTCATTTTAATATTTTATTTTTTCTATTTCTTTTTTTTCAATTTCTCTCTCCTTTCTCACTCACTCTTTCATTCCCTCTTTCCTTTGTTTTCTCCTATTCTTCTCCCTCCCTCCCTCTTTTCTTATCTTTGATGTGCATTATGACCTGTATTTTTAAAATATTATTACATTTAAATGGAAATCAGTATCACTTAAAATGACAATACAAAGAAGAGAAAATAACACACACAAAAAAGAGCCACAATAAGAGACAGAACCTCAATCAGCCATTGCTTTAATTATTTCAAATCATTTATTTGAATCAACTGTCTCCAGGTTCCCAGAAAAAAATTTATTTTGTTTTGTTTTGTAGAAGTTACTAGAGCAGTCAACATAATGAAACTATCCTAGGTCTGCAAATATATGCTACTTAATCGTTTTATTTGCTAATAAATAGGTCACTGCCTTGTAATATGCTCTCAAAAACTTGAGTGGATATGCCTACTACCATATCTGAATAACATCAACGTTCCCATGGGATGCAGACGAAGACTTCTTATAAAATCTTGCAATTTCAGCCCCATGCATATCTTGTTCATACTTCTCAATGATTTCACCGTAATCATCTCCTTCTTACTACCTTTCTTTTCAACCTTTTTCTGCATGGGGACCATTGTACATACTCACCCAGATGCTGACTACAGTACAGTATTACTAAACTTGTCTTATACTGTATTTAATGTAAGTGGCAATAAGGCAGCAGAAGAAAGGGTCTATATCTGCAGGCAGCTTGACCTAGAATGAAGCAAAGCATTCCTAAGCTTACTCTTGTATGGAAAAGCAAAGGACTGTCCATAGGTGCTCTGAAGTGACAGAAAATACACTAGTGTCAGTTGCGTGCACCTTCCAACGTTCTGAAAAATCACTGATTTCTGCCAAACACCGTGGCCTGAGACCGAGCATCCGAGCATGGGAGATGATCACCCCCAATCTCACAGAGAAAGAGAGAAAGAGAAGAACCACTGGCTCAGTTGTGATCGTGTGACATCTGGCATCATGTATGACTTGTATTGCAAGACATCGTTCATTTATCAAGTTAAAATTTATTAGAAATGTTTTCTTATCTTAAGGAACACTCACAGAACAAGTTACTTGTAATCCGAGGTTTTACTGTTTATGTATTGGGTATACATATGTATGTATTTGTCAATATAGGTCTTTTATATTTATATAAACACATACATGTGTGTGTATGATGTTGCAACATCTTTTTTAATAGCATATATTAGATAAATGACACTAAAAAATTAGTCATTTTGGCATAATCAAATAAATACCACAAATAATGCCTGTAGTATCATTATTGAATACCTTTTCAATAAAAGATAAAATATTCAAGAATACACAATTTACTGCTATTATTTCAGGACTGTACATGGAATTTCATATACGCATTTTATAAATGAAATACGACTTTTCTATTAAAACCCAAGAGGTAAAGTTCTCACAGAATCCTGAGATCATTAATCCTGAGATCATTAAGCTGTATTTCTTACTTCAAACCATTCTGTTTATTCTTATACATGACAAACATTGCTAGAAACTAATATATACAGAGGGGGTAAAAAAATAAATGTTTTGCATTGATCAACATTTGAAATCATATCCATGAAAGCTGATTGACCACATGCTAAAATGACTTCATTAATGTGTTTTTGATGAATGAGTCTCATTTCCATTATCAGTTGCAACCTTAATGATTTCAATTATCAACTCACTTCATCCTATTTATTTCATTATTTTTTCTCATGGCCCAAAATCTTTAGCTCTTTTCTTCACTAGTTGGGACTTACATTGTTTACAAACTTGATGCATAGTTTTATTTGTGTGTATATGTAACATCATCATAAGCAATATTCTCTAGAGTATTAAGCTGAGACCAGACTCATGGGCTAATGACAACTGGGAAGGCCTAGAGATCTAATAGTAAGTCAGTAGGCAAAGGCCGAGCCGACCCAGAAGTGCAAGGAGTATTGAGAGTCAAATACCCTGAAAAGAAGGTGATCTAAGGCCTCATGAACCTGGGAACCTGGAAATTGGACAGAACCACTAGCTCAGGCACTTCCCAGCCACAGAAAGCAGGCCTCTCAGGTGTGCTTATGGTACAAACCATGTGAGCCCAGCTGGATGGGCCAGGCACGTCTCACATGTATATAATCAGGGCCACAGTAAATTCTATTTCAGAGATGTTCCATCTTTCTTGTTCAACTTTCTTTCCCTCATTAAATCAAATATTTTGTCAACATTAGCTCACATTTTAGCAGATGTTCCCAAATAGATAACATTTCACTGATTGGTTCAGCTCTTTACTTCTTCTACAGAAACCTTCCTTTGCTTTTAAATTCGATTTGTTACCAACCAGCAGAAATGGAACGTTCTCATCTTCCTTTACTCTTAAAATCTGCTCCCTGAAGTCAGTTGTGGTTGCAAAGTAACAAGATACAGAAGATACCCGCCCCACTTTGGCAGTACTGTCTCTAATTGCAGCCTAGTCCTCCTGTTCAGCTGATTTAGGTTAAATACAGCAATATCAAAGTGCTTCAAAAGAGTCTGAGACATTTAAAAAAAAAAGATACAGTTTTCTTATAGTGGCATCCTTGAAACCAGTTAATTATGAAGGTGATTTCAGGTGAAACAGTAACAGTATCTGATGGATAGGAGGAACATTCATGGTACACGTACTGTGGGAAAAGATGGTATCTGTATTTGTTCCTTTCAAAAAAATTAAAAAATGGGCTTGACATACTAATTTAACCTCTATGACTAAAGTTCTTGACCTAATTCATCTACTACTACGAAGATTAAGGCTCTCATCCATTGCATTATATCCAAGGCAGTTACACCCCTGCATTATGCTATTTCTACCTGTGCATTTGATAATGCTAATAGTTCTTTGCTTTGAACATACTTCCAAGTCAGTCTCCTCAATCCATACTTCTTCATCCTCTGTATCACAGGTTGTCACCATTTGTCTAGAAAGGGCTAGGCGCCCAAGTCACTGTGGGTGTTCTTCCATCATGTTGCCACAATATGTACTGAAGCACTCCATCGCTCTGTGTTTGTGTGCCTGCAGCATTCTTTGTCCCATTCGAAACTCTTGGTTCATAATTTGTCTTAACTTAGTTCATAATGTAAGCTCCCAGCATATTATAGTTCACTCATAATTGGCACCCAAGAAAACATTTATGAATGAGAGACCAAAGATGAGTTCTCACAGCAAAAGAGTATTTATAGATATGATATCTTGAAAATTACACTTCAACAGCTATTCTAGCAGTTACTAATATTTTAATGTAACATAAATAATTTTAGGAAGGGCTGACATTTTAAACTGATACTTTTCTCCAACATTATTATGGAAGCAACAAAAAAGATTTTTTTAACTTTTTGAGTTTTTGTTTTCAAAATAATGTTGAAATTATATAGAGACAAACTAACTTCAGGACAGAAAATATGGAAGCTGAAGTAAAAAAATTAATAATTTTGAGGGTATTCTAAGGGAAGCTAAGGGATTTTCAATAGTATGGATTGGTAAACTTATACAACTGGTCAGATAATCATTTCATTCCACAATTCATATTACATGCATATTCATTATATATGTTACTCTGCCAATTAAATGTGATAGGATGATTGATTTGTAGAGTCAGCTCTATTAGGGGGAAGTTTTGTGTGAGTGAATAAATATGCATTTGATATTATGTGTAGAATCATTTAACTTCACTTTCAGATGTTCAGGGCCATTGAAGAATATCTTATGGGATTTAGGGTGTTAGTAATGATGGAAGAGAAGAATCTGCTCCAAAATGGTGGCTGGAGAAAGTCTTGCCTATTAACTAGAAACTTGATGATTGATTAGTTTCATTTGGAGACTAACTCCTATCAATTATGTTTTCCTTTGTTTCTAAAAATTAGTTGACTTAAATGAAGTGCTTAGAATTTCTCTGATATGCCTTGAAAAATAATAACACACATATCTACACGCATATACAGGCACAGACAATACATTCCATTCCTTTGGTGGCTGGGGGGTGAGGTTGGGGATTGGGGAGGGGGACAGTAACAACAAAAAGCATCCCAACAAAGAGCTCTGGAAAAAAGCTAAAACTTACCCTGTTTTCTCATGGTCTGATGTCAGATGTAAAATGAATAGGTCTGTTCTGAGGTCAGAATGAGAAGAAAAAGATCAACATGACCTCTGGGAAATAAAGGTTATTTGACATTTGGGGGATTATCTACTAAAGGCATTGGCCTTGTATCAGAGTAAAGGCTTGACAGGCAGAGAAGACTTCATTTTCCCCACAGTGAAATATAAAGGCAAAAGTTAAGCCCATGCCTCCCCTCAGCAAGAACAGTTGCTGAAATCAGTAGCCTTGATCGATGATGTATTTTCAAAATCAAAACAAGCATCAGTGTCTCCAATCTAATCACATCTCCTAAAGCTACTGCTTCCTGTGGGAATTTAATTGCTGCAACATTAGACTCCAGACAACAGGCACTTCTCAAGGCTACCTATCAGGGCAAGGACAAAAATCTGTGGGATAGTGTCAAAGCTGTTAGACGCAAAACCTGTTAAAGACCCCATGCGTATAATTTTCCTCCTTCAATTTCAGCAGTAAAATTTTACAGATCCTCTATAACAAGTTTAAAAATGCAGCAGCATTATTTATACTGACCATGAAAAGGACAAAATATTTTAGTCTGGTAAAAACTCACCTTTATTTTTTTCATGTTCCAAAATGTACTCTGAAAAAAAAATATTACTGCTTTGCTGTGATTTGTTTTAATCATCATTTCTATATGAAGACCTGGAAGTTAGGTGGTTAACTTTTATTCACAGGCTTATTAAATTTTTAATTAAAATTTTCAAAATATCTCTGCATATTAACCAACAGAACAATTTTTCTGACCAAAACAAAACAAAAAAATTCTATCAGATCTCATGCTCATTAAATCTTCTTAATACATGGCACTCTTTTTTCTACTATTCTCTCAAAGACCCTTCTGCCAAGAGAATTACTTTCTTCCTATATCATCACAGGAGCTACAAACTGTGTATTACTTTTTCTGAGTTATTCTTTTTACATTACCCATATCACAGAGAAAATGAGTAAAACAAGAAAACTAATGAGAATTTAATGCTAAGAGCAATGTAAATCTTGAAATTTTAAAATACTAAATTGAAAGAACCACAGTGAAATGTAATGTGGAAGAGCCTCATGAGGTCTAAAATAATTTTATGGGTTTTCTTTCAGTGAACATGAAGGGATGTATCTTGATATTATACAAAGTATCTTAGTGTACTTAGCTAAGCTAGGAATAGGATGTGTTGCTTTTCTTCCCTATTGTGATAGAAGTCAAGATTTTACTAATAAACTTTTATGGAAATCAATGGCAACTTTCATCTCTATCTAAACTTCCCCTCTTTAATGAGATTCATATTATAAATAAGCATGTTGTTATATGTACATTTTAATAATAGTATAACAATGGTTATTCATTTATGACTGACATAGTAATATTTTCCTTGTACCACTGGAGTACTTTGTGGTTTAAGGTCATACGTGTCACCTTATCTGAAAATTCTCAAAATTTTGTTAGATCCCTAGTATCGTTTATTCATGAGGCAATAACACTAACTGATTGTTCAAAATCTCAGAGCTAAAAAGTAAGGATCTGGAGCTTAAAAATCAGCATAGTGATTGCATGTTAAATACATCTTCTACCACACACAGTATTTAATATTTAGACATTTGCTTCTGAGTACTTGCTGACCTTTTGCCACTAGTTGTTTCAATTATCCATTGATGCATAATAAACCAATCCTAAATTTAAAGGATTAAAACAACCACCATTAACTATCTTTCATGATTCTATGGGTAGACTACTTTTTAGCTTAATGTGGTGTGATCAGGGGACACAGTCAAGGGCCAAAATGTCCCAAATCGCCTTTTACAAGGGTATCAGTTTAGATTAGCTGCTGGTTGGGAGATCAGCTGAGGTTGCTGGCCTGGGGCCTTTGTTTTCTTCCATGTGGGCCTCCTAATATGGCTTCTTTGGTTTCCTCACAGAAAAGTGACTAAGTCAAGAAAGAACATTCCAAGTAATTAAGGCAGAAGTTACAGATCTTTTAAAGCCCAACCTCAGGATTTACAGACACTTATGTTGCATTCTATTGTTCAAGATTGTGGGGAATAAGTTTAGCAATACCTGGAGCTTGCACCAATGGGTTAACAAGGCTTAAACCAAAACGTCCAAGATTAGGTAAACGGGGCGAAAGTGCCCCCAGCATGAAACAAAAGCGTAGAGCGGAAAGCTGCTTCCACAGGATGAAAGCATCCAGAATAGGTAGGTAAACAGATAAACAGGGCAACAGACAGCTGCAGCAGGGTGAAATTGCCCAGAGCTAATTAGCAAAAAAAAAAAAAAAGTGCCTTGATGACCCTGAGGTAGCATGCTCTATCTGTCTTATTCCCTAGGCAATTTAAGATAAACAGACACGGTGCCTGGTACCTGCCATGAACAGCCATCTGTTCAGCTGTTCAGCACTGGGATTTTGTTTTGTATTGACTCAAACCCCTAACACCACATATCTTTGAAACCCCCTTTCTTTCACACACTTGAGTTAATGATCACTGTTTCATTGTCTCTTTCTGCACATCCAGCACGATTGTAACCCTTCTGATCCTAACAAATATGGAGCAAGGACCCTTACTCAGGGCTCTTGTCTCCTCCCGGACATTAGCCTCTCTCGTATTCAATTCTGCATCTGCTCTCTTGTTGGACAAGAGAGAACTCCAGACTCAAAGTCTATGATACAAAATTAATCTAGGGATAGTGAGGGTCACCAACCATCTGTCTTTGTCTGGGGCCAATTTGTGTACTGCAGCACAAGACTTTCAGCTAATACCAGGGCATTCCTGGGCAAATCTGGAAGGCTGGCTATCCTAGACAGCCCAAACTTAGGGGTAGAGAAAACAGATTCCACTTTTGCTGAGGAAAGGAAAAGGTCACATAATAAAAAAACAGAAAGAGTAGATGTAAGTTGCATGTTTCAAAATGCAATCTACTCAGTCACTGAGCTCTGGGGGAATTTCATTCCTACCAGTTACATTTAAGCTTAGTAAATATCCATAAATCTAATCTGACTAAATTATTTATTGGATTATTTACTGCTTCATTGTTTAAACAGTTTGAATTTAGAGATGTGCCAGTAAGGATATATGGTCTCACTCACTAGAAACTTTTGCCAAAAAAAAAAAAAAAAAAAAAAAAAAAACCTGTAAGGCCCAGAAAGATTTGAAAATGCTACTGTTGATGATTAATACAGTAGAGTAACTATTAGAGTTAAACATATTTTGTGGACTAGACTGAGAATCTAACCTACATCTGCAACCTTTGTTTTTCTCTTTGTGAAAATTTATTCTGAATTTTCAGCCATCAATGTAACTTCTTTTAACACGTTACTTCTTTATTGGAAAATAATCATAAAAATATAATAACCTAGTTTTTTAGAAGTAATCATATAGGTGAATAGAGGAGTATTTTCAGTTTACAACAACACTGTCACTCTACAATAACGCTGTCACTAGAACTTTCTAGAGTGATGGAAATGTTCTATATGATAGTCTCTAGCCAAATGTAGCTATTGAGCACTTGAAATTAGGGTAGTGTGACCAAAGACATGAATTTTTAATTGTTTCTAATTTTAATTAATTTAAATTTAAAAAGGCAGATGTTATATATATAATCATCTTTACCTGTTCTTAAAACACTGCTTATTGTCATCATATATATATATACTTCAATATATATATAAATATACATATATATATATATATATATATATATTTCAGAATGGAATAAAATAAACTGCTTCTTGTCTAAGTAATCTAGAAGTATTACATATCGGTTTCTCCCTGACTTTACTCATTCTGGTCTATGCCATATAAAATTTGGAGGACTCATGTCGTAAACTAAAAGTGATAATGAGAAATAATGTAAAATTGTAAGCTCAGATCCCCATGGACATAGCCAGAATATCATTCTCTACTTCCCCAATAGACTGCATTTATATAATTCATTCTGTTTTGACAATGCTAAGCAAGTTTTTTCCACATCCCCTTTGTTTCAGAATCTTCATTCTCACAATAACTCTTTGGAGTTGACTTCTCATCAAAATAGTCAATTATATCCCTAGTAAAATAGGCCATTTACATTCCTGAACTTTTATTCATTTTGAAGAAAATTAAGTAAATTTCTATATGTATAATATTCAACCACCTGAAGCTGCTGAATGTAAACATCTATCTTACAACTTCTGTCCTTATAAAAGGGATAGAAATCATAGATCTCAGAAATCATTTATCTCATTGTATTTTTCTGTTGAAGAACAATGAACAGATAGAGATGACAGTGGTGTCCATTTAAACAGATCCTATGTACCAAAAGCAAGGTTGGCTAGCCCCAATTAATTTTATTACAGGATAAGAATTTTTGGCTCCCTACTGTATCAATAATTTTTAAACCACAAAATACCTTTCTCAGTCGACTTTTTCTTCAATAGCTAATATACTGGAATTTCTAACCATCTAAATAAAAAGAAGTCTGTCCAATAAAAGGACCAAGAAACTCTTTGAATTATTTTTTTTTCTTTTGGCCTGGGATTAAGATATGAGTGGAAATATTGCATCATTGTGCATCACAGAATATGCAGGAATTTATATTTGCTTTAAGAGAACAATTTCTACATGAAAATAGTCCTCCACTTCTTCTCAAATCGTTTGGTCTAGAGGTCAACAAGTCCATGGAGAGATGCTGGACATCTGTCATTTCTCACCTCCTTTAATTTTGAACAGTGCTAGCCCAACATGTTGATGAATCCACTTCTCTATTCTGCTATTTAGAAAGTGAAGATAACTAAAGAAGACTTATTTTGCAGTCCGGTTACTTTCAAGAGACTTAGTTACATGCACAGCACCAGTAGTTCCCCATAGGTACTGACACAAGATCATAAATTACTCTCAATTTTCCCCAAAAAAATTAAACCCACATACTAATTCTTAATTAACCTAGAATAATAGCAATTTTCCCCTCTAAATCATTGGTAAATTACTCCTACATGCTATCTTTGACTCAGAAGAACACTCAGTTCATTTCTCTACTTCTTCCTATCTCCAACTTACTTGACTATCTAGATTCCATGATCCAATCAATTCTTCAGACTCCTTTGTAATAGCACCCTAAACTTTCCAATTTCTTTGAGAGCAAAATCCTCAGACACAACTTCTCAGCTAAAACAGTCAATTATTTTCCTAAAAATTAGACACCAAGTCACTAGATAAACATCAAATCAATCACTATGCTTCACATCTTGGAGGCATATGTTATTTTATTGAGGAGGAAATAGATACTCCTTCAGACTCCTTACTTTCATCTGTCAATGGGGCTCCTTCACATTGATGATACCACATATGCATATCAGGTTCTGGGCCTGTTTTTTTTCCTAAGCCACCACTGTTACTTCTCTAAGGACCTAGGAATCCTTCATGATGCCACCCTCTCCCACATTCATCATATCTAATCAAAGCTAAAGTCTGTCACATCTCTAAACTAAGTGTTTCAGGAATATGCCCATATTTCTCAAAAAACCTACTATTTTACTAGCATGAGGCATTATTTGATCTCAGCTAGATGACCTTTACAGTGTTTTAAATCATCTCCTCCACCAGATTTGGTCCCTCCAAGCTACCTTCCACTGAGCAAACAGTGATCAATTTGATGATGTAACCATGTGAATCTTTTGTTTAGATCATTTCAATGTTTTCTAATTATCTTACAAGCCTTTGAAAATCTGGTCATCATGTACCTCTCTAGCTTTATCTCTTCATTCTTCACCTAGCAATGGTGAACATTTTTCCTCTATATTCCATCACATTCAGTTCTTCATATCTGTTCTCTCTGTAATCCTGCACCTACTTCACTGCCAAACATCTTGGACAAACTCTTTTTATTCATCCACCATTTATTCCATAAGTGTTTTTGTTTTTTGTTTTTTGTCTGCCTATTACATGTCTAATATGTAGAATACTAAGAGTTGAGACATGCTAAGTGAATAAAATAAACATCATCTGTTAAATCATAATGGTCATACTCTAGTATATTTTAGGTCTCAGATTAAAACTTCAAATGTCCTACAGGCTAGGTGAGTTAATGTTTCCTGGTAATATTGTACACTTTTCATAACACTTATTATTCTTTATGTATGTAATTGTTTATTCCATGTCTTTCATTAAAATTAAAAACCAGTTCTATGAGGGTAGAAACAGAGCTGTCTTGTAGACACAGCATCTGGCATATTTTCCAGCAAACATTAGGCACTGGAAAATATTTCTTAAAATAATGAAAAGACATGTGGATACAGTTGAACAAATTATGCCAAGATGCATGTATAAATGATCTACTTATCACTTTGCACTTGTTATTAGTGATAATCCTAGAAACATTGAAAATACATTTAAAGGGGCGCCTGGGTGGCGCAGTCGGTTAAGCGTCCGACTTCAGCCAGGTCACGATCTCGCGGTCCGGGAGTTCGAGCCCCGCGTCAGGCTCTGGGCTGATGGCTCAGAGCCTGGAGCCTGTTTCCGATTCTGTGTCTCCCTCTCTCTCTGCCCCTCCCCCGTTCATGCTCTGTCTCTCTCTGTCCCAAAAATAAATAAACGTTGAAAAAAAAAAAATTTAAAAAAAAAAAAAATAAAAAAAAAAGAAAATACATTTAAAAAACTTAATCAAAAATAGAATAACTTAACAAAATGTGTAAGAAGTTTGTACGTGTTTATGTGAATTTGCTTAAAACCAGAATTCCAACTAACAACAAAAAAAAGTTTAGATGTTTCACATATTCAAAGAATATAAAAATAGTAACTAGGCTTTATAAATACATCATTCATATATTTAAATATACTGTGAAAATTGGTAGAACAATTAAGGAATTAACAGAAACAAATATATTTTAGAGATGAAATTCTCTGCAGATATTAAGTGTTCATGTTTTGGTAACTGCAGTTTTCACCATGAAAATAGCACTAGAAAATATATCTGGTTGATAAGGAAAAAAATTTTTTTTTGTTCTAACAAACCAACCATTCAACAAGGTTCTTATACACATATATTTCATTTTCAGCAAATTTACATTTTCACACTGTTTTTTATGTGTGAATGTGTTTCTCCAATTTTGCTCCATTATATGTATGAGGTATGAGACTAGATTTACCAGAGTTAGATTTTCACCATATACTCCCAATAATTTAGATCATACATGCTGGAAATATTTCCAAGGGAGAGACCTCACAACACATTCTCTCTTAAATCCACCCAGGAGCTCAGTTAACTCTAAGAGACTATGTTCTTACAGAACAAAGTTGAAGAGCACAGGGGAAACAGAGTGGGAAGGAAGAACAGAGGAATCCATTCCTGGATAATAAGAGTATCAAGGCATAGCACCATTTTATGAGAAAACAGTAACTCAACTAGTCTTACAGGTATTTGAGGTGTTAGCTGAGACCTAAAATACACTAGAATATCATTATGATTTAATGGATGATGTATGTGATTCAATTTAAAACTCAATTACCCAACTCAAAGACTGGCAAAAAAAAGTTCAGTATATGGATATTTTTGACTTGGCAAAGAACACATTTATTTTTGCTCTTAAGGAAAATACTTTCCCACTCGAGATAATTTTATGTAAAAGTGACTTTCCTATAATTTCATTATTATTATTTTTAAATTTCCCCACTGCCTAGAGTAATTTAGTAATAGTATCTTGTTGAAGTACTTAGAGTATCATTAATTTATTTCCTAATATATTACACTCTATTACCATATAGTCTATTTCCTCAGCTTGGTATCAGGGGATAACATTTGCTATGGAAAAATATTACAAAAAGAGCAATAGCAAATATAAGCAGTGAGTTCACTTTTGAAGATGTTTGGATAAACTGAACAAAGCATTTGATTCTAGTGAACTCAAGCCTTTTCACAGAGCAATTTATCCCAGAACTAATCTTTTAGTCAATTAAAAAACAAAAAAAAATGTTTCATCTTTGACCAGGTATTTGAAGCGTGTTTTAACTTAAACATATTAAATCAGATTAATCTTTTCAACAATTTCTTGAAAACTTTTAAAAAATAAAAATCTTATCAATTAGGTCCTTACCTGTGCCATTTTTAGAGTTCTTGATTATGTATAAGAGTTCAAATATAGAAATATTATTCATAGTAGCACAGTTAAAAGGTTTCTGATGAAGAAAAATGAAACAAACTTTTGATGAAGACATCTTGTATTTACTTCTTTTTCCTTAAAAAGGGGGGATTTATGTAATAAGTTATATCAAGAACTATGTTTCTCTTCCCAGTAAGAAATTTTATATATTGCAAATACAGAATACCTCAAGTTGCCAAATTCCTATGAGAAGTTTTTCTTTGTCAAGAAACTATATTTTCATGATTTATCATGCTTCCAAAAGAGAACAGAGATACTTGGCCCTCAGTGTCCCAAAGGAGGTAATAAAATAGGAATCATGGTAACTATTAGCACTAACTTCAATGATGTAAGGATGTTCAGACGGTCTATCCCCATGGGTCTATCTTTCCTACGCTAAGTGAAGTAATAAAACAAGTCAGAACAATTCCCCCCATTGGAAGTCTCTGTGTTAGTCATTTGTCCTGTTGATCCAGGCCAGATCAGCAACTACTCAGGTATTATTCATATATCAATATTACCTTAGCATTCACCTTGTACTCATACTGTTTAAGGCACTAAGGACATAGTACTGAATGGAACAGACAAAAGTGCCTGCTTTCCTGAGTTCTGAACATATCATGGGCCATTATAAGGACATCTGTCACCAGCTAGATCCCCAGATCTTATCTTTAGTGATCACCTGTTTACACCCACCTACATTTGTTCCACATTTTTCCTTAAGTTCTTCTTTCTAGCTTTTCTCTTAACTCAAGCAAAAAGACCTAAGGGGCATAGCATACTGTGACAGAAACCAAAGCTGTCCCCTCAAGCAGTTACAACTGACAGGGCTCAGACCACCCAAATCATTTTGAACTTAATTTCTGATTGGACTCGTGTCTGCACAGATGGGCCATGGAGTGACCCAAGAAATGACTGACAGTTATTTTTACCTCATTATAATACTAAAATCTGCTTCCAAGGAGAAGCACAAGCCCCATTTACATAACATACAATGTATGTATAGGCATGTTTCCTTAAGGCACATGCAGGACCTTATGCCTGCCTCTACCTCCAATGACAAGGCTCTACTATCCATATATCCATCCTAACCCTAAGTAAAAGGAACCCATTCATTCTTGCTCAGGGAGTCATGGCTTTGGAAGTTATTCCTCATGATTTCCTTGTTTTCTACAAGTAGTTTCCTTTGTGCGACAACTCCACCTGTTGTAGCTTCTACCTATAACGCAGCAAGGAGCAAACTCCTGTTAGTGCAAACTCCTGGCACTAAATCTGAGAAAAATGTGAGGCACTATAAGGTCTTGAACAAAAAGACATGATCTAAATTATGTTATAGCTCATGATCTGGTTTCCTAGTTGATATTTAACAGTGGAGGAAAAAAAGTGAAAGCAAGGAGACGAGTTAAGAGGATATTAGAAAAATCCCAGAGAGATAATCAGGAAAAAAACAGTAAAGAATAAAAATCACACAGGGTATATTTTGAAGATGTAAACAATAGGATTTTCTAACAGCCTACATAAGAGATGAGAGAGAGACAGAGAAACAGAGAGACAGAGAGACAGAGATGGAAGTAATTCTCCCTTCGACTCAGGGATGAAAGTAGTGTGGTATTTAAATGTGGTGGAACATACAAATGGAAAGAAAATGGTGGGACAGTGAAAATCCTTTGACCAGTCTTTCTCAGCACTTTAAAATTCTGACTTCATTTTATTTATAAAAATCCTGAAGCAGAAACAAAGTTGACTCAAAATTTGTTCAGTTTTAAAATAGCATCATACTCATAATCACTCACCACAGAGAGTACACTTAAAGTCCATTGGCAGCAATATGAAAATGACTGGGTATTTTATGAGCAGAAAGCTCTTTTGCATTCTGCCCACTTCATTCTGATGTGGGATTCTGAGGTAGGGGTGTACGGGAGGGGGTCCTACACACCAACAAACAATTCTCCAGACACCAATTGTGTGTCCTACAATTTAACTCAATTCTGACACTATTTATCTGGCGATAGCATCAGATTCCAGAGCTTAAGGAGATTCAGTCCTACAACACTGCCTTCCTCCCACGACACTTCAGACACCAGTCACAAGCCCAGGTTGTCGCTGTGCTTCTGACCAACTGGTTATAGATTGGAGGCTCGCAAGGCACCCTCCTTGGGTTTAATTTGCTAGAACATCCCATAGAACTCAGAGAAACATTTTACTTAAGAGATGACCAGTTTAGGGGCGCCTGGGTGGCTCAAGAGGTTTCAGCTCATGTCATGATCTCATGGTTCATAAGTTCAAGCCCTGTGTCAGGTTCAGTGCTGACAGTTTGAAGGCTGATTGGTATTCTCTGTCTCCCAACTCTCTCTTCCCCGACCCTTCCCTGCTATCTCTCTCTCTCTCTCTCCAAAATAAATAAACATAAAAAAAAAAAAAAAAGAGATGACCGCTTATTAGACAAGCTAGAACTCAGAGACAGCCAGATGGAAGAGATGTGTAGAGTAAGGTTATAGAGTAAGGTATGTGGGAAGCACTGAGGAGCTTCATGTCTTCTCCAGAAATACCATTCGACCACATGACCATGTGTTCATCAACCTGAAAGCTCTCAGATAATCCTGTCTGTCTGAGTTTTATGAAGGCCTCATTTCATAGGCATGGCTGATTAAATTACTGGACTTTAGCAAATGACCCAACCTTTAGCCCCGCTTCCCTTCCCAGAGGTAAAGGGTGTGGGACTGAAAGTTCCAACCCTCTAATTTCAGCCGTTGGCTCCTCTAGCAGCCAGCCCCCACCCTTAGGTGCTTTCTAAATGTTACCTAATTAACGTAATCAAAGATACCTTTATGGTTCTTATCACTTAGAAAATTCCAAGAGTTTTAGGAACTCTGCCAGAAAGAGGAAGCCATCCCAGCTTCCTCCAAGAGATCAAGCCTTCTAATGAGTGTGTAAATCTGAAGTTTTCTGAAAGAAAGCATACTAATTCATCATGCTATGCAAAAACATTGAGCATAAACTTATAATTTTCACAGCCTGTATAATGTAAACAGAAAAGGGAGGAAAATGTTTTACTAGGTCACCCATTCTACATACTATCCAATACTAGATGTTCCTGTATGTAATCACTGTAGAGATTTAAAACTAACTATTGAGGGGTATGAGCCAAACTGGTAAAAATGATTCTGTCACTAATTCCTCTGTAGGACCATAACACATTTATCACTGAAATGTTCACATCAATTACAATTTCTGTATATCAGAAATTCCAACACAGTTATTCTGAAACTGCATTTATGTAACACATACACTGAAGAGATATTTCCTTACTTGTGTTTATCAGTCTCTCCGGAATCATAAGAACACACTATGTTACTTTTTGAAATATAGTTGAGCCCTAAAAATCTGTTATTATTTCTGTATATAATTACCCAATTAATAGTCTGGTTATTTCAACCATATTTTATATTAGATGTGGTTACTACTGTAAAATTGTTTACACTGATGACTGTCCTGATCATTTAGATAACTTAAAGTACTCCACACAAGAGGCCAATAAAATCCAAGTATTTTAGCTATGTGGCCTCTATTTAAATAATCTGAGCTAAAGTTCATTTGGCTATGGGGAATGATGGAGCTGAAAAATGGCTTAGAGAAGGTTTGTGATCCTACATCCTCATGTGGTAAGAAGACTGAAACCAGGGTGGCTTTGGAATGAACCTACAGACACTGGGTAGTTAATGAAATCATAGTATTTGAATTCAGACATCTTTAGATTTTATACTTACTGCTTATTTGACATAGTATTTATAAATGTATAAGACCATCTAACAGAAAAGAAAGTAATTACCCTAAACAGTTCCTGAAGACGCTATGAAAAAATATATGTAAGAGAACCTAGAAAGCCATTCTTTTTCAATTTTTCTACTTCTCCACTCACCCTTCACATACATCTCTCACATACTTCTCTTTTACTCAAGAAATGAAGGCATTGCTCTGCATACCTCTCAAAAGTGAACATAAAAAATGTCAGCCAGAGTTAATATTTTGATATTCTGATTCCCTCATTCTTAATCACTAAGGGAATACTAAATACCAGTTTGAATCTGAAGATCTTTTCCTACCACCTGAGCTTTTAGAGGTACATGCTACTATTACTTCAATTCAGTCTTTACTCCATCTCAGGATGATGACAGTAGTAGGAAAATCAGACTATCATACTATCAAACACAGTTTGATTAAAGAAGTGAAAATCCCTTTTCAAATCTACTGTCTACTATTGGGAAGAAATATCAATGTGACAGATATAAGGCACAATACAGTGGCTAGTAATCAAACTGCTGATTTGCCAGGCCTATAATAAATGAATAAATGAATAAAAAACTATGCCTGACAGAACATACAAGTCATAAATATCTGAGGTGAAAGATCCTTAGCACAAGCCTATATTCTTTTGAGTGCTGATGGCCACAGGTTCCCAGCTAGTGAGGCAAGGACAGAAAGAAATGGAAGAACACTCCCTGTCCCAATTAAGCCAGAGTGTTCAGGGTGTAGTCACTTCTTGGGTATCCCTCCAATGCCATCTCACCCACATCAATGTGTCCTTATAATTGTTCAAATAATGGCTACTTTAACAACCACAAAGAACCCATATCTTACTTAGCAAAACCATTTATTAGTAGTAGTAGTAGTAGTAGTAGTAGTAGTAGTAGTAGTATTTTGAGAGAGAGAGAGAGAGAGAGAGAGAGAGCAAAAGAGAGAGAGCAAAAGGGAGAGAGAGAAAGAGCATGAGTGAGCCCACACATACACATGCACAGGAGCCCAGGAGAGGCAGAGAGTGAGAGTGACAGAATTCCTGAGGTGGGGCTCCATCCCAGGACCTGGGATCACCAACTGAGCCAAAATCAAAAGACTGAAGTTCAACCAACTGAGCCACCCAGTGTTATTATCAATGGAAATCCAAATCTTCTTAGTAGTTATAACCTATTGAGACTGTAAAAAAAAAAATGTTTTAATGTTTATTTTAGAGAGAGAGAGAAATAGAGCATGAGTGGGAAAGGGGGAGAGAGAGAAGGAGACACAGAATCAGAAGCAGGCTCCAGGCTCTGAGCTATCAGCATAAGGCTCAAACTCATAAACCATGAGATCATGACATGAGCCAAAGTCAGATACTTAACCCACCAAACCACTCAGGCACCCCACTATTGAGACTATTTTATATGGCACCTTTTGGTCTTAGATTCAATATACTTTCTATGCAGAGAAAGGGTTAGTTTGATTAGTTACAGCAAAAATCAGGTTGTCATGCAAAACCTAGTTCATACAGAACCTTAGATAATATGTGATATCAAATAGATTTGAATACAGTGACTAATAATTCTTAATGTCTGTCATGGAGTAACATATCACTAAAAGGAAACTGTAATCTTATAAAAAGAGTTCTTTATTTTTGACTCTTGGGTTTAGGAGGATTAGATAATTAGTTTTGAAGTTGCATGAAAGAGAAAGAAAAGCCATTTAGCCAGCTTTCAAAAAGTTTTCAGTATTTTTTTATTTGTGCTAATCATTTTTAAATGACTTTAGGGGCAACCAGGTGGCTCAGTCAGTTAAGTGTCCAATTCTTCGTTTCAGCTCAGGTCATGATCTCATGGTTCGTGGGTTTGAGCCCAACGTGAGGCTCTGCGCTGACAGCATAGAGCCTGTTTGGCCTGCTTGGGATTCTCTGTCTCCCTCTTCTCTGTTCCTCTCCCACTTGTGCTCCCTCTCTTGCCCTCTCTCTCAAAATAGATAAATAAACTTAAAAAAAATAAAATGACTTCAGAGCACATCCCATTATATACAGCAATACATTTTCTGTAATTGTTAAGATACTGGCAAATAATTATTCACATGTGTAAGTATCACTATAAACCAAATATGATTATTTTGACCCCGGGGTGATGTGATTGGATTAAAGTGTGAATAGTTCTATTAGTCGGCTATTTCTTTAATAATGTTTAATAAACATCCCTAAATATTCAGTGGCTTTATGATAGCATGTGGTTACTGTCCTTGCTCTTGTGTTGTCTGAGGTAGCTCAGCTTAAAGGAGTAGGATCCAAGTCTTCTTGGCAAGTCTCTCATTCTGAGACGAGTAACTGTTTCTTAAGGTAGATGACCAAAAGCAATAGCTATTTGGGAAGCAGTGATAAAAATTTTCTGAGCAAGTGAAAAACTATTCCACAAAGGAATAGTAAAGATAACACTTAATCTATTCTTAAAAGATAAAAATAATAATATTCCAGAAGGAGAGAAACATATATTTATAAGATAAAAATATAAGAAGAATTTCATATTATTTGGTAGTTTTTCTTTAATTTTTAAATAGACATCCAATTAATACTTTAAATCACTCATTGAATTATTAACTCAATCAAGGATGATTAATTGACAACTATGTGCCAAGGAGTGTCCTAATAATATGAATAAAATAAAAAAAAAAAAAAAGACGTGATCTTTAGTGTCTCAGACAAGTGACAGAGATAATCAAATAATTATATTAATGAATAACATTACAGACTCAGATAAGGGTTCTAAAGGAAATTATCACAGATCTATGAAAATACGCAATAGAGAACCTGGTGTAGATTAGGGGGAAGGGGGGCACTAGGCACAACTTCCCCAAGGAGGCGACGTTTCAGGTAAGGATATCAAAGAGATAACTGGAGGGGAAGAAGTGTTTAAAGCAAATAAAAGATGTGTGCACAAGCCACAGGACTGAGAAATGATTGAAAATTGCATATATGAAAAAGTAAGGAAGGAGAAGTTGCTTTATGTTATTTTATATCTTTTCCCAGTTTCCCCCCCATTTCAATGGCATACACATGGTCTCTCAATTGTGAATGAAGAGATGAAGAAATTAGACAAATCACCTTCTGAATAAAGCATCTGTTGCCTTTATTTTATAGTTTCTTATAGTAATTTCATTAACAACTGATTCTGGAGGATAGCAGAACATAAAATCCTGATTTATTCAGGGCCTTAAAATTTGCAAATATTTATTATAGTTGTGTTTTGCCTTCTCCAAAAGCATCATGATATGGATGTAATTAATGTTTAAAAAGGAGAACACTAATTTTTTGGGTGAACAGGTGATAGCACTTTGTTTACTGGGTATGTCCTTCATTATATTTCATTTACATGTAATTTAATGAATAAAGACTTACTGCAGTAGATAGCATTTAAACCAACAAATGAACAAATGATGAACTATCATATCCTTATACATAATCCACAATAAAGTGAACTTTCTCAAAAATATCTACTTTATTTAGCTTAGTATTCAGAATACAAGACAAAAAATTTTCCTAGGCTATGAGTCTGTCTGCGTTATAACAGGGTTTCTCAGCCATGTGTCTCTCTTAATACATGACAGCTGACATCCACGGTGTGAAAATTATATACTATATATATTCATGATAAAGACTTCACCTGTGTTTTGTGTAGTAAGTATTTTTCATGAGTAAACAGTATTGTGTAAATATAATGTTGATTCCAAATAGTTTCTCATGTCAATTGTTAAAAGCTGTGGTCAGATATATTTCATTGCACTATATTCTTCTAAATTCCTCTTTCAAGCAATTTTTCTAATGTCTAGTCATGACACATACGCTCTAGTTTGGCTTATGTAAAGTTAAGCAGAACCTCAGTGAAAAAGTTAAGAAAATAACCCCGAGTAACACAAGGTCATCATCCTTGATAGTCAAAGACTTATTAAAGATTTTGTTAAAACTAATTTTGACTGTTTTTCAAATCTCCTTAATAAACCTAGACCTAGAATTCTAGAACAATATATAAAGTCTTATAGACCTAGATTCTCTGCTCTAATTAGTCCTGAGAATCAGAATAAAAAAATGCAAAACCACTGGAAAAGTAGGATGTCATAGTAGCTTTGGAATGAGAAAAACCTGTATTCAAATTCCAGCTCTTCTACCTACTAGCCCTGACCCTGAGCAAATGTCTTAACCTATTTTAGTGTCAATTTCACAACTTTGGAATTGAGTATTGTATTGCCTGTGCAGGAAGCTGTTATGAAGAATATAAAATCTAAAGTATGTAAAACATTTAATACAGTTTCTGACATTTGATACATATTTGGTAATAATAGCTATATTATAGGAATAATATAACAGAAATTCAGGTGTGCTCTAGCATAGGACTAGTTAATCCCCAACCCTAATTCTGAGTACTTTGATTTCTCTCGAGTTCATCTGGCTGTTGATGACCCAGAGGTTACACAGAAGTTTACTTGATGATACAAACATGTTTCAAATGCAGATATTCTTACAGATTTTCACAACGTATCTTTGCAGTCATGGCTTAACATTAATTGCATGATGCTGGCAGCCACAACTGTCAGCCTGGCAACAGGCATCCTTGCCTACAGCCTTGTGGGAGTCTTCTGGAACTCCAGCACTCCACAGTGCTTGCCTAGGCAAGGATGTACTGCTGCCATTGGAAATCCTGGGCATTCTGGCATGGCAGATGCTTAACTGCTACTCCAACAGAGCCCAAGGCTGTGGCTCCCAAAGCCCATAAATTGGGGAAGTCTTTTGCCAAGAGCCCCAATGTTATGGCAGACAAGCCAGTCCTGATTATCAAGGGACATCTTTAAGGGGCTGTGTGCTGAAGCCTGGCAGGCAGCCACTTCAAGAGTTTCTGTAAACCTGACTGTTGTATTATTCCAGAATTAAAGAAATACCCACGTACTCACAGTTTGAAACCAATTTTATTAGTCATGTTCCCTTTCAAAATATGCCTTGTCACATTGGTTTAATGACACAAATACCTGAAGCTTAAAAATAGTTTGGTTTTTATAAGAGAGAAAGAGTGAGGGGGGAAAAAAAGTAGCTGAGTTCTGAAATTCAGCTTCCTCTGAGAAAGAAAGAGAACTAAGAATAGAAGCAAAAATATAATCCCTATCTACAAAAATAGCAGAGATATACTGACACATTATTGTGGACTGAATCAGGGTTATATACCAGATATTTGGCTTCATGTCCCTTTTAAAATAGCATTCCTGTCCATTCTTATTAAGTGTGGATTGCTCCCAAGAGTTCCTTTGTGGCTAATTTAACATCTGTGAAGTCATGGTGATATTAAGTATAAATTCATTGCCTACTGCATGGATAATTTTATTTTACTCTAAAGTTATTGTAATAATTAGTGAAATTTTATAAAAGTTCATATTGGTTTAAATCACTTTATTCATTTTTTCCATCAATTAATTAGAGAATAATTTTATGACTTAAAAAAATTCCTTTGATTTCATATATTAAAAAGCTGCTTGGAAACAGAACTATTTAACTATATAAAAAGCACCTAAAAGAATGTCTTAAAAAGAATGGAGTTCAATTTAAAACATATGAAGTCAACTTAAAACCTAATGCCTTCTTTTCAATCTTCATTTTCACCTTTCACTTTATCAAATGCATTTTTACTCTATCAGCATACTGTGTAAAACACTGTTGGGATGGATGTTACAAAAATTACCCTATTATTTAGATAAGCCTATCAGGACATATGACTATATAGCAATACACATTGAATTATACAGGCTAGTTTTTGTCTTTATTTTCTTGTTGGTTATTTTAGATATGTAATATTTTGGACTCAGAGCAGAAATCAGCAAGAAAGTACCTGGTTATATCCCATTAGAATAAAAAAAGTTGGGAAAAGCTAAACACAATAGATGTTGAAAATGTAAGTTATTATCATTTATGGGATTTTAAGTAAATTCAGAGGATTTAAAACTATGTTATTATTAGAAGTAAACTAGGATTAATGATAAATCTTTAATGCATATTTAATATGTTAAAGTCTTTAATTGGGGGTTATATTCATATAAATTAGAAATTGCAGGTTAAAAATAAAATGTGTCAAGAACTTAAGCATTCTGTATTATGATACAAGATATTTTTTTAATTAATCATACATATCTCTATGCATCTGGAATTCAAGTAGAATTATATTCTACCAGAGTTGTCCTTACTTGTAAGAAAAATAAAGAAAATCAAATGGATGTTATTTGTAATTAATATTTATTTTGTGACTACTTTTTTTCAGATACTTTTTTTCAGTTAGGCCCAATAAAGTGTCATCTAAACTGAAATTATTAGATTATATAAATAATGAAATTGAATAAGCAGAACTGATGAAAAGCTGTAGGGACTGGTCAGGATTTGTGAAAGAGAGTTATGTGTTCAACTGAAAGGGTTCAATCTTACAAAAAATATACAAATATATATAAATATATATAATATATTATATATATATAATATATATAATATATATATATACACATATAAATACTCTGTGAATTAAGACCAATATATTTCAAGGCCCACATGGTTAAAAAAAAACAGGAAAGAACTTCCCTTCCAAAAGGAACTTACACAATTATTAATTCCTCATTAGGAAAGTAAAATACAAAAGCATTTGCAAAATTTGCAGCAAAACTTAAAGTAAAACAGGGCAAATAGGTTCAACCATTCTATATATTTATTCAAAATACCTTTGAATGATTTCTGTGGGTTAGATATCGTGCTAGACATAGAACAGAAAAGACAGATTTGGCCCTTAACATTTTAAAGCCAATACTTAACAGACATGGATGCAAAATAGTATATAATATGGTTAAGGAGAAAAGTAGTTCCAAATGACTTCATTTCCATGAGCTGTATCCATGGATCCGCTATACATGTATGCACCAGTGGTGTCTACCTCCGAAGTACCTCAGGACAAGTTGGCAAACGTGTTAAGGGTATTTAGATATTGTAATGGAGGGATGCTCCTAGCAGTTAGCAAGCTGGGGCCAGGGAAGCTAACTACAATGTGCTGCTAAATTACACACAATGGAGACTTGTCCATCCCAAAATACCAGTGGCGAGAGCACTGTTGCCTCTAACAGGAGCACAGGCCTTGCTATATCTAACAGGAGCACCAGATCCAAATTCTTTATTACAATTATCTGACTCCTTGACCATAGCTTATTTTTTTAGATCATTTTAGTACCCTGATTGTATTCAATCTTCAGCCACATCAGTATGTAACAATCCCCCAATTTCTTGTCCAGTACCTCCTTCACATTCTCATTTCCTTGTTAACTAGATTACTTTTCATTTCAATCCTTCCTTTTCATATACACTTCACTCTCTTACCCCTTTCCTTAATTATACTCTACTTGAAAAGACAATTATGGTTTAGCCCAATTTTTCTCAGATGCCCTGCCTATGCCATATAAGAGAACATGAAAATAAAATTACTTTTCACTTTATTTTACACTCCCCGATCTCAAATTAGTCCTCAGTACTAGCTGGCAACACTAGTAGAATTCCCTAGGAAATGTTCTGTTTAACGAAAACATTTTTTGGCATATCTTCTTGTCATTAAGCTTTCAATACCTACTCTAGTTGTACCTCTCAATAATGATGACTTTGTTTCCTAATTATGTTAAAAAATGAAGGTGGTAAGAATACACCTACTTAATTTTCCTACCAATAGTGTCCAATATGTTGTATTTTTCTCTGGTTAAAATAGTCCTGTTTCTCTCCAAATCTGAACTATAACTTGTATCCTGGTTCTCACTCCAATTAATCATAACAGAAGGTTCTTTGTTCTCCTAATGTTCATCTTCTCTAATCTACCAAGATTCCCACTCTGATGGATTACTTCTACTAACTTACATAGATAATGCAAGTGCTCTCCCGAACGAAGGTGCTACTTTGTTTTCTGTAGCCCTTGTTAAAGGGAAATAGAATATTTAATATCTTCTTAGTCTTACATCCCATTTTCTCTTGATCACCTTCCAATTAGGTATTTTTCAGGAGTCTTTTAAGACCACTCTGCAAGGTCACCAATATTCACTTTGCCAAATATAATAATTTCTTGCCCTCATTTAAAATTTTCAGCAGCTTGTCATATTTTATCTCCTTCCTTCTTAAAACATGTCTATTATTTATTTTCTAGCATACCACAATTTCTCTCATCTCACCACACAGTCCTTCCAAGACTTTTTTGCCAGCTTTTTCTTTCTTCAATAGTTTAAATATTTGAATGACTCAGGACTCAGTCTTTGGTCATCTTCTCTTGTTTATCTAAACACCCTGCCCGGCTAATTCTATCCAGTCTGATTTCTTTAGTTTCTACATGCTGATAACTCTTAAATTAATAACTTCAGACCAGAATTCTCCCCTGAACTCAAAGCACAGATATCCAACTTCCTATGCAAGGTCCTCTTATATGACAGTTAGGTGTCTCAAAGTTAATGTCAAATAACGTGATTCTTCCCTTCAATCCCACTTCCCAAACTTGTTCCTCTTTAATTAAGTCTATTTATTTCAAATAATAATTTTACCATTTACCTAACTGCTCAATTCCAAGAATTTAGTTAGCCTCGAATTCTCTTTCATTCCATATTCAACTCCTCAGAGAGCTTTGCCACTTCTCCTTTTATTATCTCTCCGCCTACTAAGCTTTGGTTCTCATCTCTTCCATTCTTCATTTAGATCATTTTAAGTATCTCAAACACAAACTATTGAAATCTTTGCTCAGAACTTATCATTTAAAATGTCCATTCACTGTCCTCCCTAACTAATGTATTCCTTACCTCAAGCACTCTCTATTTAATTGTCTTCTAATATTTAACAGAATTTGAAATTATCTTAATCATATTTTTTTAGTTAACTTGTTTATTCTTCATCTCCTCTAACTTAAAGATCCATTAAAAAATAGCAAAGATCTTATCTTCTGTGTCAATAATACATTCAAAGTGATAATAACAACCCTTGGAATGAATGAGTGAAGGTCTGTAAAATAAAATAATGGATTGGTTTGTAAAACCATTCTTGTTTGAATCAGAGAATTTACTCATTATCAAGCAATATCAATATTTATGAGGACATAACTATAAAGATAGTCAAGAGGTACCTGGGTGGCTCAGTCAGTTAAGCATCCGAATTTGGCTCAGATATAATCTTACAGTTTGGGAGTTGGAGCCCCTATGCTGACTGCTCAGAGCCTGGAGCCTGCTGCCCCTCACTCACTCATGTGTATGTATGTGTATGTGTGCTCTCTCTCTCTCTCCCTCCCTCTCAAAAATAAATAAACATTAAATGAAAGAAAAGAAGGAAGGAAGGAAGGAAGGAAGGAAGGAAGGAAGGAAGGAAGGAAGGAAGGAAGGAAGAAAAATAAAGAAAGAAACTCAGTCAAGCCAAGAGGCCTGGAACACTGATTGTGGTTCCTCCCAAATTCTCCATCCTTGCATTGGATGTGCACTTTCTGGCCCAGTGTAGATGGGGTCGCTAAGTGCATTACATAGATATTAACTTACATCATGGAGAGATATTAGTTCATGAAAAATCTTTATTTTATATTCCAGTTTACATGACCTTATCCAGGCAGCATGAATTATAAAACCATAGATTCTGGTTTTTAAATACTATACACAATGTTTTAAAAAAAAAAAAACACCCTGTGAAGAATTTCACAGATAAAAGCTCTCCTCTCCATAAATATTATGTGACCATTTACCTGGAGATCTAGAGATCGTGTGGACAAGTTTAGACTGGTTTGTCTGCCTCCTTTACTTTCAGCTGGCAATGTACCCTGGATAATCACAGAAGTTGATCATACTCTGGCTGCTTTACCTTCCTCCTAAGTATGCATAGCTAAATCATAGAGGATCAAGGTTCGATTAGGGGTCAAGAGAGGTAAACAATTACCAGATCACGAAGGCCTTGTAAAACAGGCTAAGGAGCTTAACTTTATCCACCAAAAGGTTCTGAACAAGGGAATGATTTAATCAGATTAAGATTTGGGGAAAAATCGTCTTTAGAGACTTTTAATTTGTTTCTCGGGCTTTAATTTCATCCCTCTCTGTAATGTCACGAAGGTCTCCAATAGGATTGGGGTCTGCAGACATTCTAGTCTCTATCCCAGCATAAGGAGAAAGATTACAGAGTAGGATGCTTGCTGCATATTCAGTGTAGCTACTCTATCACATTCACAAATTGTCTTTTACTTCTAGGTTTCTAGGAGCTTGGCTTGTTTTATTACAAATGGGTACTATATATTATGAAATAAATTTTCTGTATCTAATAAGATGATCATATGACTTTTCACTGAATTTTATAAAAGTGAAGACTTAAATTGTCTTTTCAAATGGTAAATTAATATAGTGTTTCAGGAATAAACCTAAAATCATTTGAGGTGTTTTCATTTTCAAGACTTTTTACATCTACTTGTTTAAAAAGACTGACCTATAATTTTATGTTCTTATATATAACTTTCAAGATTTGGAATCAAGATTATGCTGGCTTTACAAAATAAATTATAAAACACTTTATTACTAAATTAGCATTATTTCTTCCTTATATGAATATACTGAAAAAGTCATCTGAATTTAAACTCATATATTGGAAAAACCCCACTGAATATTTCACCTTTATTTGTATATATGTATTCTATTATGTATTGCACAGTTTTAATAATATAGGGCTACATGTGTTTCTATTCCTGCTTATGTCTGTTTTCAGAAGTTGTGTTTAAGAGTTTTCCATTTCACCTAAATTCTAGTTAATTAGTATAACTTTTTCATAATATCTATTTTTCTATGGGCTCTAGAGGGACATCCTCTATATCATTCTAGTGGTTTATCAGTTATATTCATTAAAAAAAAAGTTTTAGACATTGTTGACTTCCTACATTGTGCATTTTCTGTTTTATTTTCACACTTATTTTTTTTTAATTTTTTTTAACATTTATTTATTTTTGAGACAGGGAGAGACAGAACATGAACAGGGGAGGGTCAGAGAGAGGGAGACACAGAATCTGAAGCAGGCTCCGGGCTCTGAGCTGTCAGCACAGAGCCCGACGTGGGGCTAAACTCACAAACCGTGAGGTCACGACCTGGGCCGAAGTCAGATGCTTAACCAACTGAGCCACCCAGGTGCCCCTATTTTCACACTAATTTTTAATGGATGACTTATTACCTTTTTTTTTCTAATTTATTAAGGGATAGATTTAGATAATTGTTTTTTAGTATTTTTGTCTCCAATAATTCCACTTAACAATATAAATTCCCTTGAAGTATGGTATTACTACATTTCACTAATTTTGCTGTGTGATAATATGTGAACACTAGGTTAAACATATACATATATATGTATATAATTATATTACATATATAATATGTATGTATGTTTAATGTTCATGATAATTTCTACTTTGATTCAGATGACTTGGAAGTGTATTGCTTAATATCTAAATTTTTGTGGATTTTCTACATATCTAGATTCTGTTAAGCTCTAGTGTTCAATGAAATTTAAAATTTATTTCAATAGCATACCAGTTTTTACAGAGCTAGCAATATTTCTCTTTTTATTGACATATTTACTGACTTATATTTGTGGTAATTCCTGATTTTATCAGTATTTATTTTTGCTATCAGTATACTATTTGCTTTTTGTTTATCCCAGCTGTTCTTTGTTTTGTTTTCTTCTATCTTGACTTCTTTTGGATTAATATCTTTTGCTCACCTTTCTCATCTACCAGATCTTATGGTTTATTATTCTTTGAGTAGTTAGCCAAGAGATTATAACCTGTATCCTTGACATACTTGCATCTATTCTAAAACAGAACTTTTACCATTTCTAAAATAATGCACAAACCTTAGAATTTTTACATCTATTTAGCATTTGTTTTGTTTTGTTTTTGCAGGAATTGGATAGATTTGATTGTACATCATTTTAACTTTCACAAGATTTACCACAACTTTCATTCTGCCAATATTTTTGTTTGACTAACTTTCCTATTTACAGTTTACAAGGGTGTTACCTCATTCTGCATTTTCTTGCTTCTTTCCAGGAACATCTTCCTTCTTTCTGATGTATACTGTTTAGTATTTCTTTTATTACTAGTTGGTTGTGATAAATGCCCTCAGTTTTTGCTTATGAGAAAATGCTTCTCTTTTAACTCAATTTTGAGAGAATTTTGCATTCAACAAAATAATTCCATCCTAGCGGTTACCTCCTTTTATAGTTCCAAAAGATATTCCACTTTCTTCTACTTTTATTTTGTGGAAAAGTTACCTAACCAATTTCTTCTATTGCATCTTTGTATTTTTTCTTTGGTGGGTTTTATTTCTTCTTTATCTTCAGTTTTCAACCATTTCACTATGATGTACCTAGTTTTCTTCCCTCTTGATTTATATTTACCAAGAATGCTGCCCACACAGGTGTGTGTGTGTGTGTGTGTGTGTGTGTGTGTGTGTGTGTGTGTATTTTTGTCCATACATTCTACATATTTTTTTCTGTTCTTTTCTCTAGTTTCTATATCCCGCCAACTTCCTTGCTCCAGCCTAGATAACTTTTACTGATGTGTATTCTTGTCACTAATCATGTCTTTCTCTCTGTCTCTTCTGTTGTAAAGCCCCTATATTGGTCACTGAATTTCAATATTTTATTTTCTCAGTTGCTTATAAAATATTTCATCTTGTAATATATTTTCTTGAATATATTCAACGTCTTTATTTCAAAGACATTATTGTATAATGTGCATATATGTAATTCCTTATATATTTCCTCTTTTGTTATTTTTTTCAAGTTTTTATTAAATTCCAATTAGTTAACCTACAGTATAATATTAGCTTCAGGTGTAGAATTTAGTGATTCATCACTTTCATACAATATCCAGTCCCCTTTTGTTATTGTCAGTCATGTCTTTCTGCCTCTTACCATGCCTGATCATTGTGTCTGAATGTTGGACACTGTGTATACAATATTGTAGAGGTTCTGAATTATGATATTCTCTTCCAGAAAGGTATTGGTTTTATTCTATCAGAAATTTAGAAGACAAAAAGACATTGTGATTAGTTTATCCAGTTATGTACCTAGTGTCAAGTTTTACCAGCACTTTCAAGGTTATGGGCAATCAAGGCAATCAAGAGGTTCAGTGAAAAAGATCTGGGATATTGAGGGTAACTCCCCAGATTTGTTATACCTGCATTGGCCATGTACTCTCCACTTAAGTCAAATTTTTAAAACATTGTTGTCCTGGGGTGCCTGGGAGACTCAGTCAGTTAAGTGTCCGACTTGTGAGTTTGGCTCAAGTCATGAACTCAGTTTATTTTTCTCAAAATAAAGAAATAAGCATGGAAAAAAAAAAGTTACATATCGTCCTTCCAATGGTAGCTACACTTGTGGTGAGGTTAGCATAACATATAGAGTTGTCGATCACTATGCTGCACACCTAAAACTAATGTAATACTGTGTTTTCAATAATAAAGAAAATAAGTAATTGCCCTTTTTCAAAGAGGCTTTTTTTGAACTCTCTACCTGGAAAAGGTCTTCTCATGAATAACAGTTTCTCATCATAGCACTTAGTACTGTAATTTAATAAATACTTTCATAACAATCTATCTCTTCTGTGAAACCTCAAGCATCTTTTGTGGCATGCATGATTCATTCCCTCCTTAAAGGAGAATTCTACATCTTATATTAATTTATATGTAAAACCCATTTGTAAGTAGAATATTTAATTATATTAGCATTTAGAATATAGATATTCAACTACTGGTCTGTATGTCAGCACCAATTAAGACTTTTCCAAGGACTGGGTATTACTTTGAAGAGAGAGAAGATGGACAGACATTGGCAGTAAAAATTATTCTGAATAGGAATTTCTCCAGTGAGCATAAGGCCAAGGATATAAAAGAGTATTTAAATGCATGTTGTCTTCACAAAGCTGAAATGTGGGCAGACAGCTTATTGCTGTTTTAATGGCACCTTGCAGAGATGAAATTAACATTTGATTTACATGAGTGTCCTTGGGCAGAGGCAATTGTGACTACTCATATCCACTGATAGGAGCTGAATTAGTTTTAACCTCTCAAAGAAATAATCTAGAAGTCATAATGAAAAGCTAAATGCAGATGTCCACTTAATACACAGTGGTACTTCAAGCAGTAAGAAAGAGATTGCAGCATAATAGTATTTTATACCTATTAAATAGATGTCCTTTAAGGAGTCAAATAAATTTATAACATTTTCAAATGTGATAAACTAGTCACAGAATGTGACTTTATAATTTTGAAAATAATCTGTAACTTAATAATTATGAGACTATAGAGTTAGAAAACTCTAGGGTCACAACTCAGATGCCTTTGGAGGTCATCAAGTTTCTAAATATGAAGTAGCCAACATGACATTTTAAAAATGGATAAGGAATGTGAATAACTGGAGAGTACAAAATCTTGCATAAAGGCAATCAAATTCACTGTTTTACATTATTCTTCTGGCCAAATAAAATATGTATAGAGATTAACTGACCCACAAGATATTGCTTTTTCATCTATCATTCTAGTTCAACCTCTTTACTTTATGTATGAATCATGCAATTTTTAGGTAGGCAGGGGACTTATCCAAGATCACGTAAGAGATTACTAGCACAGATGAGAATTGTTATTCAAATGATATTATTAAGTTATTGAACTTCGTTAGGAGTTATAAATTCCTGTTTTGTATGGTCTCATCATGAAGTAGAATGCAATGGAAATTATTATCTTCCATATATATAAGTAGAAACTATAATGGTCTAAAATTCAGTTAATTACTCTACATCCCAGGATAAAGAATAATATAACTAATTAATTGAGCATCAAAGTTCCATGTGGATTATACCACCAATAATTACAAAACTCTCAGAAAACATGACAGTCTTTGCATGTCCCCCCCCAAATTTATGTCCACCCCAAAACCAAGAATGTGGAGCTTATTTAGAAATGAGATCTTTGCAGATGCAGTCAGTTAAGATGAAGTTATAATGGATTAGGACAGGCCCTAAATCCAAGGACTAGCATCCTTATAAGAAGAGGACAGACACTTGGAGACACACAGAGAAGAAGGCTACATGACAATGGAGGAAGAGATTGGAGTGAGGAAGCTGTAAGGCAAGGAATGTCAAAGATTACCAGGAACCACCAGCAGTTACTGATAATTTCTTTAGAGAAAATCCTGGAACAGCTTCTCACTCAGAGCCTCCAGAAGGAATCAATCTTGCTAAGCATGATTTCAGATATCTCCCCTTTTGAAAACTATAATAGAAAAATTTCTATTTTTCTA
This sequence comes from Puma concolor, assembly GCF_028749965.1. Lineage (NCBI taxonomy): Eukaryota > Metazoa > Chordata > Mammalia > Carnivora > Felidae > Puma > Puma concolor. Next base: position 75,536,575 of record NC_141667.1, read on the forward strand.
AACCATCAGTTTGCCATACTTTGTTTGCCCAGGGAAACTTATTACACTCAGGAAAAACATGTCTTATTTACTAACAGAAATACTGAAGAAAAAATGTTATGGCAATTTCATTACCTAATTTAGGAATCTTAGGAATACATATCAGCATAAAGGGCATCATGTATGTAACGACCACAAATTAATTTGTTTAACATATTAATGCTTTTCTCTATGTTAAAAGATACATGTTTTATATTGATTTCAAAGTCATCTTCATTCATTTTAAGATATATAGTTTAAATACTATTTCAAGAGGGATACTTTTCATTCAAATAGAAGACATATTTCATTATAAGCATATTAAAAATTATCATAGCCTACAATTGTACTCCACTAGTTCACAGGTGCTGATAAACCAGCAAAAACAGAACCACAGTTTTGAAAATACCTCAAGGAGTTGGTCTAGTAAAAAAGTTAAACTCTTTTTTTTAAGTTCATTTATTATTTTGAGAGAGAGAGAGAGAGAGAGAGAGAGAGAGAGAGAGAAAGGGGCAGAGAGGGAGAGAGAATCCCAAGCAGGCTCTGCACCAATAGCATGGAGGCCCATGTGGGGCTCGAATATATGAACTGTGAGATCATGACCTGAGACGAAGTCCTATGCTTGACTGAATGAGCCACCCAGGTGCCTCCCAAAACTAAACTCGTAATGTAAGTGACAGCTAATATAAAGTCTCTATCAAATCAAGTGGATGGATCTTTGATTTTTTAGACTAAGGAATACGAGTACTAGATAAGTTGGCATTCTTCCTGGGTACACTTCACCTGAAAATGGTGATGTCTCAGTGGAAAAACTAAAGTGATCCAGGGAAGGAAAATGGGTTTTAAAATTCTGTGTGACAACCTTTTAAGTGAAAGAGGAAAGGAAAATAGCTAAACAGATATGATGGTGATTAATATGCTGAAATTGAATATAACAAAGGAAACTTGACAGATGATCTTACTACATACATTCTTTAATTAAAAGGGGAAATACTACTACAACATTCATTCATGATAAAAACCCTCAACAAAGTAAGTTTAAAGGGAACACACCTCAACATAATAAGTCTATATACAAAAAGCCAATAGCTAATATAACACTCAATGGGAAAAACTGAGGGCTTTTCCTCTACAGTGAGGAATAAGACAGAGGTATCACTCTAATCACTGTTATTTAACATAATACTGGAAGTCTTAAGCACAGCAGTCAGACAACAACAGCAACATCAACAAAATAAAAGGCATCCAAATCAGTAAGGAAGAAGCAAAACCTTCACGATTTGCAGTAGGCATGATATTATATGTAGAAAACCCACAAGACTCCACCCAAAAAAACTGCTAGAACTAATACACGAATTCAGTAAAGCCACAGGATACAAAATCAATATAGAGAAATGTTGCATTTGTATATACCAATAATGAAGCAGCAGAAAGAGAAATCGAGGAATTGATCCCATTTACAACTGCACCAAAAAAAAATAAGATACCTAGGAATAAATCTAACCAAAGAGGTAAAAGATCTACACTCTGAAAACTATAAAACACTGACGAAAGAAACTGAAGATGACACAAACAAATGGAAAGACATTGCATACTCATGCACTGGAAGAACAAATATCATTAAGAGGCCTATACTATCCAACGCCATCTAAATATTTAATGCCATATTTATGAAAATACCACCAACATTTTTCACAGAACTAGAACAAACAATTCTAAATTTTGTATCAAACCATAAAAGATACCAAATAGGCAATGAAACCTTGAAAAAGAAAAAGCAAAGCTGGAGGCATCACAGTTTCATGCTTCAAAGTCATATTACAAAGCTGTAGTGATCAAAAGAGTATGGTACTGGCACAGAAATACACACATAGATTGATGAAACAGAATAGAAAATCCAGAAAAGAACCCACAACTATACAATCAATTAATCTTCAACAAAGAATGAAAGAATATCTAATGGGAGAAAGAATGTCTCTTCAACAAATGGTGTTGGGAAAACTGGGCAGCAACATGCAAAAGAATCAAACTGGGCCACTGTCTTACACTATACACAAAAACAAATTCAAAATGGATTAAAGACCTAAATCTGAGACCTGAAACCATGAAAACACTAGAGGAGAACATTGGCAGTAACCTCTTTAACATCAGCCATAGCAACTTTTTTCTAGATATGTCTCCTGAGGCAAGGGAAACAAAAACAAAAATAAACTATTGGGACTTCACCAAAATAAAAAGCTGTGCACAGCAAAGGAAATGATCAACAAAACTAAAAGTCAGCCTACAGAATGAGAAAAGGTGTTTGCAAATAACATATCTGATAAAGGGTTGTTATCCAAAATATATAAAGAAATGATGAGACTCTACACCCAAAAGACAAATAATCCAATTAAAAAACGGGCAGAAGACATGAATAGACATTTTTGCAAATAAGACATACAGATGGCCAAAAGATACATGAAAATATAGATGCTCAACATCACTCATCATCAGGGAAATACAAATCAAAACTACAATGAGAGATCACCTCACACCTGTCAGAATTGCTAAAATCAACAACACAGGAAACATCAGCTACTGGCAAGAATGCAGAGAAACAGGAACCCTCTTGCACTGCTGGTGAGAATGCAAACTTGTGCAGCCACTCTGGAAATTAGTATGGAGGTTGTTCAAAATGTTAAAAAATAGAACTTCCCTACAGTCCAATAATTGCACCACTAGGTACTTATCCAAAAATTAAAAAAAAAAAAAAAAAAACTAATTCAAAGGTATAAATGCACCCCAATGTTTATAGCAGCAGCATCTACAACAGCTAAAGTATGGAAACAGCCCAAGTGTCCACTGATTGATGAACAAAGAAGAGTAGCATATATACACAATGGAATACTACTCAGTCATAAAAAAGAATGAAATCTTGCCATTTGCAATGACGTGGATAGAGTTACAGAGTAATATGCTAAGTGAAGTCAGTCAGTCAGAGAAAGACAAATATATGATTTCACTCACATGTGGAATTTAAGAAACAAATAAACAAGAAAAGGGGGAAAAAAGAGAAAGGAAAATCAAGAAACAGATTCTGAACTACAGAGAACAAACTGATGATTACCAAAAAGGAATTGGGTGGAGGGTTGGGTTGATTAAGGAGGGCACTTGTGATCAGCACAAGGTGTTATATACAAGTGTTAAATTACTATATTGTGAACCTAAAACTAATATAAGACTGTAAGTTAACTGGAATTAAAACAAAAACTTTAAAACAGTAAATAATATTTAGTATGATTATAATAATCTTAAAAGATATGAAGTAAATATTAAATGATTAATTATAGTTTGTAGATATAATAGGCCCATTAGGTATTTTTAATTCTATAGAAACCCATGTTCTATATTTGCAAAACCCATGTATATGAAAAGTATATTACCACTGTATTATGCAATTATGTTCAATCAATAATCTTCATACTATATATTTTTAACAATAAATTTGGGTAAAAAATCTGAATTTGAATAAGTGGTCTCATTTTAATTCAGTAATATAAACTCCTTTTTTATGTATGCTTAGGTTATGACTTCATGAATTCTTTGAGACTAGGACAGATGTTATATATAAAATTATTGTAATTAGTATTAATACTCCAAATATAAAAAGCCTTCAAATCAGGAACAGATGCAAAATATGATTTATAACTCACTAAGAACTACTAACACTATTCATAAGATCCAACTTAAAACATAATGTAGCCAAAATATAGGTTACATAAAATATAATGGTTAAAAACTATCATAGCATCTCCTCCTTGGGCAAAATCACCTTCTGTTTTTAGTCGATAAACTTGTCTATTGCTCAAAGTATTCTCCATGGAAGGTATTACCCCTGGGAGACTTCCATTGTCATTCGTACCCATGTTAAACTCTCCTTAAGCCTCCTGCTACAGGGTCTGAGAAAAACTATAATTGGTGCAGCTACCAAGTTGGGGAATTTGGGGATTTGTTTAACAACAACAACAACAACAACAACAACAATAATGGTAGCCTTTATTAAACAAAAATTTCTGTCAAAAATCCTTCTTCAATAAGGTATAGTCTAATAATATCAAAGCATTAACCTCCCAGGAACATTTATATTTTAGTTTTGGCTTAATGCTAGCACTTTTTGTAAGATAAATTTTAATTCTTACATTGCACACCACTACTAGATGATGTTGGAAATCAACATGTTAGTTTATCTACTTTTAGATTTGTCCAATAATCTATGCTTACAATCCCCCAATAAGTAAGTGTCCTATGGTCTTACCCAGAACTTTGATTGGATGTAAAAAGTTAAGTTACCTGACTAATGGAACTATTGAATGAAATAGTCACTGAACTAGCTGAGAGGAGTATTTCAGAGAAAAAATAAATAAATAAGGTCAGTGACTAATTCATATATATATATGTGTGTGTGTGTATATATATACATACATATATATACACACACACACATATTCAATATATATTCAATATTCAAAGGAATATATGCAACCCTATATATATATGTGTGTATATATATATATATATATATATATATATATATATATATATAAAGGGGTGCATATATATATATATACACACACACACACACGCACACACACACACACACCCCTGTATAGGGGCAAATAATTGTAAAGGGTAACAGCCAAGTCTTGGAAGCTGTGAAAAGTGATATTCCAGAAAAGACTACATCTTGTTAGTAAAATCCACATTTATTTAATTTCACTCAAATTTAAATTTGAGATTGCCAGCTTTTAAAACATGTAACCCACTTCCACTCTCTATACATCTATTATCCTGAAAAAACTTTTATTATATCAACTATCTCTTTACTATAAATACCTTTTTCAGCCATCTCACTCCACAGGCATCTGTTAATACATGATTGTGGAATAAAGTCATCATAGCAGAATGAAAGGAAAGAAAAATAAAGCAGGAAATTTTAAGGGAAATTTCTAGTGGGACAAGTATTACAGTAGTCATTGGAGAGAGCTGTGACTCAGATGATCTCCAGTAAAAACTGGGTGAACCAATAACATTGTGTCTATGAGCAAGTTCCATTATATAAGATCATTTACCCTTTTTAAACGGGAAGTATAGATTCATTTACATTTTATAATTCATTTATAGATTCCTTTGAGAGTTAATCAGATGATCCACATAACGTACTCAGACCTATATCTATTATATATTGCTAGCTATTTTATTACTTGATGAGCGATTCTATAGGAGAGGAGAGTAAATGTTGATTTCAGTATTTCAAGTATTAATGCCGATAACCCAGATTTGGAAGTGTAAGAAGATATATTTAGTTTTTTTGGTCTTAGTGAATGTTAACAGTGGAGCATCTAAGTAGAATCTACTGAGATTCAATTGGAGATTGAAAATCAAAGCTTAGCTGAAAATATAGTATCAGAAACATTGTAGCATATTAAACACTTGTATAATGGAAGAACAAGCACTTTATTAAAAATGAGACATAGCTCTGGTTTGTTGGACATTTATTCTTGAACCACAATTTTTTAAAAATATTTATTTATTTTTGGGAGAGTACAAGTTGGGGAGAGGAAGAAAGGGGGACAGAGGATCTAAAGTGGGCTCTGTGCTGACAGGCTGACAGCAGTGAGCCTGATGTGAGGCTCAAATTCATAAACCACAAGATCATGACCTGAACCGAAGTGGCACGCTCAACCAAATGAGCCACCCAGGTGCCCTGAACCACTATTTTTTTTCAACTACGAGAGCAAATTTTTAGATTAGACAATCACTGAGGTATTTCCACCTTTAGAACTCTATGGCAATGCAGATCTCTATGGCTATGTATCAATAATATTCTGTTTTATAGCAATCTTTAAGCTCTTTAACTTGAACCATTTTAGTTGGACTAATGATATAAAATTAACTTTAATATAATAATAGCATAGGTGTGGTTCACTGCAATTATATCTGTGAAATTACTGCTTGAGGGAGCAAATATTTAAAAATTAATGTCTTTGCCAAGAGAGTTATAGAAGTCAGTTCAAATTATTGTTGAACCAAAGTCTGTAGAGGTATCATCAAAATTAACTTAATTAAGGAAAAGAAAGAAGATGGTTGGAACAAGTTTTGGGAAATAAATTACATTTGAATTTAAGTATTTTAAATGGTGAGTTATTGATATATTAAGTTTTGGGAAACACTTCACTCACATTACCTATTATGGGTCCAAATTTGTACAAGAATGTAGCAGTTTTCTAAGAAACTATTAGGACAAGATAAAACTATCCCAAATTTTACATGTTTAAAATAAAAAAAAAATTTGTACATCATCTCACTAATAAGATTTCTTTCCTTGTTTTATATCACTTTTTCAAACTAAAAATAAAATTTTACCGCTAATAGTTATGAAAGCTCAAAAAGGGAAATGAAGAACAAATGACTTGAGCCTGTATTAGCATTTAATACTCTAAGAATTTAAAAAAAAAAACATAATCCAAACAGAATGTAGATTTAAAGATATTTCATTTGATTACAGATTTTAAAATTCATTTTCTCATTTACTTTCAGAAGTAATAATCCAATTAACATGAGGGTGCACATACTTTGTGTAGTATTTATGAAGTTTGATACAGGGTGGAAAATCATTTGTAAATAAGTGCAAATACTAATAAAATTAAACAATATTTAAAAATTGTTAAAATATACTAGATAATGTTCTGAAATCATTTTAAGCAAGATGGTCAAAAATAATTTTTCACTGCATCCTAATACTGCTACATAATTGTGTAAGTCCTGTCTGGGGTGCCTGGGTGGCCCAGTTGGTTGAGCATTTAACTCTTGATTTCTGCTCAGGTCATGATTCCAGGGTCATGGAATCAAGCCCTGCATCAGGCTCTGTGCTGAGCCTGAAGCCTGCTTGTGATTCTCTCTGTCTCTCTCTCTCTCTACCCCTCTGTCCCTCTCCCTCACTCACATGCTCTCTTTCACTCTTTCTAAAAACTAAAATAATAAATTGTACAAGTCCTCTCATTCTTACACATTTATTCACTGACATTTTTGTGAATATAATTTTGAATTCCCACATGAAAATTTATATTTAAAGTATAAGCCACAATGTACAAAAGGCCAATAGATTTCTAATATATTACTGAAAACTTTTCCTATGTAATTACCAAATCGCCTGACTTTTTAAATGTTCCTTTGCTTTGTTTTTTGTTTGTTTTTGTTTTGCCAGTTCACTACACGTAAAACTTAGGAATGAGGAGTCGCAGCTTCATCATCAAGGAAAAAAAAAGGCAAATATATTCCTTTCCATTTATAACATAAAGAATGGCTTTTACTGTTGATAGTTTCAAACCTACTTTTCTTATGTTAAGCAAAAAACAAATCAATAAATCACACCAAAAAAGCCAGAGCCTAATTTCCTAAAATAATTAATTCTAGTGAAAAAAAAGGGACTCATACACTCAAATTTACACACATATGCCCTTGTTTAAATATAACACTAGCATATTTACTCATTCAATTCATTCTATAAATATTTAATAAGTACCCAGGTACTGTGATTGGGATTGAATATATACAGTGTTGAATTAGAGATGAAAACTGGTCTGTGTATGCTAATATTTCAGCAGGGAAGACAGATAAATGAATTAGAGATTATTGACCATTGTGATAAATTATATGATAAAATCAGACATTTAATTAATTCAAAGAAGATTTCTGGGAGAATATTTTAAACTGCCACAATTTATTTTGCATTTTCAATTTGGTTTAAAAATCTTTACTATTTGCTGTTTAAAGATCATATATAAAAGCTATAATAAAACTCTTGTCTATTTTTCTTTTTGCAATTTTTCTTTTGAGGAAACTACCCTTAAGGAATTCCTTAAAAGATTATTACTGGAATACACCCAACACTGTTAAGTCCCCTCATGCTCGTGCTGCTATAATTCTCATGAATCTGTAGGCCACATATTTCATCTCCAGAAAGTCACAAAAATCCTTTTAGTAACAACTCAATCCCTTATCTCAGGATTATAAAGCAAGAGTGGTGGAAGCTATGAAATCTACACAGAAAATACAAGAATAGCAACATGTACATCGATTGTATATGATCTTATCCATTGTCATTTTGGACAGCCAGTGACGTGCCAACACGATCTCAAGAACTTACTGCATATTCTTACTGAGGCAAAGTAGGTTTCTATTATTTTTCTCATATGACAAATATCCTTATTTTATATTTTTTAAAAAAGAAGATGAACTACATATAGTCTTAATGCTGACCTAACATATTGCCAAAAAAAGTATAACTATCTTTTTATTACATCAGATAAGGGCATTTTTCCATTATACTTAACTGTATCAATTTAGAATTTATGGTAATTTAGGTAAAATCTGAAGAACCGTTTTATTCTTTAAAAACTCTTAAACAGTAAGTTTGTATTATCTTTGTACATATTAAAGTTATTTTTAAGCATACACATAATTGATTCTTTTTTGCCTTCAAAACTTTTGTCAATATAAATTAAGAAACTTGAAGTCAATTTTATCAAATAATTTCATAATATCAAATATGATACAAAAAGATGATTTAGAAGTGAAGAAAGGTTTATTACTGACAAAGCTTTGTTAACATATTTGAACCATGTGAAAGCAATGTTTGTAGGTTAAAAAATAACAAAAAAATATTAGCACTTTGCCTACTATATTGGTGAAGCTATATTGTACTGGATGCTAAAAAGCATATATACCTTTATATCTATTTAATGAAGAAATAAGTTGTTTTGATCTTTTGGTACATTATGTAATTCAAAATATTTTAATATCTGAATATTCTATTAACATCTTTAAAAAACAAAAGGGAATTTAATGCTTGGAATTTGTGGTAACTTTTTGGTTTATTAAAAGTAACTCCTACTAGATGTACAAAATCCCATCTCTCTGGACATATTGGAAATAGATCTACCAAAAAGAGTTTTGATTATATTATGAATATAATATATATTTTTGGGGGTGCCTGGGTGGCTTAGTTGGTTAAGCATCTAACCCTTGGTTTCAGCTCAGGTCATGATCTCATGGTTTGTGAGTTTGAGCCCTGCATTGGGCTCCTCGCTGAAGGTGTCCCTCTCTTTGCCACAAAATACCACATCAAAGCTAAACAACTATTGCTAACAGTTCAAAAACTTGCAAATCCACAATCACCCACTTAACTTCTCACTAATCTCTAACAGCAAAGATAGCATTTCGTATTACATATAATAAAATTTATTCAGAGGTCAGACCACTGAGAACTTTAGGAACCTGAAGCTATGCAAAATTTGTAGTCTTTTCAAAAGCACAGTTGTCACTGCTAACTGCTAAACGGGAGTGATTTTATGTGATACACAGGTGCTATTTAATTTCCCTGTCTAAAGGAAAGATAACATTATTTCTGTTGATAATGGTGACTCATGGACCTGTTAATAATGCAAAAGAAGGTTATTTAGAAGAGGCAGAAGCCTCACCAAATGATTTTGAATTCTAGGAAAGAAAGGTCCTTACACTCTTAAGGAAGATTTTAGAGAATCACCAAAGGGATCACAAGAAAGGTACTAGGGAGCAGCTCCTAGTCTAAGGACAAAGTGCTCTAGTGGGATCCCTCTGTATGACAATGATATGGTAAGCTTCATGGATGCTCCATCACCAACACACATGCATCTGCTATCAAATTACAATGAAAAGTACTTGCTTTTTAGGCAGGTCTCTGGTTTGTGGCTTTCTAATGCTATCCAATCTTGATGGAGAGAAAAAAATATCATTTACATAGGATACCTAACATGCTGTACATTCAATCAATTTTATCAGTCTCCAGCACAAAAGAGTCACCCAAGATAAGAGAGGAAGAAAATATTTGAATTTCTATTTCTATTTTTTATATCTCATCCTTAATTTATATTTTTGCATGACTTATAATTTAAAATTATCAGTAGTTATACATGTATATAAATTTCTCAAGTTTAATACACATAATATTGAGTTGAGGTCTCATATTCTTGGGTATCATAATCTAGGGATCATGTTCTTAGTGAATATGACAGGTATCATATTCTAGGTATCATATTCTTAGTGAATACCACTCTAGGTATCATATTCTTAGTGAAAAAAATATAGTATAAAAAGAGCTTGAAATCATCTGCTCTAGTACTTTAAATCATGGTTTAAACTAGGCCATTGAGTACTTGAGTATCTGACCACACATTATGCTTTTCAGAGACTTTGCTTTTGGATAATACTATTTACAACAGTGAAGGAACACTATATACAAACATAGCATCCCATCTCCCAGTGTGCTTAACTGTGCCTACATTTTCTACAAAGGGTTCACAGTATTGTGATAAAATGAGAATTGGTGGGGCTGTCCTTCAAGTTTTCTTGCCTTTTCTGGGGTAAAGTGTGGGCACATGACCAATATTAATCAGACTCCCTCTCCCTTGTGAATATAAGCCATAAACAGAAAAAATAACAATGTCTGAACATACCTGCAGCTAGCCCATCCAGAGCTTTACCTACAGTAGAGCTAACCCAATAATGCTTTCATTCAGTGTACTTGCTCTATACATACAATAAACTCATTTTATATTTATTTGATAATAAGATATATATTTTTTTAATTTTTTGATTTTATTTGTTTATTTTGATAGAGACACAGAGTGAATGCAGGAGGTGCAAAGAGAGGGACACCTTCAGCGAGGAGCCCAATGCAGGGCTCAAACTCACAAAGCATGAGATCATGACCTGAGCTGAAACCAACCAAGTTAGTTAAATGCTTAACCAACTGAACCACCCAGGCACCCCAAAATTATTTCTTTTTCAGTTAGAATGGAAGGTCAGAACTTGATGCCAGTAAATGAGAAAAGGGTCAAATTTTCCCAGGAGACAAAATTTCACAGAAGTATAGAAGTCCATATATTCATTTCCATCACTTCTTTGTCAACTGAATAAGATGACAAGTAAAATAAATCAATAGTAGTATGTATTGGGCTCTTTCAAAAGACCTAAGTATGTACCAGCATTTGGTTAATGATATAATACGCTGACATTTATCACATTATTGCTACTTGTAAACACAATTTGAAGTTTTGTATATATATTAAGTCAGTTGATTCTCTTAATAATAAGCCTGAGAATTAGCTATAATAAAATAGTGATTTTATACATGATGAAACTGAGGCAACTAATTATGATAGTTATAAAAGGTCACATGACCAGGGATAACATTCTAGAGATTTAGGTACTGTCTTCTTCTTGGTACAGTGAGGGAGACACCCTTAAAAATAGAGATTTCCGGAAAATAAGAGAAGATGGCAGCGTAGGAGGATGCTGGGCTAACCACGTGTCCTGCTGATCACTTACATTCCACCTACACCTGCCTAAATAACCCAGAAAACCACCAGAAGACTAGCAGAACAGAGTCTCCGGAGCCAAGCACAGACCAGAGGCCCACAGAAGAGGGTAGGAAGGGCGGAGAGGCGGTGCGCGCTGCACGGACTGGCGGGAGAGAGCTGGGGCGGAGGGGCAGCCTGCCGCCCAAGCAGAGCCCCCGAGTCTGGCTGGCAAAAGCGGAGGGGCCATACGGAGTGTATTCTCACAGCAAGCGTGACTTAGCATCTGGGAGGTCATAAGTTAACAGCTCTGCTCGGAAAGTGGGAAGGCTGGAGGACAAAGGGAGGGAGAGTTGCTGAGCCCCGGGAGGACAGAGCTCAGTTTGGTGGGGAACAAAGGAGCTCGCCAGCGCCATCTCCCTCGCCCATCCCCCAGCCAAAATCCCAAAGGGAACCAGTTCCTGCCAGGGAACTTGCTCACTCAGCACAAACACCCAAAGCTGTGCTTCTGTGGAGCCAACCCTCCGGCAGCGGGTCTAACTCCCTTGCGCTGCCACAGGGCCCCTCCTGAAGTGGATCACCTAAGGAGAAGCGAGCTAAGCCTGCCCCTCCTGCCCCCGTGCACCTTGCCTACCCACACCAGCTAAGACGCCAGATCCCCAGCATCACAAGCCTGGCAGTGTGCAAGTAGCCCAAATGGGCCAGGCCACCCCACAGTGAATCCCGCCCCTAGGAGAGGGGAAGAGAAGGCACACACCAGTCTGACTGTGGCCCCAGCGGTGGGCTGGGGGCAGACATCAGGTAGGACTGCGGCCCCGCCCACCAACTCCAGTTATACACCACAGCACAGGGGAAGTGCCCTGCAGGTCCTCACCACGCCAGGGACTATCCAAAATGACCAAGCGGAAGAATTCCCCTCAGAAGAATCTCCAGGAAATAACAACAGCTAATGAACTGATCAAAAAGGATTTAAATAATATAACAGAAAGTGAATTTAGAATAATAGTCATAAAATTAATCGCTGGGCTTGAAAACAGTATAGCTGACAGCAGAGAATCTCTCGCTACAGAGATCAAGGGACTAAGGAACAGTCACGAGGAGCTGAAAAGCGCTTTAAACGAATTGCAAAACAAAATGGAAATGACGACAGCTCGGATTGAAGAAGCAGAGGAGAGAATAGGTGAACTAGAAGATAAAGTTATGGAAAAAGAGGAAGCTGAGAGAAAGAGAGATAAAAAAATCCAGGAGTATGAGGGGAAAATTAGAGAACTAAGTGATACACTAAAAAGAAATAATATACGCATAATTGGTATCCCAGAGGAGGAAGAGAGAGGGAAAGGTGCTGAAGGGGTACTTGAAGAAATAATAGCTGAGAACTTCCCTGAACTGGGGAAGGAAAAAGGCATTGAAATCCAAGAGGCACAGAGAACTCCCTTCAGACATAACTTGAATCGATCTCCTGCATGACATATCATAGTGAAACTGGCAAAATAAAAGGATAAAGAGAAAATTCTGAAAGCAGCAAGGGATAAACGTGCCCTAACATATAAAGGGAGACCTATAAGACTCGTGACTGATCTCTCTTTTGAAACTTGGCAGGCCAGAAAGGAATGGCACGAGATCTTCAATGTGTTGAACAGAAAAAATATGCAGCTGAGAATCCTTTATCCAGCAAGTCTGTCATTTAGAATAGAAGGAGAGATAAAGGTCTTCCCAAACAAACAAAAACGGAAGGAATTCATCACCACTAAACCAGCCCTACAAGAGATCCTAAGGGGGATCCTGTGAGACAAAGTACCAGAGACATCGCTACAAGCATAAAACATACAGACATCACAATGACTCTAAACCCGTATCTTTCTAGAATAACACTGAATGTAAATGGATTAAATGTGCCCACCAAAAGACATAGGGTATCACAATAGATAAAAAAACAAGACCCATCTATTTGCGGTCTACAAGAGACTCATTTTAGACCTGAGGACACCTTTAGATTGAGAGTGAGGGGATGGAGAACTATTTATCATGCTACTGGAAGCCAAAAGAAAGCTGGAGTAGCCATACTTATATCAGACAAACTAGACTTTAAGTTAAAGGCTGTAACAAGAGATGAAGAAGGGCATTATATAATAATCAGAGGGTCTATCCATCAGGAAGAGCTAACAATTATAAATGTCTATGCGCCGAATACCTGAGTGCCCAAATATATAAAACAATTACTCATAAACATAAGCAACCTTATTAATAAGAATGTGGTAATTGCAGGGGACTTTAACACTCCACTTTCAGAAATGGATAGATCATCTAGACACACGGTCAATAAAGAAACAAGGGCCCTGAATGATACATGGGATCAGATGGACTTGACAGATATATTTAGAACTCTGCATCCCAAAGCAACAGAATATACTTTCTTCTCGAGTGCACATGGAACATTCTCCAAGATAGATCATATACTGGGTCACAAAACAGCCCTTCATAAGTATACAAGAACTGAAATCATACCATGCATACTTTCAGACCACAATGCTATGAAGCTTGAAATCAACCACAAGAAAAAGTCTGGAAAACCTCCAAAAGCATGGAGGTTAAAGAATACCCTACTAAAGAATGAGTGGGTCAACCAGGCAATTAGAGAAGAAATTTAAAAAAATATGGAAACAAATGAAAATGAAAATACAACAATCCAAATGCTTTGGGATGCAGCGAAAGCAGTCCTGAGAGGAAAATACATTGCAATCCAGGCCTATCTCAAGAAACAAGAAAAATCCCAAATACAAAATCTAACAGCACACCTAAAGGAAATAGAAGCAGAAGAGCAAAGGCAGCCTAAACCCAGCAGAAGAAGAGAAATAATAAAGATCAGAGCATAAATGAACAATATAGAATCTAAAAAAAATGGTAGAGCAGATCAACGAAACCAAGAGTTGGTTTTTTGAAAAAATAAACAAAATTGACAAACCTCTAGCCAGGATTCTCAAAAAGAAAAGGGAGATGACCCAAATAGATAAAATCATGAATGAAAATGGAATTATTACAACCAATACCTCACAGATACAAACAATTGTCAGGGAATACTATGAAAAATTATATGCCAACAAATTGGACAACCTGGAAGAAATGGACAAATTCCTGAACACCCACACGCTTCCAAAACTCAATCAGGAGGAAATAGAAAGCTTGAACAGACCCATAACCAGCGAAGAAATTGAATCGGTTATCAAAAATCTCCCAACAAATAAGAGTCCAGGACCAGATGGCTTCCCAGGGGAGTTCTACCAGACGTTTAAAGCAGAGATAATACCTATCCTTCTCAAGCTATTCCAAGAAATAGAAAGGGAAGGAAAACTTCCAGACTCATTCTATGAAGCCAGTATTACTTTGATTCCTAAACCAGACAGACACCCAGTAAAAAAAGAGAACTACAGGCGAATATCCCTGATGAATATGGATGCAAAAATTCTTAATAAGATACTAGCAAATCGAATTCAATGGCATATAAAAAGAATTATTCACCATGATCAAGTGGGATTCAGTCCTGGGATGCAGGGCTGGTTCAACATTCACAAATCAATCAACGCGATACATCACATTAACAAAAGAAAAGATAAGAACCATATGATCCTGTCAATCGATGCAGAAAGGCCTTTGACAAAATTCAGCACCCTTTCTTAATAAAAACTCTTGAGAAAGTCGGGATAGAAGGAACATACTTAAACATCATAAAAGCCATTTATGAAAAGCCCACAGCTAACATCATCCTCAATGGGGAAAAACTGAGAGCTTTTTCCCTGAGATCAGGATGTAAAAGATCTGTATGCTGAAAACTATAGAAAGCTCATGAAGGTAATTGAAGAAGATATAAAGAAATGGAAAGACATTCCATGCTCGTGGATTGGAAGAATAAACATTGTCAAAATGTCAATACTACCCAAAGCTATCTACACATTCAATGCAATCCCAATCAAATTGCACCAGCACTCTTCTCGAAACTAGAAAAAGCAATGCTAAAATTCCTATGGAACCACAAAAGGCCCCGAATAGCCAAAGTAATTTTGAAGAAGAAGACCAAAGCAGGAGGCATCACAATCCCAGACTTTAGCCTCTACTACAAAGCTGTCATCATCAAGACAGCATGGTATTGGCACAAAAACAGACACATACACCAATGGAATAGAATAGAAACCCCAGAACTAGACCCACAAACGTATGGCCAACTCATCTTTGACAAAGCAGGAAAGAACATCCAATGGAAAAAAGACAGTCTTTTTAACCAATGGTGCTGGGAGAACTGGACAGCAACATGCAGAAGGTTGAAACTAGACCACTTTCTCACACCATTCACAAAAATAAACTCAAAATGGATAAAGGACCTGAATGTGAGACAGGAAACCATCAAAACCCGAGAGGAGAAAGCAGGAAAAGACCTCTCTGACCTCAGCCGTAGCAATCTCTTACTCGACACATCCCCAAAGGCAAGGGAATTAAAAGCAAAAATGAATTACTGGGACCTTATGAAGATAAAAGGTTTCTGCACAGCAAAGGAAACAACCAACAAAACTAAAAGGCAACCAATGGAATGGGAAAAGATATTTGCAAATGACATATCGGACAAAGGGCTAGTATCCAAAATCTATAAAGAGCTCACCAAACTCCACACCCGCAAAACAAATAACCCAGTGAAGAAGTGGGCAAAAAACATGAATAGACACTTCTCTAAACAAGACATCTGGATGGCCAACAGGCACGTCAAAAGATGCTCAACGTCGCTCCTTATCAGGGAAATACAAATCAAAACCACACTCAGATATCACCTCACGCCAGTCAGAGTGGCCAAAATGAACAAATCAGGAGACTATAGATGCTGGAGAGGATGTGGAGAAACGGGAACCTTCTTGTACTGTTGGTGGGAATGCAAATTGGTGCAGTCACTCTGGAAAACAGTGTGGAGGTGCCTCAGAAAATTAAAAATAGACGTACCCTACGACCCACCAATAGCACTGCTAGGAATTTACCCAAGGGATACAGGAGTACTGATGCATAGGGGCACTTGTACCCCAATGTTTATAGCAGCACTCTCAACAATAGCCAAATTATGGAAAGAGCCTAAATGTCCATCAACTGATGAATGGATAAAGAAATGTGGTTTATATACACAATGGAGTACTACGTGGCAATGAGAAAGAACGAAATATGCCCCTTTGTAGCAACGTGGATGGAAGTGGAGAGTGTGACGCTAAGTGAAATAAGCCATACAGAGAAAGACAGATACCATATGTTTTCACTCTTATGTGGATCCTGGGAAACTTAACAGAAACCCATGGGGGAGGGGAAGGAACAAAAAAAAAAAGAGGTTAGAGTGGGAGAGAGCCAAAGCATAAGAGACTCTTAAAAACTGAGAACAAACTGAGGGTTGATCGGGGGTGAGAGGGAGGGGAGGGTGGCTGATGGGTATTGAGGAGGGCACCTTTTGGGATGAGCACTGGGTATTGTATGGAAACTAATTTGACAATAAATTTCATATATTGAAACAAAAAGTCACATGACTAGTTGGATAGTAGAGCACATGTACCAACCTAGGCACTGTGTATCCAAAACCAGTCCTCTTTTTATTCCATACTGTCTCTCATGTAATATTAAAAGTTAAACCTTTTAGATTTTATTTATTGGTACAAACAATCCCACTGACTTTGAATGTAACTTCCTACTCCTTCGTTCATCCCTACTGGAAACAAGTCAAACAAAGGAAAATTTACTTGTGCAAACCCTGAATATTCACAGAAAGGTTTAACCTTGCTTAGCTCCTAGGAGATAATCTTAGCTCTTAGAATATCCTTTGTAATAAGATGCCTTTGTTTACTTGAGTACTTGGGCCATCCAGATATTTTATACTAACAATGTGATTTACTGTGGCAGCCATGGACCATGCACTATCAGTGTTCTATCTAGAGGGGTTAGACATTAAGTAACTAAGATCAGCCAGGTGGGCAGTCAGTCCTGTCTATTGAACAATGCCCAGTAAAAATCCTGGACACTAAGGTTCTCAGTTGATGGGAAGCTCAACCACAATACTCTGTGTGTATTGTCACACACTGTCACTAAAAGAATTAAGCCTTATCTGTAAGACTCCAATTGAGGGAAGATAACTGGAAGCCTGCATCTGTTCCCTCTGGACTCTGCCCTATGTGCCTTTTACCTTTGCGATCTTAATCTGGACCCTTTTACTGAAATAAATCATACCCATCAGTTTAACAGCTTCCATGAGTTCTTTAAGTGCTTCTAGCAAATCATTCCTGTATTTTTCTCCAGAACTCCTTCATCTTATCCATGTCTAAACATGGTAATTCATTAAAAGAATCATCCTTATATCCTAGGTATGATTTACTTTTTCAGGAAGAAAACTCTTAACAGATTTAGATGATTATTCAATGGAAGGTCATCGTGGGGACTGCCCAATTCAATATGACATCTTTTACAACTTCTTTTTTTTAAAGTTTATTCATTTATTTTCAGAGAAGGAGAGAGTGTGTGAGCAGGGGAGGGGCAGAATGAGAGGGAGAGAGAGAGAATCCCAAGCAGGTTCCATCCTGTCAGTACAGAGCCCTATGTGGGACTCTAACTCACAAACCATGAGATCATGACCTGACCCAAAACCAAGAGTTGGACTCAACCGATTGAGCCACCCAGGCACCCATCTTTTACTACTTTTAAAACATGACATTCAAACATGGAAAGAAAAATAAGAACTTTTAAAGGAGATTAGGAAACAATGATGAAAACTTATTCATAAATGTAGAATTCTGTGAATCCTCTAGATGAATAAATCAAATATTATTTAAAATAGTATATATATTTCTTAGTATGATAATATAAACTAGGCAGTCATGTTGTACTTTTGGCTGAAAATGTAGAAAACACTAAAAAAATACAATGAAACAAAATCACCCATAATACAACAATCAGGGAAAAGCACTATTTAAAGATGATGTATGTACTCCTTTCTTTCACATTCCTCCTTTATATATGTTACTTTACATGTAAACTCATTTTCTCCAGAGGGTATCACCTATTCTATCTGGTAATGTGCAATAAAGAAACGCCAAAGAATATGAGGATATCCCCATGTGTTCTAAGATGGAGAACCCCAAAGGGATAAAAAACATTATTGAGACAAAAACCACTGTTGATCTTTTCCTTTCAGACAGCTCTACCAGGCAATCACACTAATCAAGTTACATGGGTTTTACATCTTCAAAAAATAGCAACCTTGGAGAAATAGCCTGCCTACATTGTAATCTACCAGCCCTAAGGTTTTGAAGGGGCTGAGGTGGAGGAGAGAACACCCATGGTAGTAGATCAGTCACCTAGTTACTATTGCAATAGGTAACTATGCTGTGCAAATGTCTTTGTGAAGAAGCAGGTGATCAATGTTAACCAAGAAAAAAATCACACCTTAAAAACAATTCCTGTAACCAGTTCTCTGACTAAACTCCATCTCATGCGTCAGACACCACCCATTTTCTACACACTCATGCACAAAGACACACACACAGAAACACACACACACACAGTCATGACAGCATTCAGATTTGCTATAGTATTTCTGTGGTTTGGTTTGGTTTGGCTCAGCACTTCAAGTTAATGTTTTCTCCTGCTATATATTTTGTAGTGATGACTGTGAGGAAGGCATTCAGAAGTTTTTTATATAAATTTTTACATACCCACATTTTTAATAATTATAAAAGTGCTCCATTGGGCATTTTTATATAAGTATATAATAGCACAGTTTTTTTTATTAAATATTTGGAGTAGAGCCCTATAATTAGAATTATGATCCAGTAAATATCAGTTATTTTGTTCTTTCATCAATCAGTTTACGAAGTTTTTAGTAGCTTCAAAATATAAATACCATATGTTATTTAATTTTTATAAAGAACACTTGTGGAATAGTATTTTACAAATTCTTTTTGAGTATACTCATAAATTTAATATAAAAAACTTAAATTTAATAAATTCTTAAAAGGTAAATGGCATAAAAATATTTAAGGTATTTGATATATTTTCTCAAATTGTCCACCAGAAATGTTGAATTTGCCATCTCATCAACAAAAATTCAATTCATCCTTAAGTCTAATTGACATAACTTGTAGAACTTACACATTTAAGTTGTTAAGGACAGTGATAATATTTAGTACATACTGAGCATATACTTTTTTTATTTCCTGTCACATTTGATCCCCACAACAATCACCAGAGATACATGTTGTATTATTCCCATTTTTGAGACAAGAAAACTATGGTTTAGGCTTATCATTTAACTTTCTCAAGGCTTGATGACTAGAAAGGGGAATAAATACTTTATAATCGTAAGTCATCTGAGTTTCCTTTGGAGTCATCTGAAACACTCCCAAGACAATAAGAGCACATTTAACAACCTAATATTAACAACAACGTTAAAAATAAGTTCAAGTTGGGGCACCTGTGTGGCTCAATCGGTTAAGCTAAGCATCTAACCTCAGCTTAGGTCATGATCTCGCAGTCTCTGTGTTCGAGCCTCACATCAGGCTCTGTGCTGACAGCTCAGAGCCCAGATCCTGCTTCAGATTCTGTGTCTCCCTCTCTCTCTGCTCCTCCCCCCTCACGCTCTATCTCTCTCTGTCTCTCAAAAATAAATAAACATTAAAACAATAGATAAATAAAAATAAGTTCAAGTCGAATAGCATCTACAATTGTGTATGTGTGTTTATGTGTGTATTGGATCTTCCTTGGAATTCACTAAATTAATGACAAAAAATATAAAATCTATTTTTAAAATAGCCATTTACACAGTAAGTTAAACAAACAAGATTATAAAAGAATCATAAATAAATATAAATTCTTACCCAATAAGGAAATATAGATTTGACTTTTTTTGTAATTCCTAATACTGTCTTAGCCTTGGAATTTTTATTAGTCATGTATGTTGAAAACCTACACCTTTCATGTTTCCAATTTCATCCTTTTTAAGAATCTGTATTTTGGTGTTGATAGATTATTTTTGTCGGGGCACAAGGGTGGCTCAGTTGTTTAAGCATCCGACTCTTGGTTTTGGCTCAAGTCATGATCTCACAGTTGTGCTTTTGGGCCTCACGTCATTGTCAGTGCATAGCCTGCTGGATTCTCTTCCTCCCTCTGTCTCTGCCCCACTCCAGCTCGTACACTCTCTTTTTCTCTCTCAAAAATAAATAAATAAACATTAAAAAAATTATTTTTGTTCTTTTGATTGATAAAAGCTGTCTGAGACATAAAGCAAGTTGACCAAATGTGTTTCCACATGAAACACTGTCAGTAGATTCTAGCATGATGAAGTATATTTATATGCAAAGATATATGCTATCACAAGAGCTACAATAAAAAATTGCCCCATCTATCACATATTTATTTTATTCTTAAAATGCCACACTGTCTTTCTGCTCATACAGAAGAGTCTATAATTTGCACACTTTTTTTGAAATAATACACTTCTGAGTTTTACTATGAAAAGGGTGAAAAACTGGTTTAGAAAACTAATTCCAGGCTTATTTCTGCTACTTATTACCTGTGTCATATTAGACAAACAAATTAGCCTCTTTGGTTCTTGTTCTCCACTATATAAAATAAAGTGATGGTTGCATTACATTATCTAATTCTATATCGTCTTCCTAGGTTCAAAATATCTATGAATAAATTACTCTGCAAGTGATTTGTTTCTCATAATTTTCACTTGATTTTTCTCAATGAGAGTTGTGACAAGTTGTGACAAGAATCAGCCACTTACACTGTAACTTAGTTTAAACACAATCAGAGATTTGGAAGAATTTGTGGCCTTTGAAGTTTGTGGACTGAAAACTACAACTGTGTTCTGAATCCTATGCAACTTGCAATCTTACTCAATAGTAGATGTTGTTCATCATATCACCTCTTTGTGCTCCCCAAATGAGCTAACTTAAGACATGTTTAAAAATTTAAGCATGATTACCACAGGTTAAAAGGTTAGAGATCAGATTTTTGTTTCAGAAAACAATCATAAAAATATCTATTTTAGAAAATAGTTTTAGAGATTATCCAGTATCCAGTGTCCAGTAATCCTATTGATGCTGGATGCATTAAAATAAACTTTTTCTTATTCCTCCCTTCATATTTTAACATTAGACCAGATCTATTTTTCATCATGATAGCTAATTATTAAATGCAATATAAACCAGGCATTGGCCTAAATTCTCTCCATGCAATACTTCATTGTTTTTATATAAACTCTACAGGTATATAATTTTGTTTTCATCCCTGTTTCACAGAAAGGATAGTAGAGATTTAGAAAGTCAAAATGACTTGTCCAAAGTCAAAAAGCAAGTAAGGCAGAGGTATCCAAACCCAAGTCATTCTGCCTCTAAAGTCTATGTTCTGAAACACTACATTTTATTTTCTTTAAAAGAAAAAAAATAATAAAAGAAAAGAAAACATATCCCTTAAAAGGCACAAGCTAACTATATCAGTCTTCTACTGCTTTTAACCCCTGTCGTGATGCCCAGATTCACAATCACAATCCCTTACAGGTAATAAAAAGTAATGTTGAGAACCAACAGATGCAAGGTGGGTGTTTTTATCAACATAAGGCATTAAACTTGAATTAAATTCAAGTTATCTCACATGAAATTCTTGGGGAAAATGTGTCAGAATTTGGATTCACCTAAATTTAAGAAAGATAATAAGGTATATATACTATTTATTACATAACACATTAATGTTTCATCAGCAAAACTTACAAACATTTATATTAAGTGGCATTAAAAAAAAGCTCTAAATAGGCTTACATTGTTTCAGGTCAGGATTTGTAACAAAATAAATTATTAAGAAGTTTTCCTTTATGAAGCTCTTTAAATTTTAGAGATATGAATAAGAAATCATGTACCTACACTTCTTTCTATTAAAAAAAAGACAAGCAATATAATCTTAAATTTCTACTATTTATTCTATTTTCATTTCAGTTTTTAGTTTTGCTCTATTTTATATGCAGCAAATTTCATGGACTCTTGATTACACTCTGCTTAAGTAGAAAAAAGAGAAGTCAAAAATTTCATTTGAAAAACCTTATACCAATACATTCCTTAATTGATATAATTTGAGGTTTTCTAAAAATTCTGACTTGGTATTATCCAGAGTCTAATTTGTATCAATCCTACATTATAGATCTTTCTCTCTTATGGTTTCCTAAAGGCCATATGTTAATTTATATTTGTTCAGATTTCATATTTTCCTTTAAGGCTTCCTAAAAAAATATAAATATCTTAAGAAAAGGAATTATATTCATTATTATTATTATTATTTATTACACAAGGCCTCTAAGAATTTTGAGTATATTGTGATCCCCTTGCAAAGTAACTTACTGGCAATTTAAAAGTCTTTAGCCTTGATTGTTTCAGATTGTTTTTCTTGATGTTTGTTTATTTTTGAGAGAGAGACAGAGAGAAACAGCACAAGCAGAGGAGGGGCAGAGAGAGGGAGACACAGAATCTGAAGCAGGCTCCAGGTTTCAAGTTGTAAGCACAGAGCCCAATGCGGGGATAGAACCCACAAATCACAAGATCATGACTTGAGCCAAAGTCGTATGCTTAACCAACTGAGCCACCCAGGCACCCCTGCTTCAGGTGGATTTTAACTCACATATTCAATCATCTTTGTTTTGAACATTCAGTATATAATGTTATCAAAATATCAACTCTAAATTTATATTACTCCATTAATTTGAGTAGCTTAGATAAAAAACAAAATCAAATTTGAAAATGTACAGGTGTCTTCTCTTGAAATTACCCGAATCATATCTCAATTCATCCAAGTGTAGTCAAAGAATCAGACAGATCTTTCTTCTAAATTCCTTTATAAATAGAAATAAAAATTTTGAAATTATAATGTGCCATAAAATCATGGGTTGCCATTAATTTACTTGTAGGAGAAAAGTTAAGGACGTTTTGCCGAGCTGATAGAAGAGGGATTTTCAGAAATTCCCCCAGTTTCTTGTTATCCATCGAACTCTTCACCATAAATCATATCCACATGCTGCCAAATAATACAAAGACAAATTCTGCTCCAAGTAGAAAATAGAACAAGAGAAAGGGGGAAATATACCATTTCATTGGGCTAACACACATAATGCTGTTATTTTACATCACTGGATCATGCCAGTTCCTAATTATGAACTAATGTTGATATCAAAATCAACATTACAAGCTAGAAGGAGCGAGTAACAGTAGCAGAGTCATTTGATGCCATTTCAAGCTATTGAACAGTTCGGGACCTTGTTTTTGATGGCCTATATACCTCCAGACATATTCTTTTTTTTCCCTCAAGACACATTCTTATTCCTCCTCCCAATTTCATTTATTTCAGTGAATTTGTTATCAAAATAGCCACTGAAATATCAAAGAGGCAAAAACATTGCTAGGAGCATCAAAGGCTTAAGGTGAAACCAAAAAAATCACTTTCTTTCATATCCAATTGGTAATTAAAATAGTTTTGTTTCATATTGGCAGGGGGGGAAAACCTTCAAACATGCATTTATTTTAAGGACCTAAAATGTGACATCATATATTGAAGAGATGTCACATACATATACTTAAGATCTCCTAACTAAATTCTGTCCATAAAATATGAAATATTAAATATGAAAACAGAAAAAAATGGTCTTAAGTGACACAAATGTGTTTTGTGGGGTTCTGTAGCTATTTTAAGATGATTGTATAAATAGGAATGGTCATCTCAAAAATTCACCATACAGATTAAGAACAGGAACGACAAATGTGGTTTCTACAAAGAATAAAACTGTGTATTCTACAAGGATCAGTTTAAGTATTTTCAGATGGTTTACTGCCAGAGCCTAGTTTGATTAATATAAAAAATATATTTATATATCATCTAAATGTCTTTAAAAGATCTGTGGGATGGTTTTCATAATTGGTTTTAAATTTCTTGTAAATAAGAAAGCAATGGTATGAAAATTACAAAAAGAGTCATCAAGTTACATGTTCATAAATAACACTGTTCCACTTGAGAAATAAGCTTCCCACAGCATTGATTCTATCTCAGCACAAATAACTCATCGCAAAATACTACACACACTTGCCAGACCTGTTTTCACAGCCTTTGGAAATAGAGTGCTTAATAACTAGACTCATTAATGCTAATGGTAAATCAGTGAGATTAAATATTTCTATAAATCATTTCATTAATAAAACAGAGGGCCCATTAAAGAACTATTGAACTGTTAAGCTGCAATATTTCAGAATCAGCATTTTATAAACATTTCAATTAGCACAGGTTGACGATATCCATAAAGACACAGCACACCAATGCCACAGGATAGAAAAGTGTGCGTGGCCAAGCAAATCATAAAGAATGCAATTTTGTAATGTAGAACAACAATCTATGTAAACATAATGGATTTGTATATATATAAATATAAATAAGTATGTATATATATATATGTATATATATACAGAGAGAGAGAGCGAGAGAGAGAGACAGAGAGAGAACCACGTTCTGTCTCATGTAGCTTTCAAGAACCTTCTGAAGGATGGGATGGATATTCACTAGCACACTATCATTTTGCTATTACCCTTAAATGGATCATGAGCAACATCAATGATATTTGAGCAGTTGAGACTAAAGAACTGAATGTTTAAACACAAAAAGAATAATGATAACTTACTATAGCCCTCAGTAAGAATGTTCAACATATGTAAGAGATGAAAAATGAGAACAGAGAGTATGCATTTCAAATAGTGCTACCAAAAGCACAAAGCATGAATGACCACAGACTAAGTGGTACATGAAAGTATGAGTGGGGCCTTTCATACATGAAAACTTTACTCTCTGTTTAGCTTGTATTTCCTTTTTAACTGACAGCCAAGTTTACACACACACACACACACATACATACATACATACATACATACATACATACATACATACATTTTTAAGCCTCCAACTGCACATTTTGATTAACAGGGAAACTATTCAGTTGGTAGAGTTAATTTTACCCTCAAGCCACAATCTCTGCTCCAGTCCAGAATGCTTCTAATTTGCCAGGAAGTGCATATTAGCTCAGGGGAGGTGGGGAGCCAAAGTGTAAGAAAAACAGCAGAACTCCTGGCAGAGGATTGAGGCAAAAATGAGCCCAGGATTCAGAGAAGCTGGGTAAATATCTAAATTCAAATCCCTTGTTTACTATAATGTTTTCTGTGTTGGGAAAACAAGTCCATGCAGCTTAGGTTCTGTGTATCAAAGAGAGGAATTCAGGTGACTTTTTGCCAGGCTAGTGTTTGTACTGGCATTTGGGGATTGAGCTTTTTGAAGCTTTCTCATTAGAAAGTGTATGGTGAGCCATATGTTAACCAATGCAGCACTGGCCTGAAATAAGGAAATCAAAACTAAGAAGTAAAGCAGTATTTCTAAAGTGTCTTTTTAATAATTACATACCTCAAACTACATATCACCACAAATCCTTTGACTCTATCCCCAAAGAGAGGTGGAGGTCTTTTTTCCCCAATTCCTTGAATCTGTACTGGATTGAGACGGCCTTAACCAACAGACAGTGGCACAAGGGTACATGCCATATCCTGGTTTAGGAAATCCTGGCAGATTTCACCTTTGTGTCCAGGGGCCTTGAGCCACACTGGAAGAAATCCAAATATCCTGAGGTTGTTACGCTTAAGAAGTCTAATCTCCAGGGGAGCCTTAAAGAATGATTTATTTTGTAGAGAATGAGAGAAAAAGATCTTAGGAGAGCCAGACTTAGAAATACATTCTCTAGGACCAGACACCTCAAATGAGCTACAACTATCAAAGACAAAGCATCCAGCCAAATCCTTCACAGATTTCTGATCCAGAAAGTTACTAGCAAAATGAAATGGTTGTTTCAGCCATGTGGTTTCAGTGTTTGTTTGTTACAAAGCTACAGATAACCAAGACATGAGAATCTTCCGTGTCTACAAATTTGAACTTATTAAAAACCCCAGCAATGTACCAAAGTTATTTTTTTATCCCTCCAGACTGATGCGTCTTTTTGTTGTTTTTAGTAAGAGTCACTAATTATAGCAAGACATCCAAAGTCATACAAACAGTTTGGCACTCAATAAATAAATCATGCAATATTGGCATTTATGCTAGCAACTTATTCCTAGGTGATGATTTTTACTAGTTAGGAAAATTACTTTATACATATCTTCTCAGGCTTTAAAAAGCAAAAGCCTAAAAAAATTGTCCATATTTCAGGAAAAACTAGTAAAATTCTCCTGTTCTTTAGCTTAATTTTGCTTAATCTTTTATAATGAATTACATTTTTTTAACAGAATGGGCTATTACCAATAATACATATTTTGAGAAGGATTATAGGGATGGATATGGGTCTCTAGGATGCTGTGGGCATAGATGATCACAGTAGTTTTATTGATTTAGAATATTTGTGCTTGATGAAATATTTATTTCAAAGAATTGCCCAATGATTAATTTTCAGTTTGCCATCACATTAGTTGCATATATACTGTATTTATAAATGGATTAAAAACATTAGAGAGAAAGAAAGAAAATTGAAGAATATATCAACAAGTATTTTTGTCTTAAGGATTTGCAATCTGAAAATATACTAGAGGTTTTTTTTTTTTTTCAATTATTGAGTAGAAAAGAAGATAAAATGTTTTAGCTTGGTAGAAGAGTAACACTAGTAACATAGTTATTAAGTAAAATGAAGATGCCAGATGTCATAAGATAAAACCCATACATGTGATCTTTTGCTAAACTCTGCATACCTAATTTAACTCATTCAATAATCACTACTGAAGTTGCCCTAAAGTGCATCATTTTTCAACTATCCTTCGTGATTAAGGTTTAATTTTATAAATTTATGATAAGTACAGTTACAAAAGGTAACTAGCAACTGCTATCTAAATATTTGATACAAAAACATATGGATTAATAAAACTACATTTTTATCAACAACCAATAATCTGGATTATTTAATTAAAAATTGGACCTATTTTCTGAGGAATCTCCATGCTGTTTTCTGTAAGTGGCTGCCCCAATTTACATTCCCACAAACAGTGTATGGGGGTTCCTTTTCCCCCACATGTTTACCAACACTTGTTATTTTTTATCTTCTTTTCCTCAAAAAATTAAAAATAGAAATATCATATGATCCAATAATTCCACTACTAAGTATGTACCCAAAGGGAATGAAAACACTAATTTGAAAAGAGAGATACATCCCTAAGTTTACTACAGTATTATTTATAGTAGCCACGATACAGAAGCAACCTAAGTGTCCACGGATAGATAATGGAAAAAGAAGATGTGGCACGCACACGCGCGCGCGCGCACGCACACACACACGCACACACACACACACACACACACACACACACACAGGAATATATTGCAGTCACGAAAATTAATGAGACTCTGCCATTTGCAACAGCATAGATTGACCTAGAGAGTATAATGTTATGTGAAATAAGTCAGATTGAGAAAGACAAATACCATATAATTTCACTTACATGTGTAATCAAAAAAATAAAACAGATGAATAAATAAACAAAAAGGTGAATCAGACCTATAAATACAGAGAACAAACTGGTGGTTGCCAGAGGGAAAGGGGATGAGGGGATGGGCAAAATAGGTAAAGGACTGTGGGAGATACAGGCTTCTAGTTTGGAATGAGTAAATCATGGGAATAAAAGGTACAGCACAGGGAATATAGTCATTGATATTTAATACCATTGTATGGTGACAGATGGTATCTACACTTTCAGTGAGCATAGTTTAACATGTGGAGATATTGAATCACTATGTTGTACACCTGTACCTAATGTAACATCATGATTCAACTGTACTCAAATTAAAAAACTAAGTGGACATTTTGATCAATATAAAGGTGTCATTATTTTAATTATATGTTATTTAGTAAGAGATAATAACAGATTTGTTAAAAAAAAGAAAGTTTTAAGGCCAGATTTCCTGGGTGAAAGGCCGATTTCACTGCTTCTCAGCTGTAACATTTTGTGGCCTCACTTTCTCTAAAATAAAATAATTTTAATAGTACTTCTTTACAGAGTTACTATAGGCATTAAACGAGTGCCTTCAAAACACTTAACAGTTTCTAGAAAAGCAGAAGATTCCTGTATATATTATATCATTATCATTATTATGAGCATTATTGTAATTATTATTATTTGTATATGTAAATCACAGCCATCGTCACCTTCACTCATGGAGAGTTGTCATTTTTCTCAAAAGCCTGCTTGAAGTACTCCCACAAACTCCCCTGTCTTAATTTACATTCTTGCTTGAAATTGCTTCAATAATAATAGCAAGATTTTTGACGGGACATTTTCTGATTCCTCAGAATTGTTACTATATCCCTCCAAAGCTGAAAACAACAAGTGCTAGGTATATCCCCACGTTTTAAAGAGGAAGGGAAGAAAGACACCCCCTGCAAGGTTTGGTAAGATGTGATTCAGCTCACTGTACCAACATCAACACACCCACCTGATGATATGTATGAGCAGAGACTTGAGAAACATGAAGAAATGTTGAGACATTCATAGACAGTGAGTGGTAAGGGTTTTCTCTTCCTTTTTGAGAGATCTGCGGAAAATACTGAGCTAATGGGGAAGATATTTCTAAAGGGGTGGAGCCAAGAACCAGATAGGAGAAAGACCTGAGGGAAGAAGAAATCCATGGGAAGCAGTTATAGAAATTGGGGCCACTTGCTGGAACGGGACACTGGCATCATTTATCTCATTTTAGAGTTAGACATCACTGTTATATACTCTGTTTTTATTTGAGCAGGGGGAAACTGAATAAAATTACTAAAAGAAGTATGCAGACTGTGAGAACAGTCTGTGGTGAGGTAGGCTGTTTTCTCCTGTGATTTCCTGTGAGCTCAGTGGATACTGTGGTAACAAAGAAGGTTGGCTTGCTGGTAGCCTGCCAAGAGGACTACTAAGCAGCAAGAAGATTCGAAGCAACGAGAATTTGGGACTCCAGCAGAATATGGCTGAATACCTCTAAACTAGTCAAATGTGTGAAACACAATAGAAGCTACTTTTGGATGTGTAAAACACAATGAATCTCCTTGAAGGAAGGCACAGCAGCACTAATTTAAATAAGACAACAATGTTGATTATTTTTTCCCCTCATTAAGTTCAGGCTATGAAATACATCAGTTAAATTGTAGTTCTTATAAATTTACTGCATATGAAGCACTTTTACAAAGAGTTTCAGAAAATCCTCCAAAGAGTCTAGAAAATTTATACTCAAACTAGAGAAAACAAAGGAGAGGCTCTGTATTTCTTTGAGTAATTAAAGTAATTGAAAATTTAAAAATGTATCTCTTTTTACTTTAAGTCATGTTCAGCCACTGTATCTACTAGTTTAACTGGCAGAGTAGCTATGGGGGACTTAGGCTCAGGTCAAATCTTGACCTTGTCACTATTGATAAGAACTACAAAACTGTGAAAGGAATAGGGAGCCATTTTCTGAAGAAAGGCAAAAACGGGGGAGCCTGAGTGGCGCAGTTGGTTAGGCGTCCGACTTCAGCCAGGTCACGATCTCGCGGTCCGTGAGTTCGAGCCCCGCGTCAGGCTCTGGGCTGATGGCTCAGAGCCTGGAGCCTGTTTCCGATTCTGTGTCTCCCTCTCTCTCTGCCCCTCCCCCGTTCATGCTCTGTCTCTCTCTGTCCCAAAAATAAATAAACGTTGAAAAAAAAAATTAAAAAAAAAAAAAAAAAAAAAAAGAAAGGCAAAAACGAAAAGCAATGGTCTCCTGAAACATTTATGTAAAGGGACAATAAAAAAGCATGTGATTGGGCAACAAAGATAAAATTAATTTTCTTCCATTTTAATTTGCTCGGACTCTGGTATTGTTTTTACATGTTCCAATACACGACACACTTTATTTTTCCATCTCAACTTTCCAACTGCTGGAATTAAGGATGCTAAAAATAATTAATTATAGTAGTATAAATACAGTATACTATTATTATAATTAATAGTAGTAATTAACAGAAAATCCAAGAAAATATCCATGTTGCAAGTAGACCTCTAGTCCATAGTTCTTATTTAATGGTATAGAAGTGACTATGTAGTACAATTTCATGACAGTTACAAAACAATATATGATAAATTGTGGTCTTATTTGAGTTCTCTTTGGAGAGACAAGCAACTAAATGCTCTAATTTTTAGTTGTTACGTGTGCAATGTAAACTAGCTTGGTAAAAATAATCTAATATTTTTATTCTGTCTACTATACTTTTGATGTCAATATTTAAAGAAAAAATACAAACAGAGTACTAGGAATGTAGCAAGGAAAAATGAAAAGTCAAATACCAAAATGACATTAGAATTGATACTTTTTGCTGTAAAAGGCCAATCTAAAGCAGAAAAAAAAAAAAAACACAAGAAAACAAGGTACTTCTCTTTAACCTTTAATCACATTATTTAAGAGAAAGCAAGGAAAGAGAAAAAATGATATAAAATATAATAAAAATTTTAAGAATCAGAAAGGAAGAAACAGGAAGGCTTTCAAATTCAGCATCTAGAAAAAGTAAAATATCAAAACTAATATAAAATCCAGTTGTTGGAATCATAGGGATGGAACTTAACAATATGGAGGCAAGGAAAATTATCCCTTTGAATTTTAATGTATAAGTTCATGTGAACAGATGAAAACAAGTAGTTTCCAATAAGGCTGCTTTCTCAGGGGAATTATGTGAAAGGAAGCTTTGGGCTTCTGGCATCCGAATGACAAATGAAATTGAGAAGATGGCAGTTTCAACTTATAAAATGTGCCATTAAACATTCAGTATGAAACCATTAAAATGCATGATGTTATTTAAGAGGAAGAGACTAGTCAACTGCAACTGAGTTCTGCTATCACATTCCAAATGCCACATCAGCTGCCACCTGGCTTTGATTCCATCCCAGATCTGGATAGTTGTGTATGAGACAGTTTTTGTCCTGCAGATCCAGTTCTTCTGCGGACCCACATTTACTATTCTATCCTTGGGCTCACTGTCCTCATTCTTCCTTTCTAGTGACTTGAATATCCATTAAAATTCTCTTTCTAATGCCAACAGTACATACAAGCCAACACAGAGAATGCAGGTGAACAACTCTGTGTGGTTAAATATTCACTAACTGAAATGCTCAGGAAATGGGGCACCATGATTTATTGAAAAAGCCTTATTACTATTCTACAGAAAATACTTACATAGTGCTTACCATGTGTCAGACATGACTGTTAAGAGCTTTATGTTTATTAACTCATTTGATCCTCCCAACAACCCTACGAATTGAGGACAATTATCTCTATTTTGCAGATGGAGAACTTCAAGAAACAGAGAGGTTAATAACCTATATAAGGTCATATCTGGAAAAAGGTAGAGGCAGGATATAAATGCAGACAATTTGGTTGCAGAAGTTGGGCTCCTGAATATATGAATCCCAATGCCTCTCAGTCTCACTAAACATATTTCTCAAGTATTTGTTTATTTACTGCTATGGTGAATCAATGGATTGTTTAATTCTATTCAACTACCTTGATAATTATGCAGTATTTGGGAATCATTAGGCTGACGATGAATCCTCATTATATAATTCAATAATGCTGGAAAGAATATATGGGATATTGAACACACGCTTATATTCTATATAAAGTTTCAGTTATATCATGTAGAATGACATGATATGAAATAACAAAAATGTAGTACTGCATCTCAAAAGTATACATTTTATGAAGACAAACATGTGAATGTATCACTACAAAATTATGACACAGAAAATGGTAGAGGATAAACAAGATATGAGAGAACCAAGAATAAAACAAAAGACTATCTGGAGGCTGATGAGATAAGGCTCCACAGAGAAGGCACATTTGAGCTGAGTATAAAATGATGACTATGTCCCAAAGTCTGCAGAACATATAGGATAATTTAAAATGAAATCTCCAGGGGCGCCTGGGTGGCGCAGTCGGTTAAGCGTCCGACTTCAGCCAGGTCACGATCTCGCGGTCCGTGAGTTCGAGCCCCGCGTCAGGCTCTGGGCTGATGGCTCAGAGCCTGGAGCCTGTTTCCGATTCTGTGTCTTCCTCTCTCTCTGCCCCTGCCCCGTTCATGCTCTGTCTCTCTCTGTCCCAAAAATAAATAAACGTTGAAAAAAAAAAAAATAAATAAATAAATAAAATGAAATCTCCATAAGTTGATCAACAGATACCTGTTAAGAGTTTGCTACTGCAACAAAGGTAAAGGATACTGATAAAAAAAATATAAGTAATTGCCCCAGGTCTGAAAATTCTGAATCAAGAAAAAATTTTGAAAAGCTAAGCAATACTGTAGGTGTTACACCTATACCCCTTTCTTCTAAAAAGTTGAGTGTAACTAAACAAATATATATCAAATAATTACTATGACTGCAAAGTACTATTGGTAAATCACAAAAGAGACATAAAGCCTGCTCTGTAAGAGCTCAAAACCTCATTAAGACAACAGATAAATTACACAGCCCCCTGATTAAAGGCAGACTCTGATAAGTCCCTTAAGAGGACTTTGGTTAAGCCCTATTTGAGAAAAGATAAGGAAGAAATTAACTCTAAATGGAGATATATGTGGTTAGTGAGCTGGGGTAAGATAATTTTAAACAGATTTATCAAGTGTTCAGGTTCTAAGGACTTAGTGAATATTCTTAGCAATGCCATATATAGATATTACTAAAGTCTCTATTTTAGAGATGAGGAAACTGCAAGGTAGAGATGTTTCAGTAACATCCAAACTCCACATAGTATGGGGGAACCTGGAAAGTCTCACTACATTGCCCCACTCCTAACTAACTTCACTAACTCATGAGTGCAATGAAAACAAGACTAAGAAATAAGGAACATGTTTACATTGAGCAGAAACAAAATAACTATACCGTATTTGATAATAATGATTAGAAAGTTAATCCATAATAATAATGTAAATTGTTACAGTACATTAATAAATAATGGGTACATAAAATATATTTCCTCAGAAAGTTGGTTACTGTATGGGAATGTGGATCTGCATGCTATTCACCATGTGAGTAGACATGGGAGTATGCCAAATCTGAGCACTGCATAGCATTCAGGAAGATATTCGGAGGTCCAAGCAGCAATAAGAGGAAAAGGCTGCTGACAATTTTTATTCTTATGATTAGAAGAGCAAGGTGAGCTAAGATCTCAGTTCCAACCTAGGGGCTTCATTTTCCTGTTAATAAAAGCTACATGCAAATGAAGTGACTACAAAAAAGAAATAGTCTAGATCTATATTCATTTCAGCTAACTCTACCTGAGTGAGGGTTTTGAGGTAGAATTTCTGAAGGATTTAAGTGGAGGGCTTTGTTGAAATCATGCGAGGAATGCCTACCTATGAATAAAAGGGTGAAAAGACTGTACTCTTGAGACACCCTAAGTACTGCAAATGTGTTCTATTTCCTATAGGTATGTTTTAAAAGAGATTTCATAAACCGCTTGATCTTATCTACTCTACCAGGGAACACTGATACTTGGATAAAACCCTGGACCAAAAGCAAGTTAAGTTTTTATGAATCTTTGTATTACAGAAGGATTGGTAATTTGCTGCCAATATATTTGGCCTTAACTTTGACACTCTGCAGGAAAACTACCTCCACCTATAAGAGTTAGCATGTACAGACATAGAGTCAAGAAAACATAGCAGAGACAGCACAGTGTGGAGTAGTTGTGTATGTTTCTCACCTGATATTCATGGTCCCTTTCATAAGTCAGTGACTTACATACAGAATGGTCTGTGGACACATGGAATGGAGACTCAGTTTCTAAGTTCCCTTTGAATACAGTATGTTCTCAAGCCTGAGATACAGCTAAAGACACAGAAGTAGAAACGTTGTATGACATGTCTTCTTTTTTCCTCCTTCCCCTACCTACATTCTGCTTAGAGCATAGATATCAACACTTGAGATTCATTTGGATTATGAGGATGGACGCCACACCATGCGGGTGGCAAAGCATAGAGCTAGAAAGAGCTCAGGTCCCAAAAGACTTATATATAGTAAAGCTGCTTCATCATCATCTGATTTCTTGCCTCAAGAATTATACATGAGGGGCACCTGGGTGGCTCAGTCGGTTAAGCATCCAACTTCAGCTCAGGTCATGATCTCACAGTTTGTGGGTTCAAGCCTGTGTTGGGCTCTGTGCTGACAGCTCAGAGCCTGGAGCCTGCTTTGGATTCTGTGTCTCCTTCTCTCTCCTCCCCCCCCTCCCCCTTCTTCCTCCTCCTCCTCCTCCTCCTCCTCTTCTTCTTCTTCTTCTTCTTCTTCTTCTTCTTCTTCTTCTCTCTCTCTCTCTCTCTCAAAAATAAATAAACATTAAAAAAAAAAAAAAGGGAGCGCCTGGGTGGCTCAGTTGGTTAAGCATCCAACTTCGGTTCAGGTCATGATCTCACAGTTTGCGAGTTTGAGCCCCGCACCGGGCTCTGTGCTGACAGCTCAGAGCCTATAGCCTGCTTCGGATTCTGTGTCTCCCTCTTCCCTGTCCCTCCCCGACTTGTACTCTGTGTCTTTCTCTCTCAAAAATAAATAAACATTAAAAAGAAAAGAATTGTACATGAAAGGGAAATAAAATTCTCTCTTCTTTCAGTTGTTATTTTGGGCCTCTTATTAAAAACAAACAAAGAAACAAACAAAAAACAAAAACAAAAAAAGAAACACCTAACTCTAATTGATACACTTCATGTATCACAGAAATGTTGGAAAGGTTAATCACTACCATATCAGAAAGAGTTCTGATAGCTAAACTTATGTTTCTGTATTTATGTCCTGAAAAACCAAAGACAACTAATGAATGATTTAGTGTTAATAGGAGGATCCAACATTTCAATCAAGTAGCTAGCTAAGAGGCTATTGTAATAGACCAGGAACAAGTATAATAAGCATAAAATATGGAAATTGGATATTAAAAACGGCATTTAGAAATCCCTCTACTCTATATCATATATTCATCTCTATATTCTCTACTCTCTATTCACCCCTCTCCTCCAGTCTGGAATTTAGTTTATTTACTGTGAAAAGTGATTTTTTCAATCACTACAAATATCTAAAAAAAAGTGTTTTCTTTAAAGCATTTAAAGTAAAAAAGACTAATTTCTTTTTTGAAATAGTACATTTTTCTCCAGCTTTCTCTCAGACCTTGAACCTCATTCTTCTTTATTCTGAAAACAACCCTGTTTAAGTTGCCTGGGATGCTGGACTGAAGGAGAGTGGCAAAGATAATTGTATATTTGTGTACAGGATTAGCAAATCTTGGGCAAGCTTAAAGGCTTTATGCCCTATTTAAAATTCAAGGCTGGTTTGTATGAAAATAGTCCACAAAGTGTAAACAACTAGGGGTTAGCTTTTATTATAACAACATTTTCCCACAGAACTGTACTCTCGTTAGTTTATATATTCTGAGAACTTCTATAAGAGGTGGTGTTATTTAAGACAACTTTCTCCCTATTTTTTCCCCTTTAAATGCAACTTCCATATAACAGGAACATTATTTTGATTTCTTAAGTAGTAATTAACACATTGCATTTTTTAAAATTTAAGTAACTATATAAAATATATAACAAAAATTTTAAGTGCAAAGAAAACTTTTTTCCAGCTTAATAAGCACACACATTCTGTGATATCATATCTGCTTTAACCTAATTATTTTTACACTAAAATTATTTTTTTTAATAATTCAGATAAAGAAATACCAGTTTTGACTCCCAAACTTCATAGATGAATAGTTTACTTATTTGTTCCTTCAATAAAATGCATAAGTCCCTGTGTTAAAAATCCCAAAAAGATAACTAAGATGTCGCTCCTTCTCTCTAGGTTTCATAATGTGGAGATAGATCCCTGAGAGAGGCAGGAACACCAGGCTGTGGCAAGTCTGACGAAGGAAATTTCAGAAGGGAAATCTAAGAAAAATTCATAGTTTTTTGCTAGTGCCTGAAGCAGAAGTTGTTTTGAGAGTAGGAATAAAAAAAAATAGTAAGGCTCAGCATGGCAAGAGTTTTGTCCCAAAGTTTTGACTTGAAAAAAACAAGAGACAGAGACAAAAAGAGAACTGTCTGCAGTGTGAAGAATGAAATGACAAGGGAAGAACTTAGAAGGAAAGGGAATAGTCAAGAGGCTATTTCAACTGTTCAGGTTAAAAATGATGGTCCCCTGAACAAAAGCAGTGGGAGAGTACATTTGGGGAATGAGACAGAAGGGAGAGATATGAAAGAGGTGGAATCAACAGAACGTAAGCTCAAATGAATATTTTGTACACATCAGGAACTAGAGAAGTAAAAGAATACTATCAAGATTTCTACTTGTGATAAAGGAATATATGTCATGTCATTAATGGAAATGCAAAAATGAGGAAAAGAAGCAAGTTTTAAAGTTAGGTGGAGGATGAAAACTTATTTTTTTTTTTTGACATGTTGAGTTTGAGGTACATGCAAAATACCCACAAGGAGATATCTCGTAGGCTTGCAGATACACCTATCAGTACAAAATAACTCTGTCCTGGGAATATACATAATAATGGCTTATAGAAAATACTATGTTTCTCCTTCCTAGCTTTCTATGATACTGGGCCCACTAGCTTTCATTCTAAATCTCTGCTTCATATCAGTTATAAAGTTTTTAGTCCATTCGTCTTCAAATATTAATATGACTTACTATTCTATTCTAAACTGGAGTGATTCTCCTACCCACATGATCTCTTTTCAAAAACTGAAATGCGTTTGTCATTTTATAACTATTATTATGGGGGCACCTGGGTGGCTCCGATGGTTAAGCATCCAACTTCAGCTC
The DNA here is from genome assembly GCF_028749965.1 of Puma concolor. Lineage (NCBI taxonomy): Eukaryota > Metazoa > Chordata > Mammalia > Carnivora > Felidae > Puma > Puma concolor. The sequence continues at coordinate 75,573,860 of NC_141667.1, forward strand.
AGGTCATGATGTTACAGCTCATGTGTTTGAGCCCCACATCGGGCTCTGTGCTGACAGCCCAGAGCCTGGAGCTTGCTTCAGATTCTGCCTCCCTATCTCTCTGTCCCTCCCCTGCTCACACTCTTTCCCCCTCTCAAAAATAAACTGTAAAAAAATTTTAAAAAATAAAAAAATAAAATTATAGGGATAATATTAAGTTGAAGTTGCCAATATTTGAATATTGCGACCTATAAAAATGGCAGCTATATATCTTTTTTGGTTTTTCTTTATTAAGAGACAGAGAGAGAGAGAGAGAGAACAGGCACATGAGTGCATGAATGGGGGGAGAGGAGCAAAGTCAAAGAGAGAGAGTGAAAATGTTAAGCAGCCTTCACCCCCAGTGCAGAGCCCAACACAGGGCTCGATCCTATGACCATGAGATCATGACTTGAGTCAAAATCAAGTAGCACTCTCAACTGATTGAGCCACCCAGGAGCCCCTCTATATGGTTAATTCTAATATATACATATTATAGTATTAAACCAATTGTAAAATACATAAATTAGATAGTACAATTATTCATAAAGTGATTCAAGATTACAGGATTAAATTATGGTGATATTTTCAAGTTTTTTTCCATTAATACACATATTGACAAAAGTAGTATCATAGTATATATACTATGCAGACTTGCTTTTTTCATGCATTCTATCATAGAAATCTTCTCATCAATATCTACCTTTTAATGCTTGTAAATAATTTCATTATTGTCTCCCTTATTATAAAAATGCATCTGATTTTTTCTTTTGCATTTATATTTTGTGCATGTGTCCAATTCTCAGGATAAATTCCATTCTCATGATAAACTTCAGTCAAATGCATGTGCTCTCAGAGCTTCAACATGCTGAAAACTTGAAGACAGGCACATCTATTCTACGAACATCTATTACCTGAACTGTGCTTCTCTATTTTTTTTTTTAACTTCTCCATCTTGGTGTCTGAAAGTTTCTTCAATGAAATGTGTCCTACACAAATTTTTTTCATCAAGATATTTTTATTTTATTACTAGATTTTTTCTTTGGTTTTCCTTTCTTTTTATATTTAAATCCTAGTTAACAAATAGTGCAATAATCTGTTTCAGTAGAATTTAGTGATTCAACACTTACATATAATACCCATACTCATACCAATAAGTGCTCTCTGTAATGCCCGTCACCCACTTAGCACATCCCCTCACCCAAATCCCCTCCAGCAACCTTCAGTTTGTTTTCTGTATTTAAGAGTCTCTTATGGATTGTATCCCTCTCTGTTTTTATCATATTTTTCCTTCCCTTCCCCATGTTCATCTGTTTTGTTTTTTTTAAATTCTACATCTGAGTGAAATCATATGATATTTGTCTTTCTCTGAGTTATTTTGCTTAGCATAATATATTCTAGTTCCATCCACAATGTCACAAATGGCAAGATTTCTTTCTTTTTGTTTGCTAATATTCCATTGTATATATACACCAAATCTTCTTTATCTATTCCTCAGTTGATGGATATTTGGGATCTTCCCATAATTTGGCTATTTTTGATAGTGTTGCTACAAACATTGGGGTGCATGTGCTTCTTCAAATCAGCATTTTTGTATCCTTTGGGTAAATACCTAGTAGTGCAATTGCTGGGTCATAGGGTAGTTCTATTTTTAACTTTTTGAGGAATCTCCATACTGTTTTCCAGAATGACTGCATCAGTTTGCATTCCCACCAACAAATACAAAAGTGTTCTCCTTCTATGCATCCTCGCCAACATCTGTTGTTTCCTGAGTTGTTAATGTTGGCCATTCTGAGAGGTATGAGGTGGTATCTCATTGTGGTTTTGATTTGGATTTCCCTAATGATGAGTGATATTGAGCATTTTTTCATGTGTCTGTTAGCTTTCTGGATGTCTTCTTTGGAAAAATGTCTGTTCATATATTTTGCCCATTTCTTCACTAGATTATTTATTTTTTGGTGTTGAGTTTGATACTTGATAAGTTCTTTACAGATTTTGGATAATAACCTTTTATCCAATATGTCATTTGCAAATATCCTCTCCCATTCCATCAGTTAGTTGTCTTTTAGTTTTGCCAATTGTTTCCTTCACTGTGCAGAAGTTTTTATCTTGATAAGGTCCCAATAGTTCATTTTTGCTTTTGTTTCCCTTGCCTCCAGAGACATGTCAAGTAAGAAGTTGCTATGGCTGAGGTCAAAGAAGTTGTTGCCTGTTTTCTCCTCTGGGATTTTGATGGATTCCTGTCTTATGTTTGGGTCTTTCATCCATCTTATTTTTTTGTGTATGGTGTAAGAAAGTGGTCCAAGTTCATTCTTCTGCACGTGGCTATCCAGCTTTCCCAACATCATTTGCTGAAGAGACTTTCATTTTTCCATTGGATATTCTTTCTTGCTTTGTCAGAGATTAGTTGGCCATATGTTTGTGGGTCCATTTCTGAATTCTCTATTCTGTTCCATTGATCTATATGTCAGTAGTGTACTGTACCTGTCTAAGCAGATTTTTATTTCTCAATTTTGCTCAAGAGCACTATCCTCTTGCCAAATATTTATTTATATAATTATATAATTATATTATTTATATAAACAAAAACCAAAAAAATCAAACAACCAAAAACCCTGGGAATCATCCTGGAACACTCCCTATCCTTTACCCTGTATCCAAAATAGAGGCTTTCTTGACCACTTTCTGTACATTTTACATCTTTGGATTGTCATTAAACTGTGCCCCTTATCTACAACCCTGAGGTCTTTAAGCCCCTTATCAGATCCTTCCTGCATTCTTACTCCCTCCAGAGACCCATCTTTTTTTTAAATACTGTTAAAGTGATCTTTGTATACTTAAAATATTTGTTGATACTCTATTTGCTATAGGGTAAAACCCAAATCTTTTAAATTCCATATAAGAGCTTATATTTCCTGGACCCTGCTTTTCTTTCCTAATCCTTGCATCATGATTCTCCTCTTCACTCCAGTCATACTGGACTAAGAGACATTCCCAAATGCTGGCATTTCTTCCTCATTGGGTTTCATTGGACTCCCTCTCCCTTCCTGACCACTTGACTAGCACATATAATTACCCCTCAATATTCAGCATGTTTCTTATGTATCCTATCCCTTATCTTCCTAAATTTTTTTTTTTCCCAACGTTTATTTATTTTTGGGACAGAGAGAGACAGAGCATGAACAGGGGAGGGTCAGAGAGAGAGGGAGACACAGAATCGGAAACAGGCTCCAGGCTCTGAGCCATCAGCCCAGAGCCTGACGCGGGGCTCGAACTCACGGGCCGTGAGATCGTGACCTGGCTGAAGTCAGATGCTTAACCGACTGCGCCACCCAGGCGCCCCTTCCTTATCTTCCTAATAGAATAACTTTGCTCTTCATGCCCAGCATCCTACATACACTCTTTTATATCAAAGAGCTATCATGAATATTTAATTACCTATGTGTTTGCATGTATATATGTGTGTGTGTGCATATATATATTTTTTTCAATTGCCTCCCTCTCTCTCCCTCTCCCACTCTCTCTCTCAGAATATATGTGACATTTCTACTTCTCTACAATGAAGAAGGAAATACATCTAGTTTATATCCATATCCCTAAAATCTAAGTAGAGATTCTGACTGAATCCTTGCTGGCTGGCTGGCTGGCTGGCTGGCTGAGTGATGGATGGATGGATGGATGGATCGATGGATGGATGGATGAATGATGGATGATGAATGGATTAAAAAGATGGATGGAGAAAGGGAAAAAATCATGAAAATAAGTTACCTGATGATGAAGCAGGAGTGAAAATCTAAACGTTCGCAGAAAAAGGGAGGGAAATTAATTAACGGTGTTTGTCAAAATAAAAGTGTAAAAAAGCACATAGAGTGGTGTATTACAAATGAATGAAGTGGAGATTTTTAAGGAGAAAATGGTCAGCTTAGATTAATTCATAGCGATGCCAGATAGGATTACAAAAAAGAAGTTTTTCTAGTCACTAGAGACTACTTTGTGACTTATACATTTGGAGTGAACGTGTATTCTGAGTTTTAATGAATATTTTAATCTATTGGTAAGATTAAAAGACTGTCATAGACATTGTCTCATTTTGGGGAAAAGAGAGTAACAAAAGTGTGAGTAATATTAAATATTTTGCAATTGTTGCTTTAAACATATATTACCACATATCCACACATTTCTTGTGTCTATTCCTTAGAAGATAATTAGTTAATTTCAACTACAAATACTTCCAAACTGCAATATGTATTCTTCTACACAAAAATAGTATTTTCTCCTTGGAGATTACTACATATTTAAGCATGGTCATTTACTATTTTAAGACTATATATGACACTTCGATACCTATCTAGATAGATAAACATAGGTACGGACATATAGACTTACCTACCCATTTGTCAAATTCTCTACCTTGCTATCCTCCTATATCCACTTAAATTGCCATTATTTTATCTATCTGTACTTTGGAAAATGTTATTATTTTCTCCATGCACGTTACACTGTTTTTTCAGTTTTTTGGGGGAATTCCACTGCTACTTCAGCACCATGTTGTATTAAATATTGTACTGATTCTCAAACTGTTCAACTGACTATATGTTCTAGTTAAATTTGGCTTTTACATAACAGAATTTCACATGGACATTACATCTCTGTTGATTCCCAACTCTATGCCCAAAAAGATTAAGTTATTCCACAAGAAGATATTTAAATGATTTAATGTGAAGTTTGTCAATTTATTAAGTATTTTACCAAGGAGTTTAAAGCCAAATTAAAATGTAAACATTACATTAAGAATGAAATTCTTCGGGGCGCCTGAGTGGCGCAGTCGGTTAAACGTCCGACTTCAGCCAGGTCACGATCTCGCGGTCCATGAGTTCGAGCCCCGCGTCAGGCTCTGGGCTGATGGCTCGGAGCCTGGAGCCTGTTTCCGATTCTGTGTCTCCCTCTCTCTCTGCCCCTCCCCCGTTCATGCTCTGTCTCTCTCTGTCCCAAAAATAAATAAAAAACGTTGAAAAAAAAAAAAAAGAATGAAATTCTTCTTGGGGCACCTTGGTAGCTTAGTTGGTTAAGCATCTGCCTCTTCGTTTTGGCTCGGGTCATGATCTCACAGTTTGTGGGTTCGAGCCCTGTGTCAGTTGGGATTGGGATTTTCTCTCTCTCTCTCTCTCTCTCTCTCTGCCCTCTCCCTTTCTCTCAAAAATAAATAAATAAACATTAAAAAAATGACACTCTTCTTCAGACTATTTAAAAATATACACATAGATACACGTAATATGTGATATACATGTAATTATATATACATTTATGTACGTAATTATATATACATATGTAATTTGAGCATTAAATGAAAATTCACAGGATAGCATCCATAGAACACCATCCTCCGTAATACTTTACATAGAATAAGTTCCCTGAAAAAGCTGGTGCACTACATATTTCTGAAATTGACATAAACATTTGAAAATCCATGTTCTGTATTTTATTTTTAACATATATATGTGTGTGTGTGTGTGTATATATATATATATATATATATATATATATATATTAAACTGGTATCAACACTTTACAATGGAAAGATAAATTGACAAAGGCTACAAAATAAGTATTTTGTTTTCTCCATTGGTCTTGATTTTCATATATTTAAATTTTTACATTAAATTAATCTTAAACACAATAAAATATATCCTTTCCTTCAGCAACTGTAGTCACTAAGAAAACACCAAAACACAAATTAAAACAAAAAATAAACACATTTTTCTTCATTTTCTTGTTTTTTTTCCATTGTTTTCCCTAGCAATAGGTAAACGTTTTCACTTTGAAATTCTTTAATGGCTTCAATTTGGTGATTATGGTCACGCTGAGGAGATAAAGTAATTCTTTCCCTACACTGCTTTCATTTGTTTACTCCTTGACTGAGACATCATTGTCATTCTGGTTACAACATCACAGAAAATTTACCTTTGCTGTTTCTTAGTTTCCATTTATCCTCCCTCGTCTCTTTCCTGACATAAATACATTGATACTGAAAAAAATATAAAAGGCTAGTGGTAAGAAAAAGATTGATGTAGGGAAAGAATAACACCATAGACTCATATGTTTTTGTCACCTTTTACAAATATGGGGACACACACACACACACACACACACACACACACACACACACACCCCTCTTGAGCTTCAATGTCCATACATACAAATTCAGATGTAAAGCACCTGGCCATACACAATAAAAATTTCCTACAAAGCTTTTTGAGAAAACTCATCTATAATACTTTTTTCTTAGGCTTTCTAATAATTATAGGTTCTTGTTTTTAGATACCAGGCCCCAATAATCTTGACCAACCTTCCAAAGAATGTTGACAATAATGGTTATCAATTTTTTATTCTCTCAGTATCAAACTCCCTTATCTTTTTCTGCTATTATATTTTGATTGTAAAAAGAATGTTTCAGGACACCTGGGTGGCTCAGTAGGTTGAGTGTCAGACTTTTTCTCAGGTCATGATCTCATGGTTCATGAGTTTAAGTCCCATATCAAGCTCAGTGCTGTCAGCACAGATTTGACTTTGGAACCTCTTGTCCCCTTTTCTCTCTGCCCCTCCATCGCTCACTCTCTCTCTCTCTCTCTCTCTCTCTCTCTCTCTCACCCCCCCCAAAAGCAAACTTTAAAAAAAATTAAAAAAAGGAATCTTTCCAAGTTCAAGATTCAAAAAGTTCCAGTTTTTAACAAATTATTCTGTAATAAGCTAATAAGTCAATCAGATCTAAAATCCTGTTGGAACTTCCCAGACCCCTTGGAAACCACAATGGACTTGATCCAAAGGTTCAAGAGGCCACTCATTCATAGGAGGATGACTGCTTAGGGCTACCATCTGTTTGTATATGTTCATTTAGATACAGTTTAAAGATCTAGTATAAAATCTTTTCAGGAGTGCTTTACTTGATGATATAGGTAACATGGATCTATTAATGATGAGTAATGAGGTGATTAGATGTCAAAATGGTGAAAAAAACTTTAAAAAGAAGGAATGGAGGAGAGAAGAAGAGCAAAGACTGATTTCCATCATGTCCCTATCTTACATCTGGTAACAAGTGTGAGGCAAGTAGCCTTTGTATTTATAGATAAGGAGATTAAAGCTCCTAAAATCCCAGAGTGGCAGTCTGTTATCCAAACAAAATTCACATGGCAGGAGACCAGGAACAATCATATTTCCAACCTGCAGGATTATGGAGTAGATCTTTTAAACAAAACAAAGAACCTTTTTTTGTAGGATATTGCAGATTTTTCTACAATAAATGCTAATACCCACAACCCCTAAGTGTGCCACCCAGAAAATACTTTCCCTATGCTGATTTCTAGACTCGAAAAGACAGCAATGACTTAAATCAGCATGAAACAACAGCATTAAAACTCTCTTTTCTAAAGTGTACTGATCACCACCCCACCTGTCCCAGGTCTCTCTTCACACTTTTAACCTAAAGATTTAAAATGAAAATGGCCAGATCCTCACCTTCAGCTTTGTGAACAATATACTAAAAAGTACACTCTGTTTCACAAGATTTATCCTCATGTGAAAATTGTCATTATGTTGTTCTATTGAGTAAATAAGTCTATTAGTTTCTTAAAAAGAAGGTACGGCATCTCAGTGATAAGGAAAGCCGTGGCAGCTTTTCTTATCTATAAACATTGTTGATTATAATAGTTTATGGGCATGTGACTCACCATGCCCAATCACACTGCAATGGGGAGATTTAGGGAATCCTTCAAGTACTCATATACTTTTATTTCGTTATATGGAGAATAAATCTTTAAACAATACTTTTTCACAGAAATCAAGTGAAAAATGCCCTTTGCCTATGGTACTCTGGGGAAATAATAGAAACTTTCTATTGAATCCAATTAAACCATGCACTAATATGCTACTCACATTCAGAAAGGGGATGTAACATCCCCTTTAATTTGTTTGATTTTTCATTTCAATGTATAAATAATTTTGGGAAAATTATTTTATAAGTAGCCACTTAAAATTGTGTGCAATTTATTTTAGCTTTTAGCTTTCACATGTCAAGCTAATTTGAAAACTTTAGGTATAAAATTATGCCATAGTTATTTTGTTTTTACTTCCATATTCTCAAGTATTAGGAAAATTAAAATATTCCACTGTTTTTCTCAGTATTCAGATGTCAGTAGCACTCTGATAAAAGAAGTAAAATATAAACAAATAGGAACCAGTACTGAGAAGAGGTATATGTTTTCAAAGGCAACATAAGGTACTCTGTGGATATAAACATTCTTATTATGTAGAAAATATTCTTTATGAAACTCATGGGTACAGACATAGAAAAAATTTAACACTGTATTCAAAATTCATTTAAGTATGGCATTTAGTCTATGTTTCATCACACATACAAGAAATTATGAAACTATGCACAGAATATTTGCAGTTATGAAAGATATAAGGGTAGTAAAGTCACTAGTAAATTATTATAACCATTAATATTGTGATATATCTTCTGTTGTTTTTTCTATGCCCAGATATTTGTTAAAAATGTAGACAAATTGGTTTAGGTTATATATATTATACTTCTATTTATATTATCCCAAATTATTCTTCCAAATCACCATTTTCATGACTGTGTAAGATTCTATAATATAGATATATCATAATACACTTACCCACTGTATTATTTTTTTGGCCATTTGTGCTTTTTATAAGTCATAATTACAACTTACCCAACTTCTTGAGAAACATACATTTAGGTGAAACTTTGCCTGTGTTTCTCCATTGTTCAGTTACAGAGTGGTAATTATGTTTTCATTGTAGAAATTAGTAAACTGTTGCTGGGATCTGCAAGGTTATCAGGTATCATTCTGAGTTTTTAGTGGTACTGCAGTTTGAAAACTTCTTACATAATTTCATGAATATTTCAATAGGAACATGAACAGTACAAATTAGGGGCAGCTAGCCAGTATCTTCATTTGAAATCAATCTTTGTAATGTGAAATCTGTACTTCTTGACTTTGTTCTAGTCACAATAGTTTAATCAACTTACTCTAAAAATATATATCAGAAATTCCTACAGAGAAAGACATGCTTACATATAACTTAGAAGAACACTTTCTTATGGTTTCTAACAGTTGGCTCTCTTCATTACAGTAACTTTGACAAATGCTACATTGACAATATTAACGCATTAATGTCATCCATATCAATCATATCTAGCTTGAAGGGTCATTTTCAAAGTTAACAGCTTATGGCAAAGTCATCAAGTGTTAATGCACTTAAGTAGTAACTGTTAAGAAAACTGTAGACTTATGCCACATTTAATTATATTTCAAATAGTTTTCAATTAGTTTTGAGAAATAGTTATTAAGACTGTTTCAAAGTACTTCCAAAATGCATAAATATAGTTGGATATGTGCTTTATCATTATTAATTATACTTATTCCAATTCTGAATGTTAATTTGATATTCTATTTTTAAAATATTTTACTACTATGCCAAATCTCAAAAAAACCACTAACTTTATATATAATGTACTTCAAATTCTAAATAATTTGCAATTTTTAAATAGCAAGTAATTTCTAACTAAAACAATAATTTGATATAATATATAACCTGGCTGTGCAATGAAAAAGTTATACTAAAGATGCATTTTAAAAGAATACAAGAAACCAAAATAAAGTGTTTTGCAGATACCATCCACTGTTACATCTATCATTAGGATTACAATATCATAACTTACATTTTGTGGAAATAAGCTATTTTTAAGTATTATTGATATAATTTTAAACCATTTTTTTACTACATGTGGAAACCAAATTAAATCTTAGAAAAATTTTAAAATCCAAGTAATTTGGATCCCTCAAATAATCAGCGGCTCACACTCTGTTCCAAATGAGTTCTCCCTGCAGCCAATTGCTGCCGTAATATTCAGTGAGTTCAGTATTAGATGGGCACAGTGTATTTTTGCCACAACTTAGATAGGTTTAGCTTTCAAGCACAGAGTGAAAGAAAAATTATATGGGAAAAAATACTTATGAACAACTTGAAAGCATTAAAACTCTTATTTTACAGCATAATGATAAAAACTGCCTGGGGTGAAATTCTGCACTGCTACTCACTAGCTCTGGGACCTTATGAAAATTACTTAAATCCTCTGTGCCTCAGGTTTTTCATATGTAAAATGGTGATAATAATAATCATTCAGGGTTGTTAGGCTAATTAAATGTCATAACAAGACAAGAAGGATTTAGAACAGTTCATGACACAGAGTGCTATATTAGTATTAGATATGATTATTATTGTGAGGCTGACTTTCCATTATGCTCCACCTACAGTCTACTGCCATGCACCCACGACATTCAACAGGACAAGAGAAGAAAATGGATACCTGAAGCTTATGTGTATTTATGATTTATAATGTCTATACAATTAGTGTCAACAGGAAATAAAACAGATGTGAAAAACTCATCAAGCTCCCTAGCATGGAGAAGTTTAATATTTTTTTATTCATAATCCCTATTTTACTCACTTACTCTTGACACCACCCTTAATCTTCTGCACCACATTATCCAGATCACTGCTCAGGTGGTGGTTTCAGAAACGTATGTGTCATGTTGTTCCCTTTCTCTTTACTTTGGTTTTCCTTTGCTCTTCTAGTTTCATAAGGTGGAGGTTAACACTACTGGCTTGAGGCCTTTCTTCTCTTCTTACATAAGCATTTAATGCCATTAATTTCACTCTCAGCCATCTTGTAGCTGTCTTCCACAAATTTTGAAAGGATTTCTTTTTTTATTCAGTTCAAGATATTTTTAGAATTTCCTTGAGACTTTTTATTTGACCTATGGGTTATGTGCAATCATATTGTTTAATTTATAAATACTTAGGACTTTTCTAGGTAAAAATCTATTATTAATTTCTAGTTTAATTCTGTAATAATCTGCGCATATATTTTAAATGATTCCTATTCATTAAAGTTTACTGAGCTTTGTTTTGTGGCCTGGAATATGATATCTATAGACATAGATAAAGGTAGAGATTAATGTTTTATGTGCATTTTTAAATAACATGCATTTGGCTTTTCTTGAATGGACTGTTTTGTAAAAGGCAAATTGGCCTACTTAGCAGATAATGTTGACCAATTCTTCTATGAGATTAGTGATTTACTACCCACTTTCTGAGAGAGCAATACTCAAGTCTCCAACTACCATTTTAGTTTCTCTGTTTTTCCTTTTTTCCTCATGTGTGTTGAAGCTCTGTTGCTAGGTGCATACACATTTAGTACTGGTATGACTTCCTGGTAAATTGATCCTTTCATCACTGTGAAATGATTATTTCCATCACTAGTATTATTTTATACTCTGAAATGTAGCTTGTCTGATATTAATAAAGACATTCTAGATAGAAATGTTGTAGATGATCAAGTTTCTCATTGTTAGCTTTGGAGCACACTATCATGACCTTTTACAACCTGTGGGGAAACAGAAGCTCTGAACTTAATTATTTTAATTAAAGCACAGTATCTGAAATTCCATTTTCTGGTAAGTCCTCCCAGGTTCTGACAATTATTTGTTTGTCAAACTTAGTTTCTTTTGATGCTATGAATAGTTATCTGTTTTCCTGGCTATTTTCAGATCTTCTAGCAGATAATAAGGGTTTGGTGTGGGAGCTAATCCATTTTATACTATTTACCATTTTGACTTAATACTCATTAGAACCTGGTTTTGATTACACATCTTTATTGTATAAAACATATTGCCATTTTACATAAGGAATAAATGTAAGCCACACAAAACTGAATGTATTGGAGTGATCTTTCACACTCAGTTGCAAATGAGTACAGCCTTAATAAAAAAGGTTATCAAATATATCTGGATTTAGATGTTTATAAAAAATATCATTTAAGAGTCTACTTAAGTTTCAGCATAGTATAAAGGAAAAAGCATATAACTAGAAATGAGAAGAGTTATGTTTGAAACCTTTCACAACTTACTAATCACCTTAGGGAAGAAATTTAGTAGTTAAAATCCCCAGTTGCTTAGCAATTAATAAATGGATACATGGAAGAAAGCTAAGTATCCACTGACAGATGAATAGGCAAAGAATACACACACACACACACACACACACACACACACACACACACACACACAAAGTGGAATATTACTTAGCCATAAATAAGAATAAAATCTTGCCATTTGTGACAAAATGTATAGACCTAGAGGATATTATGCTAAGTGCAATATGTCAGACAGATAAGGACAAATACTGCATGGTTTCACTTATATGTGGAAAAACAGCAACAACAACTGAACAAACAAGAGATACACACAACAAACTACTGGTTACCAGAGGGTGTTAAGGGTTGAAGGGAAGGGAGGTGGGTGAAATAGGAAGGGGATTTAAGATGTACAAGCTTATAGTTATAGAAAATAAGTCATCGGGAGCTAACTTAACACAATGTTAATTCAGACAACATTGTAGTAACTTTATACAATGATAGAAGATAACTGTACTTGAATGATCATGGAAATCATTTTGTAATTTATAAAAATATTGAGGTACTATACACACTTGAAACTATTAGGATACTGTATGTCAAGTATACTTTAATTTAAAAAAAAAGAAGAAAGAAATGGATACAGTAAGATTACCTGACATAAGTACCAAGAGATAAAGACTTATGTTAAGGCACAAATTAAATACCTAGAGTGAGAGCACTATAAAGTGTTACATTATTTGCTTTTATTATTAACTTGATTTTGTTTTAAGTTCTTTAACAAATGCTGTCAAGTGCCAGTTTCACCCTGTTAGGCACTAAAGTTTTGAAACTGCAGGCACATATTGAGGTACACAATACTATCTAAGTTATAATAATGAGGAGTGTTGGCAACGTCTACTTCTACAACCCATGACTTCAGAAAGGCACTACTTATTTTTTTCTTTATGAAAGTAGTATCACAATCAAGTGTTAATAGAATTTTTTTCCAATATCTTTATTTTAATATTTTGTAATCCCCTTGTCGCCCTCCCTTAGGATGTTATAACTTATAATTTGACATTGATGAGTGGTACTAGGATCAGGAATAGCATGGTTAGTTTTCTGGCAGTTTCATGCTGTCAATCGCATCAGTTAATCTCTTTTCTCACATGCCAGCTTAACACTGCACAGTCATTTGAAAGCTCTATGCAAGAGTCTCCCACCTTCTTTTCTTGTTATAAGGAAGTTCCCCGAGTTTCTCTGTCATTATACATTCTTTAATCTCTTTGAAAGTAACATGACCCACTGTATGGTTTCCCCTTTATTAATGCAAATGTTCCAGACAGTATCCTTAAATGTCTAGAATTAAATATTTTCTGTCAATTTCAGCAGATGGAGTTCTGTTCAGATAATGAGAATGCTACTAAAAACCTTGCTTTAATTGCTGTATTATAATCTCCAGACCTGAAAAGCCCCAGAGACCCTGATACATAAAATGCCTTTCAGCTATTCAGGTGTGGAATTCATTACAAGTGTGTTTTAAGTTAGGAATATATCTTGAACTCACTGAAAGACTACCACTGCCCTTGGGGTATTTGATAACTTGAGCTATTATTTAAAGTGTAACAATGCTGACATATTAAAAGAGAGCAAAATGTAAGATGGCATGTAATTATAATTATGAGGACACACATACATACACACGGCTTTAAGAGAAATAAGTATATTCTTAGATCTTTTTTGTAAAAAGCAGGGAAAAGAGGTGAAATCTAAGATAAAAATCATTATCAGTAAAATGACACTATTTTAACAGGCTTCATTAATAATAAGGGTAAAAGTGGAAGTTCCTACCTACAGTAGCATTAGTGGTCCACTTTGTTATACATGTTTTAAGTGAAATTTTCAAAAAAAAAAGTATAAACGTCGTCTAGTAATACAGGCGTGTAAGTAACATAAGTGAAGCACATTTATACACTGAACCTTAAGAAATTTTCTCTTCAAAATACATTTTCATGAACATTAAAAACATAACCTTTGTTTTGTGGTCCCTACGCATTATATTCATAGCTAAATCACTGGCAAATGCACATCCTGCATCAATCAACAGACTACTGATTCAAAGTTCACACATTTCCACAGTAACAACAACACAACGTGTGGTATGGTTTTCTCATCCCATTGAATAATACTGAAAATAATTTCTAGGGCCAATGCAGGGACAGTCTTAGATTAGTGGATTTTTCTCTTTTTTCCTTTATCACATTTTTAATACTTGTCCTCCAAATTAACTGCATGGGTCAGGATGAAAGAAAGAAGACGGAGCACAGCCATGTCAGTGAGTATATTAATTGGCCTCTGTGTATTATTTTTTCCCTTGATGACTTAATTTAAAACCATTTTTGCTGAGAAATCTTTTGAAAGGGAACATGCAATTTTCAAAGAAAAGTTGTGAGACAAGTTGATCAAAGTGGCCATCAGCTGTAATAACACTTAACTGTGGGTGACCTGAAAATCCTCATAATGGGGCTTAATCACATAAAACGGAAAACAGAATGAACAGTAAGCATGAACATGGCGAGATAGCCCTACTTTGCTAATCAAGCAAACGGTGTCTCAACAGTTCAGAAAAAAGACACCAATCAGTCTGCTGATGTGAAGTCCAACTTGGTACTCCCATTGACCTCTTTATACCCTGCAGAGATGAGGTTGGAGAACAAAGCATGGACACTGAAATACAGTAACAATAGATAAAGCATCACCAAGATTCCTTCAATGCTCACATTTATGTTGATATACAAAAGGACCCAAAAATAAAAATAGTACAATGAGTATAACTTAAAAGCAGAAAATGGCAAAAGCACATATCACCACTTGGAATATACAAAAATGATATCAACCAAACTCATTTATTTTTACATTAAAGTATGTATAAAAGTTATGTTCAAGATTGTAAGATTTTATTCCAGGTTTTGTTATGTGTTTCTATGGAGGTAGTTCCAAAATTCATTATTTATAGAAAATTATATTGCTTTCTCCTAAATAATACACTCCAGTGGAAATCCCTATCACAAACACAGAAAAAAAATGCATCCTCCAAGTGAAACCCCTAAAGTCAGAAAGAGAAGTTTCCCAAAGTGTCTCCCTTAGTATGTCCTACACATTGCTGGAAGGCATAAAATAGCTTCTTTGAGATAACTTTATCAGCATTTCTGTGTCTCAAGTACAGAATATTGATGGAAATTGATAGACACAATACATCTGACTCAATCTGCTCTACATAATGGATTATGCAGAAACTGTGTGCATGCTGCCCATATATCCTCACACATTTGCTCAATCAGAACATCTCAAGGTCTTTTCTTAAACTATGTATATCTGATTATACTGTTCAATTACTATTCAAATAATATTATGTGGCCAAGGGGCACCTGGGTGGCTCAGTCAGTTAAGCATCCAACTCTTGATTTCGGCTCAGGTCATGATCTCACAGTTCATGATATCCAGCCCCAAGTTGGACTCCATGATGATGGTGCAGAACCTGCTTGGGATTCACTCTCTCCTCTCTCCCTATCCCATCACTCACTCACTCTCTCTCTCTCTCTCTCTCTCTCTCAGGTAAATAAACAAACAAACATACATACATATATTATGTGGCCAGGTTGATTTATGTCTAAAAATCAGATTTTCTTTCTTTCTTCCTTTCTTTTGTTCTTTCTTTCTCCCCCCACCTTTTTTTTTTTTTTTTTTAATAAGGAGAAGGCTGTAACATTTTTCATAGACTTGGATACACAGGAATCAAATGATTTGCTCAGACTCTCCTGAGCAGGTATAGATTTTCCTGCCAGTTCATTGCTATGTGTTAGTCAGAAGGCCATGTTACATGTTAACCCATTTGGAATAGTCTAACAGAGAATCAGTACCATTAGGGGCATGGAAATTTACTGGGTATTGATTCTGAGTAAATTTTTGTACTGTATAACACAACCATAACAAAGTAAGTTAGAAAAGAAAATTACTATTTTTAGTGGTGCTACAGTGATTGAGAGATTTCAAATTATATTAGATTTAGGTTAACTGAGTCATTAATACAGGCAAAATAATCCTCTGAATATTTATTAATAAATCTTATTAAGTCAAAGAAATGTTGTGGGACAAGACTTGTTTTGCATTTGCAAAATGGATTATGTTTTTAATATAATCCAAGCAAATAAGATCAATAGGGGTAATTTTTTTTTTATTTTTTTTTATTTTTTTTAATTTTTTTTTAAAACATTTTTATTTATTTTTGAGACAGAGAGAGACAGAGCATGAATGGGGGAGGGGCAGAGAGAGAAGGAGACACAGAATCGGAAGCAGGCTCCAGGCTCTGAGCCATCAGCCCAGAGCCCGACGCGGGGCTCAAACTCACGGACAGTGAGATCGTGACCTGAGCTGAAGTCGGACGCTCAACCGACTGAGCCACCCAGGCGCCCCCAATAGGGGTAATTTTATTTTATTTTATTTTATTTTATTTTATTTTTTTTTTTTTTATTTATATATGAAATTTATTGTCAAATTGGTTTCCATACAACACCCAGTGCTCATCCCAAAAGGTGCCCTCCTCGGTACCCATCACCCACCCTCTCCTCCCTCCCACCCCCCATCAACCCTTAGTTTGTTCTCAGTTCTCAACAGTCTCTTATGCTTTGGCACTCTCCCACTCTAACCTCTTTTTTTTTTTTTTTTTTTGTTCCCCTCCCCCATGGGTTTCTCTTAAGTTTCTCAGGATCCACATAAGAGTGAAACCATATGGTATCTGTCTTTCTCTGTATGGCTTATTTCACTTAGCATCACACTCTCCAGTTCCATCCACGTTGCTACAAAAGGCCATATTTCATTTTTTCTCATTGCCACGTAGTACTCCATTGTGTATATAAACCACAATTTCTTTATCCATTCATCAGTTGATGGACATTTAGGCTCTTTCCATAATTTGGCTATTGTTGAGAGTGCTGCTATGAACATTGGGGTACAAGTGCCCCTATGCATCAGTACTCCTGTGTCCCTTGGATAAATTCCTAGCAGTGCTATTGCTGGGTCATAGGGTAGGTCTATTTTTAATTTTCTGAGGAACCTCCACACTGCTTTCCAGAGCGGCTGCACCAATTTGCATTCCCACCAACAGTGCAAGAGGGTTCCCGTTTCTCCACATCCTCTCCAGCATCTATAGTCTCCTGATTTGTTCATTTTGGCCACTCTGACTGGCGTGAGGTGATATCTGAGTGTGGTTTTGATTTGTATTTCCCTGATAAGGAGCGACGCTGAACATCTTTTCATGTGCCTGTTGGCCATCCGGATGTCTTCTTTAGAGAAGTGTCTATTCATGTTTTCTGCCCATTTCTTCACTGGGTTATTTGCTTTTCGGGTGTGGAGTTTGGTGAGCTCTTTATAGATTTTGGATACTAGCCCTTTGTCCGATATGTCATTTGCAAATATCTTTTCCCATTCCGTTGGTTGCCTTTTAGTTTTGTTGGTTGTTTCCTTTGCTGTGCAGAAGCTTTTTATCTTCATAAGGTCCCAGTAATTCACTTTTGCTTTTAATTCCCTTGCCTTTGGGGATGTGTCGAGGAAGAGATTGCTACGGCTGAGGTCAGAGAGGTCTTTTCCTGCTTTCTCCTCTAAGGTTTTGATGGTTTCCTGTCTCACATTCAGGTCCTTTATCCATTTTGAGTTTATTTTTGTGAATGGTGTGAGAAAGTGGTCTAGTTTCAACCTTCTGCATGTTGCTGTCCAGTTCTCCCAGCACCATTTGTTAAAGAGACTGTCTTTTTTCCATTGGATGTTCTTTCCTGCTTTGTCAAAGATGAGTTGGCCATACGTTTGTGGGTCTAGTTCTGGGGTTTCTATTCTATTCCATTGGTCTATGTGTCTGTTTTTCTGCCAATACCATGCTGTCTTGATGATGACAGCTTTGTAGTAGAGGCTAAAGTCTGGGATTGTGATGCCTCCTGCTTTGGTCTTCTTCTTCAAAATTACTTTGGCTATTCGGGGCCTTTTGTGGTTCCATATGAATTTTAGGATTGTTTGTTCTAGTTTCGAGAAGAATGCTGGTGCAATTTTGATTGGGATTGCATTGAATGTGTAGATAGCTTTGGGTAGTATTGACATTTTAATAATATTTATTCTTCCAATCCATGAGCAGGGAATGTCTTTCCATTTCTTTAAATCTTCTTCAATTACCTTCATAAGCTTTCTATAGTTTTCAGCATACAGATCCTTTACATCTTTGGTTAGATTTATTCCTAGGTATTTTATGCTTCTTGGTGCAATTGTGAATGGGATCAGTTTCTTTACTTGTCTTTCTGTTGCTTCATTGTTAGTGTATAAGAATGCAACTGATTTCTGTACATTGATTTTGTATCCTGCAACTTTGCTGAATTCATGTATCAGTTCTAGCAGACTTTTGGTGGAGTCTATCGGATTTTCCATGTATAATATCATGTCATCTGCAAAGAGCGAAAGCTTGACTTCATCTTTGCCAATTTTGACGCCTTTGATTTCCTTTTGTTGTCTGATTGCTGATGCTAGAACTTCCAGCACTATGTTAAACAACAGCGGTGAGAGTGGGCATCCCTGTCGTGTTCCTGATCTCAGGGAAAAAGCTCTCAGTTTTTCCCCGTTGAGGATGATGTTAGCTGTGGGCTTTTCATAAATGGCTTTTATGATCTTTAAGTATGTTCCTTCTATCCCGACTTTCTCAAGAGTTTTTATTAAGAAAGGGTGCTGGATTTTGTCAAAGGCCTTTTCTGCATCGATTGACAGGATCATATGGTTCTTCTCTTTTTTTTTGTTAATGTGATGTATCACGTTGATTGATTTGCGAATGTTGAACCAGCCCTGCATCCCAGGAATGAATCCCACTTGATCATGGTGAATAATTCTTTTTATATGCCGTTGAATTCGATTTGCTAGTATCTTATTGAGAATTTTTGCATCCATATTCATCAGGGATATTGGCCTGTAGTTCTCTTTTTTTACTGGGTCTCTGTCTGGTTTAGGAATCAAAGTAATACTGGCTTCATAGAATGAGTCTGGAAGTTTTCCTTCCCTTTCTATTTCTTGGAATAGCTTGAGAAGGATAGGTATTATCTCTGCTTTAAACGTCTGGTAGAACTCTCCTGGGAAGCCATCTGGTCCTGGACTCTTACTTGTTGGGAGATTTTTGATAACCGATTCAATTTCTTCGCTGGTTATGGGTCTGTTCAAGCTTTCTATTTCCTCCTGATTGAGTTTTGGAAGAGTGTGGGTGTTCAGGAATTTGTCCATTTCTTCCAGGTTGTCCAATTTGTTGGCATATAATTTTTCATAGTATTCCCTGATAATTGTTTGTATCTCTGAGGGATTGGTTGTAATAATTCCATTTTCATTCATGATTTTATCTATTTGGGTCATCTCCCTTTTCTTTTTGAGAAGCCTGGCTAGAGGTTTGTCAATTTTGTTTATTTTTTCAAAAAACCAACTCTTGGTTTCATTGATCTGCTCTACAGTTTTTTTAGATTCTATATTGTTTATTTCTGCTCTGATCTTTATTATTTCTCTTCTTCTGCTGGGTTTAGGCTGCCTTTGCTGTTCTGCTTCTATTTCCTTTAGGTGTGCTGTTAGATTTTGTATTTGGGATTTTTCTTGTTTCTTGAGATAGGCCTGGATTGCAATGTATTTTCCTCTCAGGACTGCCTTCGCTGCGTCCCAAAGCGTTTGGATTGTTGTATTTTCATTTTCGTTTGTTTCCATATATTTTTTAATTTCTTCTCTAATTGCCTGGTTGACCCACTCATTCGTTAGTAGGGTGTTCTTTAACCTCCATGCTTTTGGAGGTTTTCCAGACTTTTTTCTGTGGTTGATTTCAAGCTTCATAGCATTGTGGTCTGAAAGTATGCATGGTATGATTTCAATTCTTGTAAACTTATGAAGGGCTGTTTTGTGACCCAGTATATGATCTATCTTGGAGAATGTTCCATGTGCACTCGAGAAGAAAGTATATTCTGTTGCTTTGGGATGCAGAGTTCTAAATAGATCTGTCAAGTCCATCTGATCCAATGTCTCATTCAGGGCCCTTGTTTCTTTATTGATCGTGTGTCTAGATGATCTATCCATTTCTGTAAGTGGGGTGTTAAAGTCCCCTGCAATTACCACATTCTTATCAATAAGGTTGCTTGTGTTTATGAGTAATTGTTTTATATATTTGGGCGCTCCGGTATTCGGCGCATAGACATTTATAATTGTTAGCTCTTCCTGATGGATAGACCCTGTCACTATTATATAATGTCCTTCTTCATCTCTTGTTACAGCCTTTAATTTAAAGTCTAGTTTGTCTGATATAAGTATGGCTACTCCAGCTTTCTTTTGGCTTCCAGTAGCATGATAAATAGTTCTCCATCCCCTCACTCTCAATCTAAAGGTGTCCTCAGGTCTAAAATGAGTCTCTTGTAGACAGCAAATAGATGGGTCTTGTTTTTTTATCCATTCTGATACCCTATGTCTTTTGGTTGGCGCATTTAATCCATTTACATTCAGTGTTATTATAGAAAGATATGGGTTTAGAGTCATTGTGATGTCTGTATGTTTTATGCTTGTAGTGATGTCTCTGGTACTTTGTCTCACAGGGTCCCCCTTAGGATCTCTTGGAGGGCTGGTTTAGTGGTGACAAATTCCTTCAGTTTTTGTTTGTTTGGGAAGACCTTTATCTCTCCTTCTATTCTAAATGACAGACTTGCTGGATAAAGGATTCTCGGCTGCATATTTTTTCTGTCTAGCACACTGAAAATCTCGTGCCAATTCTTTCTGGCCTGCCAAGTTTCAAAAGAGAGATCAGTCACGAGTCTTATAGGTCTCCCTTTATATGTGAGGGCACGTTTACCCCTTGCTGCTTTCAGAATTTTCTCTTTATCCTTGTATTTTGCCAGTTTCACTATGATATGTCGTGCAGAAGATCGATTCAAGTTACGTCTGAAGGGAGTTCTCTGTGCCTCTTGGATTTCAATGCCTTTTTCCTTCCCCAGTTCAGGGAAGTTCTCAGCTATTATTTCTTCAAGTACCCCTTCAGCACCTTTCCCTCTCTCTTCCTCCTCTGGGATACCAATGATGCGTATATTATTTCTTTTTAGTGTATCACTTAGTTCTCTAATTTTCCCCTCATATTCCTGGATTTTTTTATCCCTCTTTTTCTCAGCTTCCTCTTTTTCCATAACTTTATCTTCTAGTTCACCTATTCTCTCCTCTGCCTCTTCAATCCGAGCCGTGGTGGTTTCCATTTTGTTATGCATTTCGTTTAAAGCGTTTTTCAGCTCCTCGTGACTGTTCCTTAGTCCCTTGATCTCTGTAGCAAGAGATTCTCTGCTGTCAGCTATACTGTTTTCAAGCCCAGCGATTAATTTGATGACTATTATTCTAAATTCACTTTCTGTTATATTATTTAAATCCTTTTTGATCAGCTCATTAGCTGTTGTTATTTCCTGGAGATTCTTCTGAGGGGAATTCTTCCGCTTGGTCATTTTGGATAGTCCCTGGCGTGGTGAGGACCTGCAGGGCACTTCCCCTGTGCTGTGGTGTATTACTGGAGTTGGTGGGCGGAGCCGCAGTCAGACCTGATGTCTGCCCCAAGCCCACCGCTGGGGCCACAGTCAGACTGGTGCGTGCCTTCTCTTCCCCTCTCCTAGGGGCGGGATTCACTGTGGGGTGGGGTGGTCTGTCTGGGCTACTTGCACACTGCCAGGCTTGTGATGCTGGGGATCTGGCGTCTTAGCTGGGGTGGGTAGGCAAGGTGCACAGGGGCAGGAGGGGCAGGCTTAGCTTGCTTCTCCTTAGGTGATCCACTTCAGGAGGGGCCCTGTGGCAGCAGGAGGGAGTCAGATCCGCTGCCGGAGGTTTGGCTCCGCAGAAGCGCAGAGTTGGGTGTTTGCGCGCGGAGCCAGCAAGTTCCCTGGCAGGAACTGGTTCTCTTTGGGATTTTGGCTGGGGGATGGGCGGGGAAGATGGCGCTGGCGAGCGCTTTTGTTCCCCACCAAACTGAGCTCTGTCGTCCGGGGGCTCAGCAGCTCTCCTTCCCTTTGTCCTCCAGCCTTCCCGCTTTCTGAGCAGAGCTGTTAGCTTATGACCTCCCAGACGCTAAGTCGCGCTTGCTGTCGGAACACAGTCCGTCAGGCCCCTCCGCTTTTTGCAAGCCAGACTCGGGGGCTCTGTTTGGCCGGCGAGCCGCCCCTCCGCCCCGGCTCCAATAGGGGTAATTTTAAATGCCCACTCATCACAAGGAAATGTTAGTCCTATTCTTCATGGTAAAGGAATAAAATGACAGAAACAAGCACTAACTTGAGACATCCTCTAGGAGAAAAAAGTGACCTTCTGGTATGGGGTTGGGGGAGAGGAAAGGTGAAGTTTCCAAACCACAGTAACTTTTTTTTTTTGAAAGCTGGTTTCCTCCATTATGAAATGAGCGTGTTTCATATTTTATGCTCACAGACTACAGAAAGCATGCTTGTGGTAAAACCATAGCAATGGGAAGCAGTTTATGTTCTACATTTATGTGGGAATAACAAATCAAAACCAGACATATTTTGGTTTCAAAAGTATGGTTTTGTTATAGAGATTTACTTAATGTTTGAAATACTGAAGTGCTATTAGCCTGGGGTTTGGATAGGAATAGACAAAAGCTAACAGGTTATATTTTTGCCAAAGTATTGATTTACATTCCATGGAAAGCCACTTGCTTGTTTTATATATTTATTTTCTATGTTCATGGAAACAAATCTGTGCTAAGTATAAATATCAAGTTATAGTACAAATGATTAGTATAGGGTATTGAGAGCCTGAATATCCAAGAAAACTTGAACTTAGTTCTGAGACCAAGATATTTCTAAAACATGCCATATATAGGTCATTCCGGGCATAATTAAAGTTAGCAACATCTAGTTTAAAAGTGGACTCCTATCCTTTAGACGTGAACCTATTTTACTGGTTGCAAAGTAAAGCTAAACTCCAGAGTGACATCAATTACTTTCTCTTGTAAACAGAAAATAAGGTAAATCCAAAGAAAACTTTTTTTTTTTAAACTTTTTTTTTTTTCAACGTTTATTTATTTTTGGGACAGAGAGAGACACAGAGCATGAACGGGGGAGGGGCAGAGAGAGAGGGAGACACAGAATCGGAAACAGGCTCCAGGCTCTGAGCCATCAGCCCAGAGCCTGACGCGGGGCTCGAACTCACGGACCGCGAGATCGTGACCTGGCTGAAGTCGGGCGCTTAACCGACTGCGCCGCCCAGGCGCCCCCAAAGAAAACTTTTTATTCTGTCCTCCTGTTATACCTGCATTATAGAATTAGTAAATTACCTCTCCTTTTCGTTTGCTAATTTAAATTTTAAAAAATAATTTCTAAACATTAGCAGTATTTTTTAAGTTATTGAGAAAAATTCAGTGTTTTGTTTTCTTTTTGACATAAATCTTACAGTAGATCTTTTATTTTTCATGTATGAAAAACATTGAGAATTGCTTCTCTCTACAGCAGTCACTGGACTGTGCAAAGTGAAACACAATGAATAAAATAATCACATTATTTTATGCCAAAAAGAAATGTCATATTACATTTTTCCCCTTGTGTGGACCATTTCCTGATATGGCACTTGGTGTCGTATGGTTGAATGGAAAAATATAATTTGGAAAGGGATCTTCTTGATCCCCATTTACTGTGCTTTTCCAAAGCACTTACCCATCAGTCTGACTCCTTGTGGTACCAGTATTTCTCTATATGAATTTTTATTTAGGAGATACTAGATCTGTTCCTTAAATATTCTTATTTTCCAGACTTTGAATACAGATGTGATTCAAAATCACTTAATTTGCAATTCGTCTTTTATTGTCATGAGGCAATACTAAGAAGTCTGACCTAAAGATTATTGAAACTTACTAAACTTTCATTCAACAAATGAAATGATACAAAAATTATATATATATATATATACACACATACATACATACATACATATATACACACACATATATATATATAATGTCAGAAGCTGAAAGCATTAATATTTAAAATATTTAGAAATGTAAAGTCCTTCTTGTTTATTAAGTACGGTGTAGCACAGGTTTTTCCATAAAAGAGAAACGCAGATTCAATTACATCAAATAAGGAAAATTATGCTGGGCTTGTTGTGCCAATTCAAAAGAACACTAATTGTTTCCAGCTTTTTAAGTAAATTATTGGCAAGCAAATGAACTGACAATTTATTAATTCCAAATTGGCTAATCTTAATTCAAATACTTTATTAATATAAATGTTATTTGCTAGTAGAGATTTAAATTATACCTATTAATTTAAATCCTACACTGTCTGAAAATGATCTATTATTAGGATATAAAGTAAAGAATATTTAATAATATTGTAGAATGTTTCATCCTCTACATTTTCTTACTACTTTATGGAGGGATGTATAACCTGGGTGAGTTATCACTGAACTCGAAAAAATAAAATAAAACTACTTGCTAATGAACTAAACCTTAAGTAGAAGTCTGAAAATGATGATATAAGTTAGAATCTTATATTTTTTATAAACATTGTGATGTGTTGCTTGATAGAGCTGTTGCTCTTAGCTTTCTAGAATTCCTAGGAAACTTACACAAAACATGATCTGAGTACACTGTTGTCTATGAACACATAGTTTTTTTTTTTTTTTTTTTTTTTTTTTTTTTAAAGGGTGCTATGGGTTTGTGTTATCCCCAAAATGCATATGATCAAAGCCTAATGACCAATATGATGGTATTAAGAAGCAGGGCTGGGGGGGGGGGTGTCGAGGGGAGGTGATAAGATCATATAGGTGGAGCACTTATGAAGGTGATTAATGCCCTTATAAAAGAGGCAGAAGAGAGCTCCTTTGCCCTTTTAATAATCAACACAAAGTCAGCAGTGTGCAACCCTAAAGTGCTCTTTCAGCAGAACCTCACCCTGCTGGCACCTGGATCTTGAATTTCCAGCCTTTAGAAATAAATTTCTGTTGTTTATAAGCTACCCAGTTTATATTATTCTGCTATAAAAGTCCAAACGGGTAAAATGACAGACCAGACATACATGATTAAAAACAAAACAAACAAACAAAAATTCACGTAATTGAAGACTGAGAAGTTGACTCACCAAAACAAGTTTTATATTTAACTTTATAAAATATTTACTTTTCTATATTATGCACATCTCAAATAATTAATATAGTTTTTTCAAATGGTTTAAACACATTGATGTATGTCTCAAATTACTTTAATACTCAAACACTTAACAAAATGTATGATTTTGAAATCCACATATTTGTAGTATTGACCTAGTCTAAACTTATACTTAACGACTGACTGCCTGTTGAATATTCTTGTTTTCCAAAAATCCATGGGTGTCTCTTTAGTCAGTCAGTTTGTGACCGTCAAACATGTAGGTTCCCATGAAGGCATGGATTTACAGTATGCTTTTTCAGATTTCATAGAAGAGTTCATATTAAATTGTATGAAAGAGTTAATCTACCATATTAAAAATACTTAAGTTAATTTTCCATTAAATACATTTTATTATCAGGATCACTTTTTAAAAATCATGTTTTCTTTTTACATTAGTACATAGTACTGCATTTCTTTGTATCTTTTAATGAGTAAATGGTAGTTTGGAGTTTTTCTTTTTTCTTTTGTTTTACAAGAAAGAGTACAAAGGCAATGACAGTCATAGCTTGTTTTAGGACACAAAATTAAGAAGCAAATTTGTATGTAAACGCTCAGGATATTTTATGTATCACATTGGTTGATACTGCACATATAATCAAGTTTACCTCTGGCCAGCAGGAAAACATCATTCAGATTTTATTACTTCATTTTTTTTTCTAAAATGTGAATACTAGTCAATGCCAGGAAATATAAAATATAAAAGATGTAACAAATTATATTATTATTTTAATATATTTTAAGAAAAAATTTAAGGATAAAAATGTTAGAGAAATTATCAGCGAAGGAGAAAGTTTACTCAGCTATAACCCAAGTTTTAATTAAAGCCATGATTGATGACAAATGCCACCTTGCAATGTGACCTCTAGCAAGATCTACAGCTGTTAGATCAATTGACAAGATGGTCTCCAGTGCTTTCAAAGTAAAGCAAAAAGAAGATAAATGATATTACAATTATTAATCACGTGAACATTATATTAATGATTGGAAAATCAGAAGACAAGCAAAAAAGTAGCTCTAAAAAATGAAGTAAAAGAGCTTTAGGGATGCCTTATTTTGGAAGCCATAATTTCCAGATTATTAACCTCATCACTTATAAAGAACTTTTCACTGCATTAATCCCATTTAATTTAAGATGGAAACACTGAATAGAGATGAAGACCTATTAGCTGCACAATGTGAATCAAATACTATAGACAGAGTTGGAGATTAGAAAAAAAAAATAGGGCAGCAAGCAGAGTTTCAAAAGACATCATTAAACAATAAATATCTAGCTAGAAAGATGTTTGCACTGGAGAACTTCCTTACCCATCAACTGTGGCTATATCCCATACTCGCATTTGAATAAGTCATTAAAAGAAAGCAAGTGATTAGATGAGAATCATAAAAAGGGAAAACGCACAGGGGTGCCTGGGTGGCGCAGTCGGTTAAGCGTCCGACTTCAGCCAGGTCACGATCTCGCGGTCCGGGAGTTCGAGCCCCGCGTCAGGCTCTGGGCTGATGGCTCAGAGCCTGGAGCCTTTTTCCGATTCTGTGTCTCCCTCTCTCTCTGCCCCTCCCCCGTTCATGCTCTGTCTCTCTCTGTCCCAAAAATAAATAAACGTTGAAAAAAAAAACAAAAAAAAGGGAAAACGCACAGAAGATGCTCACGGAGTTTTGACATTGTTGATGAGGACCACAGGGCAGGTATGGATTTTTTTGTTTTTGTTTTTAAGGGATTTAAACAAAAGTCTCTTAGGAAAGCCAGCAAAATCAAGGTCAAACCCCTTCTAGAACTCCATGATCTAAGTCCATTAATACAAAACAAAAAAACAAAAACAAAACAAACAAAAAACTCTAATGCTAAGAAGAAAAATAAAAGAGAACTAAAGTTATTGAAAAGTAAGTTTTTAAAATAAAAGTTAAAAGGATATGAATTATAAAGTTTGAAGAAGAAAAATTTTTAGTAACTATCTTTAAATACAGGAAATATTGTTATTTAGGCATCACTATGTATTCTCAAAACGCAGAGCAAAAGGCAACAAGCTTAAACAGCATTGAGTGGGATTTAGGTTATAAAAAAAAAAAAAAAAAAAAAAAAAGATGAGATTTCCTGCACTAGAAGTTGTTAAATCCAGAAATAAGGGACAGAAGGAAGCTGTACTTTCTTTTGAAGGTGCAGAGAATTAAGGTAGCTCTTCATCTGTCAGGAAAGTTTAAGACAGGGTGAATGGATTAGGTGACCTTTCAAAATTACTTCCATCCAAGGATTTATGATGTCAATATAAACCAGCAGCCCAAATGGAAACCCAGGCAGGAACCAATGACTCTTGCACTTGTTTCTGCTGTTCCTTGAACACAGGCATAGTCAAGTAACTTTCTAGAAAAACTTATAGTCAACAGTGCAAGCTTTGAGGTCAGACAACTTGGCTTTCAAGATTCTTGAGTATCAGCTTCTTCAGCCACAAAAGATGGGTAACAGTCTACCTATATCATTGGATTGTTGAGATTCAGTGAGATGATGTACAAAAGGAGATAGTATGCAGAGGTACGCAACAAAAGTCTTCTCATCAAACTCTATTCTGCCACTACATCAACCATTATGGTAGAAAATGGTATCACTTTTAGGACAGCTTCATCTTTTCTCTTGTCTAATTCCCTTTATATTTTCTGTTCATCCCCCCTCTACACTCAATAGAAGGTCCTACATTTATCAAACACACACACACACGTACACACACACAAACACACACACAAAAACTTTTAACCACGAAATTTCATTACAACATAAAGATAACAGACTGTTTACAAGGAGTAGATGAAGTAGCCAACTAGGAAAATCATTGAAATACTGGAAAATGTGTTAAATATCAAATTAAGACTTCTTTTGAATGAAATGCATCATAAAAATGCTCATAAAATGCATCTAGCAAAATATTTGTAAAAATATTTAATGACATAGTAAACTGCTATAATGTAAATAGATAAAATTTGGTAAAAAACACAATAATATAGGGGCATATGGGTGGCTCAGTTGGTTAAGTGTCCAACTTCAGCTCAGGTCATGATCTTGCTGTTTGTGAGTTCAAGCCCCACATTGGGCTCTGGGCTGACATCTCAAAGTCTGTGGCCTGCTTTGTATTCTTGTGTCCCCCTCTCTCTCTGCCCCTCCCCTGCTCATGCTGTGTCTCTCTCTCTAAAATAAATAAAACATTTAAAAAACACCACAATAATATTAAAAGATATACATCCAAATACAATAGATTTGAGAAGATAAAGTACTCCAAAATATTATACAATGCCTCTTTTTTATATGCCAGCAACTTGTATTTTTTTAAATGTTGACAAAGATATCTATGTATACATATACAAGTACCATGTGAAGATCCTATGACAAAATGTTAGTGATGAAATGACCATAAGTCTGACCTTGATTCTCCTTTATCAGACTTTTATTACAGCTCTATTAAAAAAAAGCATTTTATTATTTTTATTTTGCATAAAATCTAGAATTCATTCAGAGTTTTGCTAGTCAGTGGTATTTTACTAAATAAACCAATGACTACATGGATATAAATACAAAATCATATATGAAAACTCTACAAATAATGTTTTTAAAGTATATAGATATTTTTGGCAATTATTCTGAATAAACTCATTAATTGCTTGTTTACATGTACATTTTTCCTCAAATAATTTTTTTTTCTTTCTTTTGCTCAGTACTTTATCTTATTAAGAGCATTTTCTTCTCTGTGTCCACTGGCTATTTTTTTTTTTTTTTTTTACGTTTACTTATGTAGTTTGAAAGAGAAAGAGATCTGGGGAGGGGCAGAGAAAGAGAGGGAGAGGGAGAGAGGGAATCTCAAGCAGGCTCCACACTGTCAGCATAGATCCTGACAGAGGGCTGGATCCCAGGAACCATAAAATCATAACCTTAGCCAAAATCAAGAGCCGGATGCTTAAACAACTGAGTCACTCAGGCGCCCCCAACTGGCTATCTTAGAATAGAAGTGAGTCATAGAAGTTTCTCTACCCTTATTTTCCAATGATAATGCCTCATTCACAGAGATTTCAGAAAATATTGTAATAACCATATTGAAACAATATGAGTGATGATAAGAAAAAAAAGCAGCTAGCAATAATAAGGGCCTCTTTTTCTTTTCTTTCACCGTGATTACAATATCACTAAAGTTTATTGATTGTTTCCTTCACTCCAGGAACCAGGCTGAGGAAACAAAACCAAATATGACATCTGTATTTCCACAGTACATAGCACTTTTTTTTAGTATTTCCAAAATTTATTAAAGATAATTATACTTCTCCCAGCTAGACTGTAAGCTACTAGAGAGGACAAGCTATACTGATCTTTTATCTTTTTATTTCTACTGCCTGACAAACATTCAGCTTTTATGAATGACAGAGTCAATGAATGAATGAACATCGAACTAAAGAAGAGTCTGCCTTCTAAGAAAATTGTTCTCTATTTTCCTAATAGACATGTAAAGCCTTCAATAAGAATGTTGAATTTCCTATTCCCAACAGGAGTACTAGATCTCATTTGCTTTTAGTCTTTGCCTGTAACTTATAATTTTAGGTAAACATAAATGAGAGGAGCACAGTAAACTACTTATTTAATTTTAACTTTTAAGTTAATTTTACCTTTTTGGGATTAAGTGATTTTGGAACAATCATCACATCATTTAAGTTATCCCCAAATTACTTTTCCCTTTCTGGGTTTTTGTTTGTTGTTAGTTTTTATTAAATAAACTCCAAGTAAATACTGGGCAACAGTGTACGCACATCTCTATTGGTTGTTAATTTGTAAGAACATGTCCTTTAAGCAAGGCAAAGATAATTCATCAAGTAATTCTTGTATTGTCCCTTTTCTTGTTAATAAGTTCCCCAGATAATCACATCATTATTGCTGTTTTCACAGTGAGGACTGACATAGTGGAGGAAACTTCATGAATACAATAACGAACTGATAAAAAAAAAAAAAAAAAAAGAAAACCTGGTGAAAAAAACAAAACAATTCTGTCAGTCACCTTAAGAAATGTCACCCCCAGGAAAATAAAACTGAGCATGTAGCGCGTACTGCATATATCTGCTTACATCCCTTGGGCCAAAAAAAAAAAAGTCTTATTTATGTCTTTCACGGCTCTGGCTTACTGATCTTCTCTGGACCTCTTGACTGTCAATATTTTTGTTTGGGGGGAATACTTTTTCTCTTTCCAAGCTGAAAGAAAAATACAAGCTTGTTTTCTCCTTCCCTCCAGGATATAAAAGAAGAAAAACTGCAGTTAAAAAGAAACTTTTAAAAAGCAACTGCCATAAAAATAGGAGACACATGGCATGGGAAGAATTCAAATGTTTGCGTATTTCATGAAAAAGCTAATGCTTCAGAATGCTGACTACTTTCCCCAAGTACTCTTTCTGTATTTATCATTAAGACCAATCCTCCCTGATTAAAAAGGTAAAGAAAACTCCAAGATCTTGATAGCCTATATTAAATAGAGCTGTCTCATATATTCATAAAGACTTGGGTTTGATTTTCAGGAAGAGATGATAAGTCACTTTGATTAGGACTTCTCTAAGGATGCCTGTTGATCAGCTAGGTTATTATGTTTCTTCTCTCCTCTCCAACTCAAACCAGTTAAGGCTATGGAATTGCCAGTACATCTATTGTAAATGCATCATTGTATTTTGAAATCACAGATTTCACAACCAAATTACTTCTAGTTCACACATACACCTATATTATCTTAAAATCTCTATCCATTGTACAATAACATCTTATTTGCCTACTGATTTTATAGTGTATAACAGATCCTATACAATCAAAAGAATTATGCCTACTTATTCTGCTGTCTAGAGTCAAACTAGCCACTTCATACAAATATAATTTCTGATGTTTTTACTTTATTCCAAGTATCAGAAAGTGAGAAAAAAAAAACCCTAGATACATACACATGAATTTGCCATGCAAAATAATAGGTGAATCCACACTTTCATTGTCTAAAACTGGCATGTTCTGGTAATCAACCAGAATTTCCTATGTTAAACATTCATATACACTATACCTTAGACACCAACACATTCAGAATGTGGTTTTCTCCCCACTAATCTCAAAATGCCATAAAGATAGAGAGAAGTTCTGTGATTTAAAACAGAAAACCTTTTTATGTGTCCTTCTTCTTTCAATCCCTTGTATCATATAGATGCTTACAAATTTCTCACAATTACCTAAAATGCAAATATAAAGCTGGTACATTTGAGTACATTCCAATCTTATGTGTACTACTCTGAATTAAAAACAAATTCCATACTCTAAATGTAAAACTCTGCTATATCAGGAAAGAATTTTAATATCTCCATGGGTTTTTTTAAATTCAACAATGTACTTGCTAACAAAGAAGTCCAAATGCTCATGAGAGAGTGTATGTGGGAAGAAGAACACAAAGAGAGTACAGTAGCATTTTTACTCAATATGAAGAAAACACAAATATCTCGACTCTCCACATATATTCAAATACTGACTTAGAAACTTTAAGAATAAGTTCAAAGCACAGAGGAACAATTACAGCTGAATCAAGTGAGCTACAGTTGGAGCTCTGTACCTGTTAAAATTGTTAGGGTTTAATGGCTTGGCAAGATGAAGAGTTTTCTTGGTAAAAACCAAATATTTTGGTCAGGAGTTTAATAAGATCAATGAGATTCTTTACATGCTCAAAAAAGTGCAGAGAACATATGGCACTGGTTGTTACAATGATAGTTCAAGGCTTGTTCTGAATGTTATGTAAAAAAGCCAGCAACCTAATAACATCTACTTCAACGGATAATTATAGG
Source organism: Puma concolor (assembly GCF_028749965.1). Lineage (NCBI taxonomy): Eukaryota > Metazoa > Chordata > Mammalia > Carnivora > Felidae > Puma > Puma concolor. The sequence goes on from NC_141667.1 coordinate 75,605,914, forward strand.
AGGTACTAGAGGTGTGAAGAAAATATTGTCCCCAATTTAGAGTCCAGATAATACTCATACTTTTATTTTTTGAAAGCATAAATACATTATTTACCCCTACATTCTTCAGGTCAGAAGCTCTTTTATGAAGACAAAAAAAAGTAGACAAAGAAATCTGACATTTCTTAGCCTCTAGTAGGTTATATTTTTAGACAGAGTGGTCACTGAAATAATCATTTGTTTTCAAAAATACTTAAGCATGGAATTATGAAGCATGAAATAAAGGTGAAAAATAAATGCCAAGAGGAAATTAGTAATCGTTTACTGGAAATTAGAAAACACATTTTTAGCACAACTGCAAAATATATTTGGAGAAAGTCTGTATTTAGAATACTTAGTCAGAAAATTGAATCAGATAAGGAAAAATAATGTTTTCTCTTGTGATCAGTGCTACCATTTTTGCTTCTCTGAGTTGGCTGTGGGGTTTACATCTCATTAACCGACCCACACAATCATTAGGGCTGGAGGTCTAATAGATGCTTCTCCGTCTCACAATGCCTATTAAAGCAGTAGACACATCTTTAATGTGGTGTAACTTCCAATTAATTTTTAAGGTCAGCCTGTCGCATTGAAGTCAGCAGTGGTGCTGTCAAGGCTATCAGCTTGTGAGTGTATGTCTAGCAGACCTGTGATCTGCCACTCGCAAGCTTGGGCCTGGGCTGTGACGGCCTTGGCCATACTTGCCCTCATTCTTTCAGAAAGTTTATTTGGAAATATTTTACAATAATAAATCATATACAGCACTAATATAAATATAAATCAACATAATGAATTTTACTATCACGTGTCTCTGTTTTTATAGCCTAGAAGATTTAATAGCAATTCAGTAATACTGATTTTATGTAGTAAATTATTTCTTATTTAAAAATACGTAGAAGAAAAATGACTATTGTATTAGCAAGCTTTCTTCATAGGATATTTGGTGTTTTGTATTTAATAAGATGTACTGATGTGTCTTCTAGAAACAGGCAAAATAATGAGGCTGATATATCATATGTACATTTGACTATTTAAGTTGAGTAACTTAAAAGACATCCTTAATTGCCAATCTTTGCAAATAAAGTTCAAAATAACTGTAATTTCTTTAAAAATAATTATTGCAAAGTATAATTAGAAATCAATCACAAAGAATTCATTATGTAAACTATAAAATAATGAACAATATCTATATCATAAGATGTCTTCAAAACATTTGTGGTTGTGATCACCTATATAAAAAGCAGCATCAAATCAAAATGTGTAACGAAATTCTGAAATGCAATTATAAAATTATGGTGAACAACTATTTATCTTACATTATTTACTGCAAAACACCTGAATCTTCTCATTAAAACATGTCTTCTTCTAAATGACAACATGTATGTGGTAATTAACCAAAGCTAGGGTATACCTGACAGACATTCATCTTTTTATCCTTTTTATCAACAGTCAGATTGACTAACAAAATTGCTTTTTATACATCTGTGTTTATCACATATATACTAAATTCTGCCTGTAAAAGTTGGGATTCTCCTTATGGGAGTCTTACTTTTTTTTTATTCTTTGGGGTTCTTACCATGTTGTTTTTAAAAATCTCAGCAAATTCAAGTTGTTTTTAATAGAAATGTGAAAAGTTAAAGTGATGAAAATTCTACAGAAAACTTGGAAGATTTGATTTTTGTCCTAAATTTGCAAAACATGAAAGTGGTATACTGTAATAGCAATAATTCAATGTTCTTTGCTAGTACACATGTGCAAATCTTAGGATTGCATCATGAAGATTTAAATAGATTACTTTAACGAGTCCTTAAATCATTTATCAAGCCTTAGAAATAAATTATATTTATGTGGAAAGAACAATATTATCTACATAGCCTAAGTGAATGGCAAAATTAAGGGGGATTGTTACAATTAATGGGACACTAAATATTCCAGATGGACATACCTACTCAATGTAAACAAATTCACTTTGTATTTCACAAGTACAAAATAATAAATTCTTTTATTCAATGTGTGAAAATAATTTTATGTTTAAAAGGAGCCCTCTCTTTGGGAAAAATATAATTTATAAGCAAAAGAGTCATTAAAAGCAGTTTGAATTTCAGCTTTCTAGGCTTTGAGTTCATGGTGACTTAAAAAAAGCAAAACAATCAAAAACTTGCTTTAATTTAAAAGTTCTGATTCATGATGAGTATAAGTTCCAGGCACCTGTCAACTCCAGAAAAAAATATATATATAACAATTCTATAGTCTGCCTGCAAAACAGGAAGTATCCTCAGTGAATGAGAAACCATGAAGAACCCTTGAAAGATCAAGAGCAGATAGAACTGAATTATAAAAGGAAAACTCCGTTCAAACATAAGTAAGAGAACATTTCTGAAACAAGGCAGAGATTGCAAAGGGGCTCTCTTCTCTGTTGATTCCATTAGGTAAAACCTGCCATGTTTACAAATTAATATATAAGTATCTGTGTGTGGGGAGATATATATATATATATATATCTTGTATATGTATATATCTTGATCATCAAACATCTTTCATGGGTAAATAGGGGAAAGGGAGAAAAAAATGGAAGTGAAATGGTGCTTTATAAAGGAAGCTCAAGATTTTAATTAACACTAGCCACTGACTGAAAAATTAAATATTAAAATTACTGAATATTCACTATTGAAAATACTGAAAAATGCAGTATTTAAAGTGTGTTAAAATATGATGACAATTCATTTTCTGTAACATTGGAGTAGTCGTCTAGTGCGTTAGAATAATCATTCCTTAAAAACAAACAGAATACCCTTATATCATATATATATATACACATATATATGTGTGTGTGTGTGTGTGTTTGTGTGTGTGTATGTGTGTGTATACACATGCACACACACACATATATATATGTGTACACATGCCTATTTGTATGTGAAGGAAAGGAACATATTCAAAGGAAGTAAGGAATTATGAAGCAAAGATGTCAGAGAGTAGAGATAAACACATGTGTACTCAGGATTTGGCACTGCTTTTACTAGCAGATATTTGGCTATGCGTAGCTGGCAGGTTAATAATGTAAACATAATTTTGAAATGAACACATAACTTTAAGTAGAGGGAGAAAATTGGACAAAGCTTTATTCGTTTCATAGGCTTTGGCTGAGAAGCAGAAGTGCTAAATCTTAGGAGTAAGGTTAAGTAAAAAATAAAGCATTCTTCTCAAAGACAAAAATTCATCTTCAAATTACTTCAGTCTTCTATTGAATTTAACTGATCTGGTATTTCTAGTATCCAATCTCACTAACATCCAAAGGAAGATAGTTGAGAATATCAAATAACCTTTAAATTGTTTATTTAAAACTTCCAACAAATAAGGAAATTAAACCATGTGATTGTAAACCATGAAACAAATCAGAACATATAAGCACATGGGTATGGATAAGGAATATTTCAGCCATAAACTTTAAAATAACTATATTACATAAATTTATGTGAACTAAAAGAATACAGAAGTATTAAAAGACTACATTAAGAATTTTGTCAGAATATGATAAAATTAAAAAATGAATATTGGATACTCAAAAAACATAGTAACTGAAATTAAGAATAAAAAAGAATTTTTTTATAAATATTTTTAATGTTTATTTTGAGAGACAGAGTGCACATGTGGGCGAGTGGGGAAGGGGCAGAGAAAGAGGGAAGGAGAATCTCAAGCAGGGCCCACACTGTCAGTGCAGAGCCCAACACTGGGTTTGATCTAATGACCGCAACATAATGACCTGAGGTGAAATCAAGTTGGAAGCTTAACCAACTGAGTCACCCAGGTGCCCCAATACAGAATTATTTACAGAAGACTAGTAATAGCTGAAAAGAGAATTCAAATTAAAAGATAAATCAGGAAAAAAATATTTAGAATGAAACACAAAAGACAATAGAATGGAAAATAAAATAAATAACTAATACAAAAATGAGATATGGTGAGAAATGTAACAAATATGTAAACAGCAACCCAGGAGACAAGAGAATGAGGGAAAAGCAAATGCTTGAGACAATGGCAGGGAAAGTGGCAAAACTGATGGAAGACATCAACCCAAATATTAAAGAAATTCTAAAAATCATGTGAAGAAACCATATAAAGGAAACAATACTGCAGCACTTCTAAAACAACTGAAAACCTAAGACAAAGAAGGTATCATACAAGTAGTGGAGAAAAGAAAAGAAAACAAAACAAAACACGGTGGAGGCTTAGGAAGCTGGCAGAATATTGGAGTAGTAGGAGGACCCTAAGCTCACCTCATTCCATGTTTACAACTAGATTATCATTCACACCCCAGTACATAAACTAGAGAATGATTCAAAGACTATCAGAGCAAATTCCACAACTAAATGTAGAGAAGAAGCCACACTGGAGAGGTTAAGAGAAGTGTAGAAATGGTGGCCAGAAGGGAGGGAGCTGTGGTCAAGGAGAGGGAAAAGCATCAGAGCGTTCACACAGAGAAAGTGGATCCCCCTAGCATCTTGCCTTGAAAACAAGAGGGGCTGAATTCCATAAATTTGTATTACCAGTAGCTCTTGGATCCTGGAGCTCTAAAACTCAGCCAACTCAGCACTGGGCAAGCAGAAAGGGTGAGTGACACCCAGGTCCCACCCTTAAAGAGACAGGAGCCCAGGGAGAAGCAATATAGAAGCAACAGCTTACACAATGGGAATGAAATCTGTTTATACTGATTTCAGAGCATGTTGGGAGATTTCTCTGGGAACAAAGGGATTGACAGGTGTCATTTTCCTCTCTCAACCCCCCCCCCCCAGGATAAACACAAAGATACCTGCTGGAGGAAGTGCTACACAGACACTTGCTACCTAACCTGCTAGCAGTGCACTCAACTCACAAGTTCTCCTGAGGGCTTGTCAACCCCAAGCCTACCGGACCAAGCAAAAGTTTTCTTAACCTGGTCCACAACCCCCATCCAACTGCCCTATATGCAGACTCCTCAATACCTGGTCAATACTGCTGCTGCACACCCAGCTGCTGCTGCATGTCCAGGGATCTGACCTAGGACTAAGGACTCAGTGCAAATTTTGCAAACATGCTGTCCTATCCTCAACCCTTCTGTGAATGTGTCACATCACAACTGGCCTACCTGGGTCTCACTAACATCACAGAGAGTAAGCATAGCCCATAACAGGCAAAGAGTCACTGAAAACATCAGGACTAACAGGAAAAGCAATTCAGATACAATAACCGGACACAAGAAACACACATAGTAGACTCCCCTGAACTGTCAGGTTCTAGTAAACAGGGTATATTGCACTGCAGGGAACTACAGGACCTCTTCATCATAAATCCACTACTTTGAAGAACAGAAAACATAGCGGACTTTTCTAACAGAAACAGACACAAGGAAGTAGACAAAATGAGGAAACAGAGAAATACATCCCAAATGAAAGAATAGGACAAAAATTACAGTGGTTGATCTAAGCAAAAGAGAAACAAGTAATATACCTGATTCATAATTTAAAGTAATGATCATAGAGATACTCACTGAACTTCAGAAAAGGGTAAAGGACACCAGTGAGATCCTTGACAAAGAGATAAAAAATAACATTATCAGAGATGAAGAACTCAATAAATAAGATGAAAAATATAATAGATGAAATAAATAGTAGACTACAGGAAGCAGAGAACATATCAGTGGCCTGGAAGATGGAGTAATAGAAAGTAATCAAGCTTACCAGGAAACAGACAAATACTGCATAATGAGACAGACTTAGTGACTCTATCAAGCGGACTCTATCAAGCGTAACAATATTCACTTTATGGGGATCCCAAAAGGAGACAGAAGAAGAAGAGAGAAGGTGGGGGGGGGGGGCAGAAAATGTATTTGAAGGAATAAAAGCTGAAAACTTCCTGAATCTGGAGAGGGAAAGAGAAATCCACATGCAGGAGGCACAGAGATCTCCCAACAAATTCAATCCAAGGAAGTCTACACCATGACATATAACTATTAAAATAGCAAAAAACAGTGATAAAGAAAGAACTTTAAAGGTTGCAAGAGGAAAGAAGTCAGTTATATACAAAGGAAACCCCATAAGGCTATCAGCTCATTTTTCAGCAGAAACTTTGAAGGCCAAAAGGGAGAGCCAGGATGTATTCAAAGCAATGAAAGGGAAAAATCTGTAGCCAAGAATATTCATCCAGCAAGGCCATCACTCAGAATGGAAGGAGAGATAAAAAATTTTTCCAGACAAACAGAAGTTAAAATAATTCATGACCAGTGTAACCAGACAGACTCCCTGAGTGGAAAACAAAAACCATAAGTAAAAGTAACAGAAATGGAAAGTACAAAAGCAAAAATAAAAAAGTGTATCTGTAAAAATCAATCAAGTGAAGGAAGCACAATATAAAAGAATATAAAACATGATACCAAGTATCTAAAATGTAGAGGGGAGAAGAGTATAGAATGAATTCAAAATTCAGTGAAGGAAGCACAATATAAAAGAATATAAAACATGATACCAAGTATCTAAAATGTAGAGGGGAGAAGAGTAAAGAATGAATTCAAAATTCAGAGACCATCAGCTTAATATTACACTGGTATGCAAAAGATGTTCTATATAAACCGAATGGTAACCACAAATCAAAAAACAGTAATAGATAATGGAAAAATAGAGTAAGGAATCCAAGTATATCACTAAAGAACACCAACAAACTATGAAAGAGAGAAAGAGAAGAAAGGATCAAAGACCAACTATTAAAAAACACACAAAACAAGTAACAAAATGGCAATAAATACATATCTATTAATCATTACTTTGAATATAAACAGACTAAATGCTCCAATGAAAAAACATATGATGACAGAACGGATTAAAAAAAAAAAAAAGAACCATCTATATGCTGCCTACAAGAGACTCATTTCAGATTTAAAGACACCTGCAAATTGAAAGTGAGGGGATGGAGAAACATTTGTCATGCAAATGCACTTCAAAAGAAAGCCAAAGTAGCAATACTATGC